>NC_138769.1:478279662-478769662 GCF_965119305.1 Pelophylax lessonae | reverse complement strand
GTTTGGCTGTTTTGAATGCTTCATTTTGTTCTTTTAATCTGGCGCCTTTAAGGCTCCAGTACTCGGAAGTGATGCCATGACATTTCTCTCGGGTTTTTACATCGGAGACCCGATCAGAGCCGAATTCAGCTTTGTTTGGGTCTTCGACCAGCCAGCGGATGTGCCAGCTGGTTATTCGGGTCTTCAGGTGGGACAGGAGACCCGGGCGAGCTGCAGAAGGTGACGGGGGGGGGGGAAGTCTACTCCTTGTAATGACAGCCGAGTGGCTGCTGAGCCGCTTTGGTTGTCATTACAAGGAATCCGACCGTCGGCTCTAAACAACGGTACTGGGGTGATACCATAAAAAACGTGTAGCGCTAAATGATAATGAATATTAAGGAAAATTCTTAAATATATGTGCACGTAAATCCAAAAACATTTTTGAAAGTGAAAAATCCATATGAAAAGTCCATGAATAGAAGAAAATCCAATGGTGAAAAATAAAACTTTGTGCTGTATAGAAGAACCATAAGTCCCAGCATGCAGGTGGAGACGGCGCTCCTCTCATGGCAGAGTAAACAAATAGAAGCTTCCAGTGAAGCAAAGAGACAAATGACTTGTTACCAGATAATGTTGGCTTCCAAACTAATGGAAAAGCCAAATGTGCATAAAGGGGTTAAATCCATCAGGTGCAGATCATCAGAGAAGACCTTTAAATTGTACTCGCAGGAAGACACATGGGAGCCACATAGATGTAAAAAGGGCACACAGGGCACATAGAGTGATACTGTTTAAAATAAAGGTTATTTATTAAAGGCTATTACACTCACATATTCATAGAGACAAGCAGGCATATCTTAAATACAGGGTGGAGAAAAACCACAGGCTGCAGCATTCAATCGTATAAAAGCCGGCTTGGGGGCGTGGTCACTACACATCTGGTAACGCCCTACGCAACGTTTCATCATAGGATTGACGTCGTCAGGGTACTGGGGTGATGCCTCTAGCTGCAGGCATCAACCCCCTAAATCCGAGGTTGCATATTTAGGGGTTAACTAACAATTGCGTGATTGTGCAAAGCTGTTCACAAGTAAAATTAATGGTCTTTTTTTCCCCACAAATAGAGCTCTCTATTGGTGGTATTTGATCACCTCTGTGGTTTTTATTTTTATGCGCTATAAAAAATGCAATTAAAAAAAAAACAATATTTTTTACCTTCTGCTAAAACATATCCAATAAAAACATCAATATTTCCTGAACAAAGCTCGACATACTGAATTTTGTTCTTCAGCAGCTGAAATAGACCTTTTTTGGGGTATTTCTTGCTTAACTATCTCAAAACCAATATGTTACACCCCCTCCCTTACCAGACCATTTTTAGTTGTCAGTGTTGAGATAGTTTGACTGACAATTACTTAGTCTTGCCATGCAAATACATTTTATAGCATTTTTGTGAGACAGACAGCACTTTATTTTAATTGTTTTTAAAAAACAATTTTTTTATTTTTTAATTCAGCCCCTGAAGGTTTACCCCCCTTCATGACCAGGCCATTTTTGCAATATGGCATCACTTGGAGCCTAAGCCTTGTTCTGACATTTGTTGCTTACAAGTTAAAATCAGTATTTTTTGCTAGAAAATTACTTAAAGGCCCCAAAAATTATATATATATATTTTTGCATATTTGGATTCCGTCTGCGCTAAGGGTTTAACTGACAATTGCATGGTCATGCAACGCTGTACACAAATAAAGTTAATGTCCTTTTCTCCCACAAATAGAGCTTTCTATTGGTGGTATTTGATCACCTCTGTGGTTTTTATTTTTTGCGCTATAAACAAAAAAAAATCTGCCATTTTTAAAAAAAACAATATTTTTTACTTTCTGCTATAAAACATATCCAATTAAAAATGTAAAAATCAAATTTCTTGATCAGTTAAGGCCAATATGTATTCTGCTATATATTTTTGGTAAAACAAAATTGGTGTATGCAGGGTGCAACGATGACCTATTTATAAAGATTTTTCAGCTAAACAAAAGGTACAGGTGCATTATACTAAATATTAGAAAGGGTATGTATTTACTTTTTTTTTTTTTTTTAGTTTAGTGACACTTTAAAAATCACTTTTCGTTACACGTAATGACTGATCCTAATCAATACATACTAAAACCACACAGACGTTTTGTTACATGTGAAGCCCCTCTTGGAGTTTTGTCTGTTTCCTTATTTTTATATCCATAGACTTGAACTACAAATAAAGCTTTGATTCCACACATTCTGAAAGCTAATTTAAGCTTCTATCAAGATGATATTAGGTCCCTATTCAACTTTTGAAAAGTTCCCAGGAACCTAGCCAATTGTGTTGTAGGGGTTGCAAAGAACAGGAGACAATGTTCCATATATGGTGGTAATTTCCCGAAATCCAGTCCTTACCCTTCCCAGAGAAGGTTACTCGTATATGGGTCTTTAGACACCCTCAATATGCAATCCTAAATGAACTGATTCAGGATAACCACATGCTTTCTGATTATAATCTTCTAATTATTTCTAGTTGCAAAAATATCCATTGCAAGAGCTTTGAAAACCTTGTTGGTTGCTCTGTCTCTAACTAGATCCAACATGTTTGGAATTATGATTCACATAAACTTAGCTAGCATCATTAGAGATAAACACAAACATTTTGGAAGAGTCTACAATACCTAAATAAGTTAAAATGTAGCACACTAGTCCCTTAAATAATTTTACTTCATCATATCATCAATCATAATCATACCTCATATAAAGTTCTATACCTGCTTGATATTTTTCTTTCCTTTTTTCACCACCTATTCAGCAATAACACATGACAAGAAGTTTTTGCTTTGGATACAACTGACTTCATAAGTGTTTTAACAGGACACAACTTTCACCTCAAATTCACACATCTTTCCATTTTAATTCAAATACGTAAATCTTTAATGAAAGATGTTGACTCTTTTTTTTTTTTTAAACTTTAAATAAAACCCTTAAAGTGGGTTGACTTTAAAGAGGCAGGGAATGCTTACTTTGCAAAGTTACAGCTTAATTAACCTATATATAATTAATCAAAGGCACTCACCAGATACAAAATGCATACAGTAAGAGCACATTTACTTTCATATCCTGAACTTCACGAAAAAGATTTCTGATTATAATTTAAGACAAGTTTCCAAAATGCAAAAATTCTCAAAGATCTGGGTCTGAATATAATATACATTGGAGGGCTGCTCTCACTTGCAAATAGGTTTCTGAGGGGTGATAATATTGAAGAACTGTGAATAAATGCCCAATCTGTTAAACCAACATAGCCAGTACATCTCTACAAAACAATAGGCTTTTTACTTGTAATACATTTTCATGTAGAAACATGAGACAGACAAGTGTAAATAAGCCCTTCATATACACATAATTATTTTCTGCCCATCAGCCGTCCCCATGAGTAAGCTCCAGTAGGCGGAGTGAAACATGTTGGGGGCGTGGCCTGGCAGTTGTCGAAGCTGAGACTGCCACTTGTCTACACACAGCAGGTCTTGTTTTGATGTACGGCTCCCGGGATCTTCTACTCTAATCAGGTACAAATAAAAGAAGGAAAAAAAGAAAACTAATGTGGCCACCACATCTAAGCTGCAATATAATAAATATTTGCTTGACAGCGAAGCCTCGCTGTCAAGCAAATACACCGAGCCTACTTCCTGGTTCTAACCTTGCCGTACAAGCCAGCCACGGCGAAAGGATTTTGACTCCAGCAGGACGGATGTCCATGACCGGATGATGTACACTTCTCCACACTGGAACCTTGTTTTATGGGCATGAATATATGCTTACTAACGTGAGTGCATAATTTTATTCATTAACTACTTGCCTACTGTGCACTTAAATACCCTTCCCATCCAGGCCAATTTTCAGCTTTCAGCGCTGTCACACTTTGAATGACAATTGCGCGGTCATGTTACACTGTACCCATATGAAATTTTTATCATTTTTTTCACACAAATAGAGCTTTCTTTTGGTGGTATTTAATCACCTCTGGGTTTTTTATTTTTTACAAAAAAAAGAATAAAGCCAGAAAATTTTGAAAAAAAAAAAAGTTTTTCTTATTTTCTGCGAGTAAATTTTGAAAATAAATTTTTCTCCTTCACTGATGTGCGCTGATGAGGCGGCACTGATGGGCACTGATAGGCTGCACTGATGGGCACTGATGAGGTGGCACTTATGGGCACTGATGAGGTGGCACTTATGGGCACTGATGAGGAGGTACTAATATGCCGCACTGATGAGCACTGATAGGCGGCATTGATAGGCGGCACTGATAGGCGGCACTGATGAGCACTGATAGGCGGCACTGCTGGGCACTGAGAGTTGGCACTGCTGGGCACTGAGAGGTGGCACTGCTGGGCACTGAGAGGTGGCACTGAGAGGTGGCACTGCTGGGCACTGAGAGGCGGCACTGATGGGCGGCACTGATGGGTGGCACTGATAGGCGGCACTGATGGGCACTGGCGGATGGCACTGGACACTGACGGGTGGCACTGATGAGCGGCACTGATGGGCAGCACCATCAGTGCCCACACTCAGTGCCCATAGTGCTGCCAGTCAGTGCTCATCAGTGCCTAGATGAGCAGGCACTGATGGGCACTGACTGGCAGCACTATGGGCACTGATTGTGGGCATTGATGGGGGGCACTGATGGCGGGCACTGTGGGCACTGATGGGGGGGCACTGTGTGTATGTTTTTACCTTTAGTAATCAGGGCACTGGTGATCAGTGCCCTGATTACATGTCTCTGTGTCCCCGGCGCTGTGAGGCTCCCCCTCCTTCCTCACACTGCAGGCTCCGTGTGAGGAAGGAGCGCCGGCGATGAGAGATGATCTCATATGTTTACATATGAGATCATCGCTCATTGGACGGCCCGATCACATGGTGAATGGCCGCTGTGATTGGCCATTCACCACGATCTGTGATCGGCCGTGTCCAAGGGACACGGCCGACACAGATTTTCCCCGATGCGCGCTCGCAGGAGCGCGTGGGGGGCGTGTCTCTGGGAGGCCATTTAAAAACGGCCTCCCGAAAATTCAGGTCCGCGCTGCAGCCGTATATAGGCTGTAGCGCGGATGGGGGGAGGTTAAACCTGTTGCATAAAGTCTACACTTAGAGGTGCCTCTGTCTGTTTTTGGTTTAGCCCTGTGGAACCCCTGGCTTTTGGTTTCTGGATGGCTGCCCTACATGGTGGACTTTTTCTCCCCCTGTGCCATTAATGACTTTTAACTCCATGGACTTTTGGTTCGATATGTGATCAAACGCCTGTTAACATTGTGCACCTCCAGAGCTGCCTGTCTCTGCACACTGAGACCAGGATGGTTGGGGAGATAGAGCAGCGATCAAAGGAGGGGGAGGAGAGGAGCAGGTGGATGGAACCACGTGTTTTTCAGGGGGACGGACACTCATTTCTGTGCCCCCCTGCATGCTACGCCACTGCCTGGGAGTCAGGAGCCAGTGCAGCAGGCATCACCAACAGGCATCAGGGCTAGTTGTCACATACCTAGTCCTCAAGCCAAAATGCTGAGAGGGCTCTCCTTGTGGCTGAGTGCTCAGTGTCCTTGAAGGTGGAAACAGGGACACGAAGCCCAGAGAAGCAGGGATTACCGGCTGTGCCACAGATGAGAAATGCAGGTGTGGAGATCTCTCTGTAGGTGGATACCAGATGAGCAGTAAGACCCAGTGGACCTGATGATGGTGCAGACTGCACACAGCAGGAAACAGGTTGCATTGGAAGGTGCAGTAAGTTGGATACAGCAAATAGATATTGCAGACATTGCAGGCTAAGTACTGCAGGTGGGTACAGCAGCTGGATACAAAAGGTAGGAACCATGGCGGATCACAGCAGAAGGGGTGAAGTAGGAAATGTAGTCAGGGATGGATGCCGAGGTCGGCAAGACAGTGGTCAGCAGACAGAAGAACAGGGACAGGGTCAGGCAAGCTGAATTCATACACAGGACAGGAGACAAGAGGAGATCCATAGGCAATCTGAGGTCAGAGCTGGGGGAGAAACAAGAGGTATCCAAGGGCAGGCCGAGTCAGTAACAGGTGATCAGAAGCATAAGCAACCACACATGGGACAGGAAGCAAGAAACTGAAGACCAATCATCAAAGTCCATGTACTGCAGTCACTCTTTTAAAGGCCAGAGGGCGCCAGGATCTGACAATCATTGCGTGCACCAGCCGCACTTGTCTTTGCCATGTGAATGTACGTTTGCAATACATGTGCCCGCATTTGTGCAAGTGTGGCCATATTGGAAATTGGCCACCTTTCCAGGCCTACAGGAAACTTTCCTCCGGCTAGTCTCCTGACACTAGTGTAGGGGAGAAAAAGAACAAAAGGGAGGCTATACCCCCCTGATGGTGGCCCTGATTAGTTAGACCTCATTTAGAATGCTGTCTCCCATTCTGGAAACCTCACTTGCAAAAAGATATTGACAAGATAGAATGGGTCCAAAGATAGGGAACAAAAAGGGTGAAAAGTCTGAGGGATAAAACATACCAGAAGAGACCTCAGGAACTTAATATGTATAGTCTGGTGGAAAAAAAGGGAAAAGGGAGAACTAATGAAAACATTTAAATACATTGTTGGGTAAAAAAAGGTTCAGGAGGGCAGTATTTTCAAGAACACAGGGACATGGCCTCAAACTAGAGAAGGTGAGTTCAAAACAAATCTTTCAAAGTATTATTTTACCAAAAAAGAGTAGTTGGTGCTTGGAATAGACTTAAAAGAGTAAGGCCCCTTTCACACTTATGCAACGCGATTTTACCGCGATTTTGCAGCAATTTTTTGCCGCGATTTTGCCGTGATTTTGAGCAATGGCTCATGGCTATATACCTCAAAATGCATTAAAATCGTGCCAAAGTAGTGCAGGAACTACTTTGAAGTCGGTGCGACTTCAAAACGCACTGATATGAATGGGGCTCATTGAAAATAATGGAAAACGACTTGTCATGCGATTTTGCGGTCCAAAATCGCGGGACAAGTCACACTAGTGTGAAAGGGGCCTAAGTGGATTCAAACATGTGCAGGACAAACAGATATCTCAAACATAGAGTATAATGAAAAGGAAAAAAATAAATAAATAAATAAATAGATAAACCAAAACAAATATGTAATTAGAAAAAATGGACCAATTGGTCTTTTTTCTGATGCTACTCTTCTGTGTTCCTATGTTTCTATTATCTATTTCAATGTAATTGTTTTACTTCTGTTCACGTGTTTATACAGGGGCATGTATATATATAATCATGAAAGGTGACTATAAGAGACAGATGTGAATGGTCAGATCTCATCTTGTTGCCTTCTTTTATACATTTTTTACTGAGAGCACTGTAGGGTTTAAGTAAACACCTGTAAATGCAGCATTACCTGCAAATGTAGACGCGAAAAAATCCTATACACTGACCAAAACCTGTTTTGTTTATTTTAAGAATAAAACAAAGCACTCTCTTTATGGCCTTTTAAAAGAGTTCTTCAATAACAAAAAGGATTGCATCATTTGACATTAAAAATAGCTACTAGATATCTTGCAAGTAATGGTAACTGTAACTGTGCAAACTTGGTAACATTGGTTAAAGTGGTTCTAAACCCTATTAATGTACACACATCTAAATGAAAGGGTAACTTAGAATTCACTGATTTACATTGAACATTTTTTTTAAAATCTAGTAATAAATATCCTTTTTTCTGCTTATAAAGTGGCAGCTCCTTTTTTCCCATTTCCCCTGCATCAAAGCTCTTTTTGGGGGTGGGGCTAAGCTGGAGTGGGTCACATGTCCTGGGGCATCTCCCCAACTATTTCAGGCCCACTAACCAGGCTGTGCAAAGTGGATTGAAACTGTCAGTTAAGGATCTGACCTGCCCAAAGACGTTGTTGAGTGGATTAGATCCTTGACAGACAGATGCACTCTGTTTTACTTAATCTCTTTTGCTGGCTGTCATTGTGCTCAGTATAGAGGTGCATACAGTCTTGTATAGCACACCACTGTGATAAGAATCTAGTGTCCCAGTCCCACTCATCTATGGCTCAGCTGAGAATGCTCTGTAATTTGAGGTGGATGTTCAAAGGCAGTTTTGGCTCATTGACATTAGTTGTGGGAGAGCAGTTTGGACCAAGCATAAATTTGGCCCTAAAATTGCCCGTTCGGCGAAAACCCGAATTTGTGGGGCATACAGTGGGATGTTCATTCATTGCGTGCTGCACAGTGAATTCTAAGCCCTGATTGGGCAAAGCTTTTCCCAATCAGGGCACAGTGAATAGCTGGTTGTTAAGAAGGGGGCCTGGGAAGCCGGCCCCCACACCCATAACAACACATGAGTCATTAGCTGTCAGAGGGCTTCCCCACTGACTTCCCCAGCTAAATGAAAATAAAAAAAAACATTTCTGGCAATAAAAAATGTGAAAAAACTATGTAAGGTGTCCCTTCCAATCCATGGCAGGCCCTTTGGATATGATATCGATTTTGAGGGGAACCCAATGCCAAAAATAAAAAAAATAAAAAATCTTGGGCTCCCTCTTCAAAATCCATACCAGACCCTTATCCAGCATGCAGCCTGGCAGGCCAGGAAAGGGTGGATGAGCAAAAGCCCCCCTTCTGAACCATACCAGGCCACATGACCTCAATATGGGGGGGTACTTTGGGGCAGGGGGTTATGCCCCCCCGCCCTGAAGCACCCTGTCCCCTTGTTGATGGGGACAAGTGCCTTGTCCCCACAACCCTGGGCTGTGGTTGTGGGGGTTTGAAAACAAGGGACTTATTGGAATCTGAAGAATCTCTAACAAGGGTCCCCCCAGACCCACTACTTATTCACCAAAAAAATGTCAAAAAGAAATAAAAACACTCCCACAGTTTTTGTCAATTCATTTAATAAAAATTTTAAAAAATGTCCCCCCCCCCGATGTAAATCCATTGTCAATCATGATAATGTAAATCACCGCCAGACCAGAAAAAGGGAAAAAAATCTCCGCCCACAATGAAGGTTACCCGTCAACGTTAACGAACCAACATGCACCTATTAGTGACATCACATGGAGGTAGGAACATCGATAAATGCTTTCCCCTAGTAAAAGCACCTCCCACACAGTACACAAGCACTGGCTAAGCACCCAGTTCACCCTTTGATTGCCCCTGATGTTAACCCCTTTCTAGCCAGTGTCATTAGTACAGTGACAGTGCATATTTTTTTGCACTGATTACTAGTTCCTAAAATGTGTCAAAAGTGTCAAATAGTGTCCCAATTGTCTGCCGCAATAACGCAGTCCCGCTATAAGTCGCTGATTGCCACCATTACTGAAAAAAAAAATTGTAACAGAACACATATTGGCCCAAATTAACCACTTAAGCCCCGGAAGATTTTACCCCTTTCCTGACCAGGGCCTATTTTGCGATTCGGCACTGCGTGACTTTAAGGGACAATTGTGCGGTCGTGTGACACTGTACCTAAACAAAATTGACGTCCTTTTTTTCCCACAAACTGAGCTTTCTTTTGGTGGTATTTGATCACCTGTGCGATTTTTTGATCATGCGCTATAAACAAAAAAAGAGCGTCAATTTTGCAAAAATAATTTTTTAACATTTTCGGCCAATTTGTTTTATGCTACATATGTTTGGTAAAATAAAAAAAATTGCAAAAAGCATATTTTGATTGGTTTGCACAAAAGTTATCGCGTTTACTAACAAAGGGAAAGATTTTTGTCATTTTTGTTGTTTTTTTTAAATGCATAATGGCGGCGATCTGCGTTTTTTTGAGGTACTGCGACATTGCAGCGGACAGATCGGACCCTTGACTGACATTTTTTACACTTTTGGGGTTACCAGTGACATTTCTACAGTAATCAGTGCTATACATATGCACTGTTACTGTAAAATTACACTGGCAGTGAAGGGGTTATCTTTTTTTGAGAGGGAGGGGTGGTGTGTGTCCCTAGGGGCGTGATTCTAACTGTGATTGGCTGTGGCTTGAGGTGTAGGAACAGTGATCAACGGTTCTACATAGTAGAACCGTATGATCACTGTTTCTACACAGGGGAGAATGACAGGCGGCTTGTTTACATCAGCCGCCTGCCTTTCTCCCTCTGCACCGACGATCGCTGAGTGACCGGCGGACATCGGGTCTGCCAGTCACACGCGCGGGGGGGTCCGTGACCGCGCGGGAGTGGGAGCGCGCCTCCGGGGGCGCGCGCTCGCTCTCTAGACCCTTGCAGGCTAGCGATGTAGTACTACGTCGCTCTGCCTGTGAGGGGCTGACCGCCGCAGTAAATAGTCGTGCGGTGGTCGGCAAGCGGTTAATGAAGAATTTCGATTTTGTACATTTTTTTATTGGATATGCTTTAACCAGTTCTGGACCGGAAGGATTTGCCCCCTTAATGACCAGGCAATTTTTTGTGATTTGGCACTGCATTATTTTAATGGACAATTGCGCGGTCGTGCGACACTGTACCCAAATGAAATTGATGTCCTTTTTTCTCACAAATAGAGCTTTCTTTTGGTGGTATTTGATCACCTCTGCGATTTTTATTTTTTGTGCTATAAACAAAAAAACAATTCTGAAAAAAAACATTATTTTTCCCATTCTGATATATAACATTCCCAAAAAAAAAAATGAAAAATCTATTTTTTTTTCATCATTTTAGGCCAATTTGTTTTCTGCTACATATTTTTGGTAAAAAAAATTGCAATAAGTGTATTTTGATTGGTTTGCGCAAATGTTATCGCGTACAAACTAGGGGAAAGATTTATGTCATTTTTATTGTTGTTTTTTTTTTTTTTTCACTAATAATGGCGGCGATCTGTGATTTTTAGCGGGACAGATCCGACCCCTAACTGACATTATTTACACTTTTGGGGGGGACCAGTGACATTACTACAGTAATCAGTGCTAAAAATATGCACTGTTACTGTAATAATGCCATTGGCAGGGAAGGGGTTAAAGACAGCTGACCGTTCTTCTCTCTCAGCAGGGAGCGATCGTGGATGGCTGGTGGCAATCGGAGCCAACAGCCCCGTGCAGCCCTGTGCATCGGAGTCTCCACTGCCGAGTGGGGCGGGAGCGCACTGCCAGCAGCGCTCGCTCGCCCCCCAGCAGCAGTCCTGTGACCGATGTACAGTTATGTTGGTTCACGCAGGAGGGGCTGCCTGCGCAGTAAAAATGGTTAAAGCAAAAAGTAACATTTTGTCTTTCTTTTTTTAAATTGTCTGTATGTTTTTTGTTTATAGCACAAGCAATAAAAATGCAGAGGTGATCAAATACCATTAAAGCAAAGCTCTTTTTATAGGAACAAAGGAGATACATTTTATTTGAGCACAGTGTTGCAAAACTGCGCCATTGTTAGTAAAAGTAACGCAGTGCTGGATACACTGGAGGCGGGGCTTCGGGTATGGCTGCATAGCCACAAGCTCTGCCACGATCCGGCCGCATCGCACACCATCCTGCCTGCCCATCATAGCTGGACACCAGCACCTTATCTGGGGAGATAGAGGAGACCCCAAGGAACCCCCACGTACCACTATTTCCCGGATTGGGGTTGTGAGGATTGGAATCGGGTTTGCTCCGTTTTGGGCCTAGAAACTGCATCGCCTGCCATCCTGCTTACCCCTTACACCTGGACACCAGCACTCCATTTGGGGTGATAGAGGTGACCCCACAGACCCTCCAGGTACCACTATTGCCAGGATTGGGGCTGCGAGGCAGGAAATCAGGAGCTCTCCTTCTCGGGCCTAAAATCTGTATCGAGTGCCATCCTGCCTCCCCCTTACACCTGGACACCAGCACTCCATCTGGGGTGATAGAGGTGACCCCACAGACCCTCCAGGTACCACTATTGCCAGGATTGGGGCTGCGAGGCAGGAAATCAGGATCTCTCCTTCTCGGGCCTAAAATCTGCATCGAGCGCCATCCTGCCTCCCCCTTACACCCCGACGCCCGCAAACCATCTGGGGTGAGTGAGGAGAGCCTACAGACCCTCCAGGTACCATTATTGCTCCACTTTAGGCAGTTTTCAACATAATCTGCCTCTTTCATTTTCGGGCCTACAAATCCAAGATGGCGGCCGCACCTCAGCCAGGCTGCCCATCTGATCCGCAGCTCAGATCTCCTCAGCCCCCCCCCCCCTATCTCAGCTCCACACACAGCCTCCGGGGACCCCCCTCCCTTTACCATCCTGGACTCCCAAGCTTCCCCTGCATCCACAGAATCCCTCATCGGCCAGACACTGGATGAGCTGATAATGTCCCCCATGGAGTCAGGTACAGCCTTGTTCCAGGCCAGAGACCCTCCACAATCTCACTCCACAGAAGTGGCTTTTGACCCTAACTCCATGATGCAAAAATTCTCTGAAATGTTAGACAGGGGCCTCTCTATCACAGCTGCCAGAATCACCACAGACATCAAAGCTGATCTTGTACATCTAGGTAACAGGATTGAGGCTATTGAATCCAAAGTGGATGTTTCAGTGACCCGGATCAATCAAAATACTGATCGGTCCGTGAGTTACACTCCCAATTGGACTCAGCACTTTCCAAAATAGACGATTTAGAGAACAGGACAAGGAGATATAATTTCAGGATCAGAGGTCTGCCAGAATCTTACACTGAGACTGTTGATACTGTCCAGGCTGTCATGAAAATGCTGCTACCTGACATTCCCACTCACAAGCTGGAGCTTGATTGAGCACACAGAGCTCTAGGCCCTCCTCGCTCTGATGGTCACCCTAGAGACATTGTAGTTAAACCTCACTACTTTTCAGTCAAAGAAGAGGTGATGAAAAAGAGCAGAGCCACTGCTCAGCTCTCCTTTCAAGATCATCCTATACAAATCTTTGCTGACCTGTCACCGTTTACTATTCAAAAGCGCAGATCTCTCAAACCACTACTCACTGTTCTCACTCAAAAGGAGATAAAATACTGGTGGCTTTTCCCTTTCAATTTGAAATTCTCCTTCAAGAACAAATACTATACATTTTCCAACTTTGCTGATGGTGAAAAGCTTCTTCTGAAACTCCATCTTCTTGCACAAGCTCCTGCCTCTCCACCTCCACTGGACCCGCCCGCAAGCTCCACCAAACGCCAAATGCCTACCAGCCCTGTGGCACCTCTATGGCAGAAGCCTAAACACAAGAGATCTAAAGATTCCAAGCACCCTGGATGAACTATATTTTTGCATATGATGTCTCCTATCTACACTTTTTTTTTTCCAGGTTGATTTTGAACACCTGTACCTGGTCCTGAGCAGGTGTTCTGGTTGTGGGAGGTGATTGTTATCTAACCTCCCTGCCTGCTCAGGTCGCCCTACACTCATATTGACTTTGTCAAGTGATTTTACTTTCGTGTTGTTATTGTCTTTTTTTTTTTTGGCCTTAAACACCATCCTTATTTCATAAACCCAATTGTACTGCTTCGCCCTGGAACTTTCTGAGATCCCTCTCCCCTCCCTCACCCACCTGCCTTCCATTCCTCTTCCCCGTTCCCCCCCCCCCTTCCTTCCCCTCCCCGGGGTGTTTTTTTTTTTCAGCTGGCCCCCTACATGGTAATATCCAGCTTTCCCCACTAATATATACATGGCTTTATCTTATGTCTTGGTTTGCTACTGAGCACTTATTTATACGTCTTGCATTCATTCTACCTACCTTTATGCCTGCTGGCATCCACTGTGCAACACTGTTTACTTTCTGTATTATATAGGCGCTGCGGCCGGATCAGAGATCCAGCGCCTTACCTATCTCGAAGACTAGGTACATTTCTGTCTTCTTGAATGGTATCGCCTCGCGATTTTACGAGGGAATTAATTTTTGATCCCTTCGGGAGTTGCGGGACTTTGCCTCGCACCCTTCGAATGGATGTCTTCTTCTCTGTCCACCTCTTCCTTCCTTCTTCCTTTTCTTTTTTTCTCACTTTTCTATATACTTTCAGTTGCCCTGGAGGTCTTTCATGCTGCCTAGAACTCCCTGAGGTTGTCCATCTCCTGGAGGTGCTGCTCCGTACTCTGATTACTCTCGAGACTGGGGTAAGTGCCTTATATTCGCTCTGGTTCCTCACCAACTCTCTCCATGGCTAACACTACAGATCCTCACCCACTCCTCCAAATAGGCACCCATAACACGCAGGGCCTGAACTCCCCTGTTAAGAGGAGGAAGGCCCTTCAATATTACCACTCACAAAAACTGGATGTCGTATTGCTCCAAGAAACACACTTTCCTAAACAATATTGCCCGAAATTTCTCCATGCTAAATTCCCGGTTTTCTTTCTGGCAAATGCTGTGGGGAAAACGAAGGGGTGGCGATTCTGTTCTCTGGCCACTGTAAATTTGCCCCATCTCTGATTCACCAAGACCCCGAAGGCCGCTATATCCTAGTCAAGGGCTCCATAGATGACCATATGTACTCCTTTGTTTCTTACTATGCTCCCAATGTCGCCCAGGATAGATTCTTCAGCTCCATGTTCTCCACTCTGTCCCCACTTATTGAAGGCACTGTCATCTGGGGAGGGGACTCCAACATTGCCTTTGATATGGGCATTGACAAAAAGCGTCCGGTTGGATCTCAACTCCTGAGACCTACCAACCGCAGCTTAAAAGTTGCTAAATTGCTGTATAGTCATGGACTACTGGACGTTTGAAGAGAACTCAACCCCTCACACAGGGACTTCACACACTTCTCACACCCACATCAATCTTTCGCTAGAATAGACCATATTCTCTTGCCAACCTCACTTGTTCCTCGAGCACGCATACATTAGGGACACGGCGTGGTCTGACCATTCCTTGGTGACACTTCTCCTTCAGAGGCCTACCTCCCGTGCCACACACAATCATTGGAGACTGAATGAATCTCTTTTGAGTGACCCAGTAAAAACTCAGGAAATTGAAGCGCACATCAAAGAATACTTTTTGCTTAACGATATAGGGGACATCTCCCCGTCGACTCTCTGGGCGGCCCATAAAGCCACGATTCGGGGTAAGATAATGCAAATCTCTGCCCAACTTAAGCGGGCCAGACAAGCTGACATTGACTGACTAGAACAAGAATTCCTCAATCTCTCAAAACAACATAAACAACGACCACAATCCGTCTCGATGACCCAACTAGACGCAGCCAGGACTGCACTTAATCTTGCTCTGACAGCTAGGGCAGACAAACATATTAGATGGCAGGGTACTAGATTTTACTCCCAACGGGATAAAATGTGATCTCTTTTGGCCTTGGGTTTAACTCCTAGACCACGTCTGCATACCCCACCTGCTGTTCGCCTTTCCGATGGTACTAATTCCCGTAACCCCCGTAAAATTGTGGTGGAATGCCATAAGTACTACAGCACTCTTTACAGTTCGCGCCCTTCCCCTCCCCTTGGCCACCTCGCTGCTTTTCTAGACTCTGCCCCTTTACCGAAACTTAAGGGCCATCACAGCTGCATTATGGAGGCGTCTTTCTCCACTGAAGAGATTGAACTGGTCATTAAAAATTTAAAGGGGGGCTCCGCACCGGGTCCGGACGGCTTATCTGTCCCTTATTATAAGGCCTTTTCCTCTATTCTTTCACCCTATTTGGCTCGCTTCTTCAACGACCTTCGTAATACACCACACTTGGATTCCACACTTATCTCAGCTTTTATATCTGTGATTCCCAAACCCGGGAAGGATGACAGTGAGGTGGCTAGTTACCGTCCAATCTCCCTCATCAACAATGACCTGAAGATTATGACCAAAATTTTGGCCAACAGGTTATCTTCCTTCATTTCGCAATACATACACAAAGATCAGGTGGGTTTCATTCCGGGCAGACAAGGTACAGACCAAATTCGCCGAGCCATTGATGTGGTTTCACTGCTTCACTCAGGTTGGGATGGGGGTCTCCGCCAGGAAGGTCTTCTTTTATCCATAGACCTACAAAAAGCGTTTGATTCTATTTCATGGAATTATCTCTTTTCTATCATTGACAAATGGGGTTTTGGCCCACACTTCACGAATATCCTTGGAGCACTCTACTCCACGCCCCAAGCTAGGGTGAGGTTTCAGGGTTGCTACTCTGACCCTCTTCCTATCTCTAGAGGCACACGCCAGGGCTGCCCCCTGTCGCCCCTTCTATTTGCTATTGCGATTGAAACTTTGGCGCAGTCGATCAGAGCCCACCCCGATGTTCACGGAGTTCAATGTGGTCCACACACGCACAAGTGTGCCCTCTTTGCAGACGATTTACTCCTCTTTGTTACCTCACCGCTAATATCACTACCGAACATTTATAAACTACTGCAATCTTTTGGTGCAATCTCGGGGCTTCAAATTAACTTTTCCAAATCCCACGCCTTAAATGTCAACGTGCCGGACCGGCTGTTATCGGGTATCAAATCCCACTTCCCCTTTATCTGGAACGACCGGGCCATCCCTTATCTGGGCATCTCTCTCACAAACCACATAAATGGGCTGTATGATGCTAATTACCCACCTCTTTATAAGAATGTCAGGATTTACGTACCTGGTCCCACCTTCCCTTATCCTGGCTTGGCAGGATTCATGCATTGAAAATGACGCTGTTACCAATAATTCTCTATTACTTTAGATCCCTGCCCACCCCCCTAGTCAGGGTGCATATCAACCGTTTCCAATCTAAAATTCTCACTTTCGTTTGGGGATCAAAGGGTCATAGAGTAGCTAAGGGGACCTTGTTTCGATCCCGGAAAAAAGGAGGGCTGGGCCTTCCCAACCTCGTCTGGTATTACCAAGCGGCCCAATTGGCCCAGCTTTCAGTTATTGACTCACGAGCTGCGAAGCCGGACTGGGTGACCATGGAACGTCAGGCAGTCCCACTTCACACTATTGATTTCCTTTTGTGGTGTCTCCCAAAATACAGACCTGCTATTCTTGCCCCAACTCTTTCACACTCCTTCGCACTATGGGATAGACTTAAAGGTAGACCTGAACTTACATCGTCTGTACGTCCCCTCTCCCTTCTGTTCCAAAACCGTAACTTTCCCCCGGGCTTACACATCTCAGACTTCAAATGGTGGCTAGACAGAGGCCTTTATAGAATAGGACACTTTTTCACTCCCTCTGGACCTCTCTCTATTACCCATTGCACAAATAAACTTAAGATGCCCAAATCGGAACATTTCCGGTTCCACCAGATTTCACACTTCCTACACTCTATTTGGAAAACTAAACCAATACCTCCTACTGCTACAAACTATGAAGTGTGGTGTGGATCAGCCATGGAGCAAAGGGGGGGGTATCTCGGTGATATATGAGTCACTCTCGGGACAAGGCCCTAAACCAGGATACGCTCTGGCCTGGGAGAGGGACCTATCCCAGGAATGGGATCCGGAGCAGTGGTATTCCACCATGGCGCGGGCATACAAAGGGGTCCTGAACGTTACATTAATTGAGGCCAGTCTGAAAGTTATTACTAGATGGTACCTTGTTCCAGAAAGGCTTCACCAATGTTTCCCTTCCTCCTCCCCACTATGCTTCAGGGACTGTTCTCATAGAGGATCATTTTTACACATTTGGTGGGAATGTCCAAAAATCAGGGGTTTCTGGAACAGGGTTTTCCATCTAATCCGCAAAGTCACTGGAGTTCCGGTGGCACAATCCCCTCACGTAGCTCTTTTGAACTTTGCACCGGCCGAGGCTTCTAAGTCCCAAAAGCGATTGATTCACTTTATGCTACTGGGAGCTAAGTTGACTATTGCTAAAGCATGGAAATCCTCCACAGTTTCTTTCACTCAGCTGAAAAGAAAGATATCTTGGATCATGACTCAAGAAAAACTGGCTAGTAGTCTCTTGAATACTTCCCAGAAGTTTGAGATTACATGGGAACCTTGGGCGAAGTACACAAATACTTCCCTGATCTTTTAATCATCTCTCTTGCTTCTGTTGTTTCGTGAGACCTCCAGGGCATATGTAGCCTCCTTTGTTCTTCCTTTCTTCCCTCCTTCTTCTTCTTTGGCTTCTTTTCTCTCCTCTTATTTCCTATTCTCCTCACCGCTCACATGAGTTCTTATACATATTCATCCAGATTGCTTTTAGGGGTTTCATTTGGGTTCAGTTATCTTTCAGTTCAGGGCTCGTTAGGGGTATACCCAATACTGATGTTCTCCACTCCATTTAGGTGAAAGCAGTCTGCTTTCGGGTTATGCCCTTTGCCTTTGTAGTCTTATTAATTGCTCAAGCTGCTTTCCACTCATTATACGACAGTATTATTTTGCTTAGACTCCTTGGATACCTGTTGAATAATTTGCGCTGTGGGGCTTCTTCCAGTTCCCTTGGTAACAGCTTCTGATCCCTTTGGGGTTGCCTTGGGACTGGGCGAATCTCCCCTGAAGTTTTGGTTCTTTATCTAGGCCGGTTGCCTCCTCTTCCTTGGAGCCTTGGTACCTGTAATGCCTTGTTTTACTGAAGATGTTATTTTACCATGTAATGCTTTGTTAAGCGGTGCACAAAGTTTGTTACCCCCTTTGCAAAAAGCGAAATGTTTCGTTTTGCAGTTTTTAACCTGTATTGATATCTCTTAAAGCGGAGTTCCGGGCACAGAAGTCATTTTTTGCTAAACATACCCCCGGGACAGTCAGGGCTAGCACATTCCACAATGGCTAGCCTCTGATCTGTCCCGGTTCGCACTTACCTTTTAGAAGAAATACTTACTTATAAAATTTCTTCCACTGCGTTTCCATCTCTCTTGTGGGCAGCAGAAGCCGGCGCGGTCCTCTTCTGTGTCTTCTTCCGCGTCTTCTTGTCCCAGAATGCGCCTGCACCGGCCCCTCTCGTCACTTCCGGTGCGGCGCCGCATTCCTCCACAGCTTCTGGGCATGCCCAGAAGCTGTTTAGCAGGGGAATGCGGCGTCGCCCGGAAATGACGAGCGGGGCCGGTGCCGTCGCATTGATTCCTGGGAGCTATGACGTTCAGCTCCCAGGAATCATAGCGAGACAGGAAGTGACGGGGTGAGCCGCGGCTCCGAGGGAGGAAGTACTCTGAGGTGAGTATCTCCGATCTTCAATTACAAGGTAAGTAAACAAAAAAAAAAATAACTATCCAATTCCTTTTCAGGTGAGGTCTACCTAGCGGAGGGGCACAAAAAAAATATATAGTTTTTGTGCCCGGAACTCCGCTTTAATAAAAATCTTTGAAAGAAAAGTAATGCAGTGCTGTATCACAAAAAAATGGCCTGGTCATGAAGGGGGTTAAATCTCCCGGAGATCAAGTAGTTAAAAACAATGTTTTTTTAAAAAAAAAATTGTTTTGCATTGATACATGTCCCCCAGGGCAGTACCCGGGCCCCCATACCCTTTTTATTGCCTATAACTTGCATATAAGCCTTCAAAATGGAGACTTTTGATTTTTTTAGTTTGAATTATATAGACTTTAATAGGGTTTGTGGCTCAGGTCCGAAATGTTTCCATGTTCGAGTTTTTGGTACAATCAAACCAGGGGGTTGTTCGGCCCATCACTAATTGACATGTGACCCACGCCAGCATAGCCCTTCACCTAATCCAGGCCATTACATGGATTTCCTTTGTGGGCTTACTTTCCTTAAAAGAGGGGAGTATGCAAAGTGTGGTGGCAATGGTGCAGAGGCTCTGTGATTGATATTAGTGTATGCAGGGTGCAATGGTGATTATTTTTTTTTTAAATTTTTTTAGCTAAAAAAAAGGCACAGACACATTATACTAATTATTAGAAAGGGTGTGTTTTTATTTATTTATTTATTTATTTATTTTAGTTTAGTGACACTTTAAAAATCACTTTTAGCTACATGTAATGACTGCTTTCAATAATTACGTACTGAAACTACACAGATGTTTTGTTACATGTGAAGCCCACCTGGGAGTTATGTCTGTTTCGTTATTTTTATATACTATAGACTTGAACTACAAATAAAGCTTTGATTCCACACATTCTTAAGCACTTCTCATCTTCTCTATTGCCATAATTTATTTTGTTCTCATAAAAAAACGCTTTTCAGCACACATGATCACCTGCAAGGATTAGTCTTGAACAGGGAGACATTGTTCTCCACAAAGTTACATTAGTTGAAGATATCTGAAGCTGGTTTAAAGGTTGGCTAGATTTCACAGGCTTTATTTTAATGGAAAATTAACTTTGCGTAAAATAAAGGGCTCAGCTTGGTGAACAAAATTTACTGGAGTGCACAAATTCATTTTCCATACATATCATATTAGCATGCTACACAATTTATTTATCCAGTTCTTTCAATAACTTAAATTACTAAAAAGCATCAGATACAAATACTTTAAAAAGCAGATCTTTTATTGCATCTTTTTTATTTTGACAACAGATTTGAATGATATTCCACTGACAACCCAAGAATCCCATAGAAATGTTAATATTTTTTTTTTATATTTGGAAAACAACAAATGGACTACATGGCACTTTTTTTGTTTTTGTGGCAACTGATCAAATTAGGTTTTAAGGCATTTGTGTAATAATTTGGCCTGATATTTATTTTTAGCATTCTCATATACTCTGGCAGTCAAATCACGGCCTTTATGCTACTCTTCAGAATTGTCTGCTATACAGTGTTTCTTCTCAATACAACTGCACAATGATAAAAGGAAAATGTAGATATTTACTTGGAGGCAAGAGGTGTTGTAAGACATTTCTCAATAAGCCTGGTACACACAATGAGATTATCGGATGAATGACCATCCATTTTTTCTTTATGCATGCTAGTCTCCATATTGAAAATGAAGACGTTACTAAAGGTACGAAAATTTTCGCACAACAGAATAAAAATTTTGAAATGATGTAATATATTGTATTGTTTTTTCCGATGAAAACTGAAATGAAAATCATATGATCTGGTATCGTACAAGAAAAAGTGTTGTGTTTGTCCCATCGGATAATTTTGCATGACCTGTCCTGACCGGCTCATGTCTGTACTAAGTGTAGCACTGCCCCCCTAGAGGGCTGCATAGAATTACACTTCTTGGGTTCCCTGGGTTACCATTAGCAACTGACAGTAGATAAACGGCATTAAAAGTTCTTGGCTCAGTCAATGATCAGTCCAGGGGATGTGGTTTTTGTGTTTTATTTAGAACTGGGATAGGAGAAGGGATGAGTGGGATACTCCAACTAATAACAATTAATAAGAAGAATGCGGCAAGGCCGCTGCTTCACCTTGCCACTGAAGTGAAGATAAGATTACTGTTCCCGCTTCACCTCCACAGTCAGCTTCCACCGGACCTCTGGGTTCAGCCACACTTTCTGCTCCACTAGGCCGACTGCCTGTGACCACCATCCACAGCAAACAGGAGGAGAGACAGCTGTCCCCCTCCTTCAGGGACCTGGCTTCCTGCCCAAAGACACCCTGTCACATGTGCCCCTGGCTTTTATAACGTATTGCTGGATGCACCACTGTTTGTGCCAACCCACTGAGATAGTTATAAAAGCCTGTGTGTCACTGGCTGGGTTTCCTCCACTGTTCAACAGGCCCCCCTATTGGATACAGTGGGGATATTCCCTCAGTCCAGATGAATCACACCCTGGACACATGCAACAGGCATAACTACTATTGTAGCAACTATACTTTCCCTGCCTAGCACCTACCTAGGAGGGGGCTACATAAGGATCAGATTATCATACGATCGCTTCAAAGTGGTACTTTTTTCTTATTGTTTGTACTAGGCTTTAATTACAGATCTGATACATGCCTCCATCTCATAATTTTACACCTACCCTCAACAAATCCTATCTTTTTTGTAGTGTTCACCAAAAATACCTTCATTAAATTAGAATTTGCTTGTTGTTTACTATTAGTTGGGAACCTTACTCAGTCTAATCAACCACGTGACGCCCGCGCTATAGCCCAAAGATGGCTACAGCGCGGGCTTAAAATGCCGCAAGGGCATACATAAACATCCTCCCATTCTCGCGTTCCTTGGGACTTGGCTGATCACAGAGCAGGGTAAAGGAAAAATTGCATTGGGCCCTTTACTACATGATCAGCTGTCAGCCAATGACAGCTGATCATGGAAATAAACAGAAGCTGATCACCGGCTTTTTTTTTTTTTGACGCTATCAGTGTGAAGAAAATAAGAAAGCCATTAACTGGCTTCTGTTAGAGGGACATCAGTCCATTAAGTGCCCACCAGTGCTGCTAATCAGTGCCCATCAGTGCCTCACCATCAGTGCTTAATTATTTGTGCCTACCAGTGCCACCTATCAGTGCCACTTATCAGTGCTGCCTATCGGTGTGACCTCTCCATGCCACCTATCAGTGTCCATCAGTGGCACCTATCAGTGCCACCTATTAGTACCCATCAGTGCCATCCATCAGTGCAGCCACATCAGTGCCTCCTGATCAGTGCCCACCAGTGCCGCATCAACAGTGCCCACCAGTGCCACCTATCAGTGCCCATAAGTGCCACCCATCAGTGCCCATCAGTGCAGCCTCATCAGTGCCCATCAGTGCAGCCTATCAGTTCCCATCAGTGCCACCTCATCAGTGCCTATCCATGAAGGAAAAAAAATGACCTGTTTGCAAAATTGTATAACTAAGTATAAAATGTTCAGTCTTTTTTATTTGTTTAGAAAAAAATAAAAAACCTAGTGGTGATTAAATACCAACAAAAGAAAGCTCTCTTTGTGTGAAAAAAAAGATAAGATTTTCATTTAGGTACAGTGTTGCATAACCACGCAATTTTCATTCAAAATGTGAGAGCGCTGAAAGCTGAATATTTTGCCTGGGCAGGAAGGGGATATAAATTTCCAGTAAGCAAGTGGTTAAGATATATTCATACTTACACCTATTTTTTTATTTAAAGTCCAAGTAACAATCTTTCTGTGAAAAATAATACTTTTTCTTGCTTCTTCTTAACTTGTTGTTAATTGAAGAGGAGAATCAACTAATCCGAACTCTGCCCCATTTTAACATCTTTTAACCACCTTCTGATTGAGCCCAGCATTATCTTTTCTCTGGGAGAGGTTTTCAGCTATTTTATCCATTCCTGGCGTAAATTATGCAGCAGTCCTGCTAACTGTGGGTTTGCTTCCTATGCAAGTATCAAATTAGGGTTTACATTTTCACATACCAGGCAGAAGCAGGTTGTAGAAATATATGGTGATTTGTTGCAAATCTCTGTCTAAGAATGCTAGTTGACTGGCTTTCTCTGGTTTTATTTTTTTTTCAACCTAATTTTTACTGGTTTTCAAATGAAGCAGAACAAGGCATACTTACATACAGTAGATATAATAAGAACACAAGGGAAAAAGAATGATACATGAAATTATCAAAGCTGTCTAGCCAATTGTCAAATGTACAAGAGTTTGAAGAAAGTCAGATTTCTGCAGAGAGATCCTAGGACCCCAGATTTTTTAGAAATTGGTGAGAGCTACTCACCTGAAGTGCTAGAAACCATAAATGGGGAATTGTATGATTCGATTTAAACTTCACATCTGATAGGTTGGGTTCTAGGAAACCTCTCCACTTCCTAAAGATAATTTATCTTGCAGCAAATAAAATATGCATTACTAGAGATCCAAGGTAAGGTGATAATGTATCTATGCCTATGTTGAGGGGGGCAATGCAGCATTTGGCTTTGTGAATCAGCCAGAGATAAGACTGAACATACTTCTCCAATAGCTTTTTATATGGGGGCAATCCCAGAGAATGTGGATTAAAGTGTCCATCAAAAAACAGCCACATCAGCCTAAGTTATCATCAAGGTTAGAGAACTTTGCCAGATGGACAGGTGTTAAATACCATTGATTGTGGAGTTTTCGGGCTATTTCCCAGTAATTAATGCATTTGGCTGTCTTAGTGTTATAGTGAATTGCTTTTAAACATTGCGCATCTGAAAATTTTCACCCCAGGTCCTGCTCCTAGTGCACCAAAGAGGGAATTTTATTAAATGTAGATTTGGCTTGCAGAATATTATAAAAGTTTGAAATATCTTTCTTCCTGGGTAGAGGAGAGGACCAGAGGAACAAAGCCACACAAAGTACATCTATACAGGAATGTTTCTGTAGATAGGAGGCAATTTGTGTGTGCCAATAGAGATCAAGGGGAATAAAGTGGTATTTGCTTTGAAGAACAGTAACAGGAGCAGTTTTATTGTCTGTAATAATATCTTGTAAATGGGTCATACCCAGAGCATGCCACTTTGTAATGGAAATATTGGGGATCAGGAAGTGAAAAATATCCAGTGGTATCAGAAACATTACCAAGCATATGATGCTGCTGAAATGGTGAGGTGAATAATTGCTTTCCTGGGTTTAAGAAATGATTGGGCTAAGAGAAATGAGTTTAGTTGACCAATGGGCATGAAGTGTTGTTCTATGTTCCTCCATTGTTTGTCAGAGGTGAGGGTGAATATTTAATATTTCAATATTTAAGTTGGTCCAGCAATACTGCAACATAATAATCATGTAAATCTGGGAGCCTCATAACCCCTGCTATCTTGTGTTTAATGAGTGTGGCATAGGGACATCTACCTTTTTTCCCTTGCCATTGGAAGGCATTTAAAGTGTGCTTTAAAGCAGCAAAGAATGAGAAAGAGACAAGGATGGGTAGTGCTTTGTGTAGATGCAAGATTTTGGGAAGTACCAGAATTTTTAATGCCGCTAACCTTCCAGACCATGTTAGATAGAATTTACTAAGCCTATCCAGTTCAATTTTACAAAATGTGAGAAGTGGAGTATAATTAACATGGAAAAGATTGGTAGAAGAAGATGTTAAGGATATGTCTAAATATGGCATAGAATATTCTGTCCATTGGAAGGGAAAAGCAGTTTGTAGTTCAGTTTTATCATTTTTAGTGATGTTCACGCTAAGAATGTTGCATTTGGATTCATTGATATTATATTAGGATATTGAGTTTAAGACTTTCAAAATATTGCACACTTCAGCCTGGATCTGTTAGCGCGAAAATAATGTCTGTGACAAAAAGCATAATTCTGTGTTCTTTGCACACTATGGATAACCCCTTAATGGAGGTGTGATTTCTTATTTTATGTGCTAGGGGTTCCCTCGGGAGTGTAAAGAACATGGAGAGAAATGGACATCCCTGGCGTGTGCCATTTGTAAAACTAAATTTTTGAGATAAGAAACCATCTCAAAGGACATGTGCCGATGGGGTAGAGTATAAGACCATGATAACTGCCAGGATGTTTTCTTGGAAACCAAATTTAGATAGGGTATGGCATAGATATCCACAATGGATCCCATCAAATGCATTTTCAGCGTAAGAGGGTAAGAATTGGAAGAGGTTTTGGTAGCTTCAGCACAATATATCAGGTTGATTATCTTACGAATGGGGTCAGGAGGCCTGGCAGGCTGTAATAAAGCCGACCTGATCAGCATCAATCATTTGCAGTAAGGGAGGTGCTAACCTGCCGGAAACCACTTTGGCATAAATTTTGACGCCTGTGTTGAGGGAAGAAATGGGTCCAAAATTTGGGGGGATACCGGCTCCTTCCCCGGCTTTGGTAGAGTCACAATTGTTGCATCGAGCATTTCAGGAGGAAGGAAGCCAGAGGACACAGCAGCATTGAATGTTAATTGCAGGTGAGACAGTGGCTGAGAGAATCATTTATAATACTCGGCTGCGAAATCATCTGGACAAGGTGCTTTATTGTTGGGAAGAGAGATAATTGCTTTCTTAATTGCTGAGGTAGAAAATGGTGTGTTAAGATCATGCAGATATGCTTCTGAGAGTGTTGGGAGGGTCAAAGAATCTAGGAAGTTAGATATTAAATCATCTGTAGGTTCTGATGTGTGGGGATCATCACCTAAATTATATAAGGTACTCTATAATTTACTAAAAGCATTGGCAATATCTTTTGGATTATATAGTTTTCCCCCAGCAGTGGGGTGTATAATATAAGAGATTCTTTGTTTCGCCACTCTCTGTTATATGAGCAGCCAATAATTTGCCAGCCTTATTGCCATTGACATAAACATTGGCTTGGATTTTACATAAATGTTTGACATGTTGGGCTGAGAGAAGGATTCTAAGGTCATTCCTGGCATGAGATTATTTTTGTTTTTGTCTTCTAGTCTGGATATAGAAGCCAGTAGGGTATTTTGCTGCTATGTTCTCTGGCATTTGGCTTGAGCTCCCAGTTTTAGTAACAGCCCTCTAATGTATGCTTTGTGAGCAATCCAGGTGGTAGTTGTGTCAACCACTGAAGGCACATTGATTTCAAACAATTTTTGGATATGGTGTGTGATAATTTTCTGGTTAGTAGGTATCGACATTAGGGTCAGATTATTGCGCCAAGCGGTTGTGTGTCCTCCGTTGTTGTTTCCCCCCACATACATGGAGATGGGAGCATGATCAGACCAAGTTATTGCATGGATAGTAGAGGATATAATATCCTGGAGAAGAGTCTTTTCTGTTAGAATTAGATTGATTCTTGAGTACGAGCAGTGTGGTTTTAAACGTGTAGTCTCTTTCTGTAGAGTGCTGGCACCTCCATATGTCAAAAAAAGAATAAGACCAGATAAAGGACTGCAAAGAGGATGATCGTGATTGTCATGAAGAAGCAGTAGAGGTGACCATGGAGGAGTCCAGAACCAAGTTAAAGTCGCCGCATAATATAAGACAACCTTTCAGCTTTTTTGGGATTTTCTTCTAGACCTTATGTATAAAGGAAAGTTGTTTTGAATTTAGTACGTAAATAGTAGCGATAGTGTACAGAACGTTGTTGATTTGGCAAACAAGTATGATGTATTACCCCTTGTCATCCATGGTCTTATATATTGGGTTTATACGCTACTGTATCATTAATGGTATTTGTAAAAGACATAATGTTCATTTAGTGATGTAAGCCGGAGACAAATCTTCAGCGTTGGTATAAGCTGGAGATCAATAAGAGTAAATTTTACCATTTAGAGAGTGGAGAAAGATCTGCTATAAAACTAGAGATACATAGCGGCACTGAGCAAGTGTGTGCTGCTTGTTTATCCAGCCGTATGCTGTTAGACAGGTGGGTTGGGGTGTTCTTGAGACTTGAATGTGTAGTTTGTTGATGGTAAAGTTTACAGATATGCCTGTGGTGTATCCAAACTAAAGTAAACACTAAACTAAAGAAGAAATCAAAAGGGTGTAACAACTTGTGTAAATGATTATATGAATACTTTAAAAATAATAAGGTGTGCAGCAATGTCATGACTAATATCTTGAGGGTGATCAGCAAAGGGCCCATTCTCATAGGGCATCTTTCAAGGCTAAAGTAGAGCCTGTGGAACCATAAGTAAAAGCTACGTAATCATTTCTGTTGAATGCTTAGATGCATTCCAGTCAAGGTATTGCTCTGAGATTGAAGTACCAGGAGGAGCCTGGGGTTCTAGAATTTTCCATTGACATAGTAAGGCTAGACCTTCTTTAATGGAGAAAATGCTATGTCTTTTCCATCTTTGGTTATCACCAATTTCACTGGATGCCCCCATTTATATGGAATGCTGTGGTAGCATAGAGCCTTGGTCCTCAACCCTGGCCTACAGGGCCCACTAGCAGGCCAGATTTTCAAGATAACTGAAATACATCCCAGGTGATATCATTTGCTGCTCAGTGATTGCAGTACTCTAGTCTGCATCTCCCCAAGGTAATACCTAAAATCTGGCCTGTTAGTGGGCCCTGTAGGCCAGGGTTGAGGACCACTGGCATAGAGGATTAGCAAAGGTAGCTACATTTTTTTCTTTTAGGTAATATATATTTAGACAAATCAGGAGAGGCCAGAATATTGCTTAGGAAGTGACGCTGCACTCCTAGTGGCCCAAAGGAGGGTCCTGATATGGTAAAGTGAATGGAGACAATCGTGTCCTTTGGAAATTAGTCTGGTAGATTTGAAGGTTTGGGTAACCTGTGTATGCGGTCAATGATCAATTCAGACGACGGAGTTTAAGGCAAAAGATCTGACATGTGAGTAACAAAATAATCTTTCAAGGCCGTTGATTTGACGGTTTCAGGGATGCCTCTGATTTTTAAATTGTTTCATCTGGAACGATCTTCCAAATATGTTTATTTGGCCTTCATTCACTCTACATCTTCTTCTCGTTCACTGTGTGCATCCACTAGCTCATTAAAGTGGAAGGCAAATTCACCAATCTTTGTTTTTATACGTGGGACCCTGTCATCCAGGTCGTTAATCTCAGCTTTAAAATGGTGAACCATAGTGACAATATTGGTATGTATAGAGCTTTGTAAAGACAGCGTCATATCTTTTAGTGTGATTTATAGCACTGCCTGGCCAGTAGTGGGATATGCAATGATGGGGGTATGGTTAGTTATGCTCCCTGCTTCAGGTGACAAAGATATGTTCTCTTCAGAGTGCTGCTTGTCATTAGGGCATAGCCTGAGTTTGCATTTGACCGGGCTGCTAGATGTAGATAATGCCTATGAATTTGAATCAGCACTTACTGTGTGTTCATGGCTCTTTGTCATGGAACAGGCACCTACTCTCTCCTCCTCTGCCCTACTGTGGTTGTAAGGAGCTCTTCAGCTGGCGCCATCTTGGATTGCGGAACAAGCTGGTGGGGGGGGGGGGGATTCTGTCATCTTCCATTGCGCTTTGTATACTTTCCTTCTTTTGGACATCCCTGGGGTTGTGATGAGTCAGTAAGGGGCAAAACCACCGTTGTTCGGGCGGAAATGCCCATGCTGTGAGCTCTGTAGTGTCGTTGTGAGATGGAGCTGGATCAGTGTGTGGCCATCATGTGGTCCGGCCATCATGTTGTCCGGCCATGCCCCCCCGGTTTTAACATTTTGATCTGGAACAAACAAGCAACAAACAGAACTCTTAATCTGCGGTGTAGGTGTTTTAATAAATGACAATTTAAGTGTTGAAGCCATAAAGGTCTACATGACAGCAAAGAAACTCATATTTTTAGAATAAGTTTGATGATGGCAGCCCCATACTAATGTAATGATGTATGAATGGTTGATTTTAAGTCTGCAGGGCAGGTATGTGAGCCACAGGTATTACCTTGGGCTATGGTGATAACTGTAATAGGAACCAAACCATTAACTGATGGTTGATTTTTACTAGAAATAGTGTATTTAACTAGTTTATCAGATCATCTGTATATGTAGACTGCACATTTAAAATCGTGAAAAATAGTCTTCAAATGTGCTAATTTTTGATGACAGCTAACACCTTTGAACTTTCTCTTTTAATGGTCTGAATTATCCTAAAGTGTTCTTGTGGTCCTAAAGTGCTTTTAGAAATATATACAGTATTACATAAGCCAGTCAAATGTGGCTGATGTGGCATTGGACTAATGCAGTGAAGGAATCTAGAGACCTCAAGAGGGATATGTATTTTATACATAATATAACGCTATAAATCACTGCTACAAGGATAAAGTGATGGATTATACTGAAACATAGTGTAGTACATTATAGTTTTTTATCCATTAGGGACTCTTATAAATAAATATTATTTTATTTTTGGATTGATGGAATGTGTAGTAAATGAATTGCCATAAAAATTAAAGCAAATCCATATCCAAGCATTAAATATGCTTTTTGACTCAAAAGTTTAACTCTTCCATAAGGGCTAAAAGGATGGTAAATGCAGCAATATTAGACAGCTTTCTGGTTTGCCTAATTATTCTAAAAAGCTAGTAGCAAAATACAGAGAATTGCATGCAAAGTTTGAAATAGTGTCATTTTGTCCTAAAGAAAAACTGTTAGGCCCCTTTCACACAGGCGTTCAGATCCGCCTGTTAGGTTTTTTTTTGGCGGATCTGAACGGTCACCCCATGCATCTCTAAGGGGCATCGGATGTCAGCGGAGACATATCTGCTAACATCTGATCCGATCCGTCAAATCTGGACGGATGGAAACCCTATTTTCCATCCGTCCAGCGGATCGGATGAGAATGGACAGACGGTCCGTTCCCATCCGATTCCCCCATAGAGATGCATAGGGACCTGACAGCTGTGTCTCCACACACAGCACAGAGAACAGCTGTCATCCCCCTGCTTAGCGGGGGATCAGCGGATCGATCCCCCGCTGAGAAAAACAGAGTCAGTCCGACAGACTCCATGTGTGAAAGAGCCCTTAAACATATATGTGGAGGCTAATGTTTTTGCAATTGTGGTGTAATGTTATGCGCCAAATCTCTTATCTTGATGGATGTATATTTTTATTGTCTGTGTTTGCTGCAAAGAATGTTGACTAGTTAAAGTAGATTTCTGTGTTTTTGTTTTCAAAAATGACTGCTTTTACTATGCTGTTTTCACAACTGTCTCATTGGCATAGTAAAACACTTCATGATTGATAAAGAGTCGGTCAAAAGGATTTCCAAATCATATGACTGGTCTACCATGTGAATAGCAACTCTATCTAGTGCATCTGTGTTCACATTAGCCTGTATTGAACCCAATTAACAGAACATGATCCCTGTTGGAGTCTACAAATAATTCTCAATGATATCACATCACTGTGAATGTCCCATACTGCATTTACATTTCTTCACTGCCAATAATCAGTCATTTATTGGCAGCGATGTTTTAGATGCAGCACAGTGACACAAATGATGTGGATACTGTACCTAGGGATATTATTATTATTATTATTTTTTTATTTAAAGGACTTTTTGAAGCTTTCTGTGTTTCTTTACAATGAATGCTTTACTGAAATAGGTAATAGGGAGTTATTTTGTACCCTGTACTCGTTTCTCTTGGTATGTGAAGTTTTTCTAAAGGGGCTCCCATAATCTGATTAACCCCCCTGCACATCTTTATATCCTTTTCAGGGTCCATAATGGGTCATTTTTTTCTTCCACATTGAATATTGATAGGCATAACTCCTGCTTTTTTTTACAGTATGGGGGGTGCATGCTTGTTGCCCTCCTTTTCTTTACCATCCACTGTGCATTTCAGGATGAGGATCTGTCCATAATTTTAAAGGAAAGCATACCCTTATGACCTATCAGCTCAACACAGCTGTAGTTTTGCTATTTATTTTAAGGATAATGTGTTGTGTAGAATATTGCAGAAATATAAAACAATCCTGTCAAGTTATATATTTTAACAATGGACATGAGATAGAGAAAAATAAATTGTGTGTGTGTGTGTAAAGTCCAAGTATATTAATTGGCTTTCCTGCACAGCTCTGTAGAGTACAAAGATTTATAAGAAAATATGAGAACATTATTGTGCTTTCAAAACAAGTATTAAAAGTATATACATCATTCTTGTCCTGGTAAATTAAATACACACACACACCGTATAAGCATTTTATTACTTAAAAAGAAAAGTAAATTGTTAGGTATCAAAAATGTTTTCAGAAACATTTTGGGAGCTTAACCACTTAAGCCCCGGAGGATTTGGCTGCTAAAAGACCAGGGGGTATTTTGCGATTCGGCACTGCGTGATTTTAACGGACAATTGCGCGGTCGTGCGACGCTGTACCTAAACGAATTTGACGTCCTTTTTTTCCCACAAACAGAGCTTTCTTTTGGTGGTATTTGATCACCTGTACGATTTTTTGATCATGCGCTATAAACAAAAAAAGAGCGTCAATTTTGCAAAAATAACAATATTTTTCACATTTTGTTATATGAAATTCCCCAAAAAAAAAAGTAAAAATCAAAATTTTTTAACATTTTCGGCCAATTTGTTTTATGCTGCATATGTTTGGTAAAAAAAATAGCAAAAAGCGTATTTTGATTGGTTTGCGCAAAAGTTATCGCGTTTACTAACAAAGGGAAAGATTTTTGTCATTTTTGTTGTTTTTTTTTTTTAACGCGTAATGGCGGCGATCTGCGATTATATATATGCACTGTTACTGTAAAATTACACAGGCAGTGAAGGGGTTAACTTTATTTGAGAGGGAGGGGCTGTGTGTGTCCCTAGGGGCGTGATTCTAACTGTGATTGGCTGTGGCTTGAGCTGTAGAAACAGTGATCAACGGTCCTACATAGTAGAACCGTGTCATCATTGTTTCTACACAGGGGAGAATGACAGGCGGCTTGTTTACACAGCCTGCCTGCCTTTCTCCCTCTTCCCCGATGATCGCAGAGTGACTGGTGGACATCGCGTCCGCCGGTCACACGTGCGGGGGGGCACCGTGACCGTGCAGGAGCGGGAGCGCGCCGCTGGCGGCGCGTGCTCGCTCCCCAGAGCCTCACAGGCTAGTGACGTACCGATACGTCACTCTGCCTGTGAGGGGCTGACCGCCGCAGTATATGTACTTGCGGCGGTCGGCAAGCGGTTAATAGTGCACCTTAGGCTTTTTAATATTTAAAACCTAAAAAAAGAAAATAACAATGCAATTGTTCAAATGTTCAGTCCACAAACTAAGTCCGTAAATGGATTAAAGGCAAAAACTTAAAGTGGTTAAAAATAAAGTTTAGCTTGTTGTGTATGCTATTTATTTGAAATAGTGCTTTGGAAGCAGAAAAAAAAAATCCATATATTCATGGTAAAATTTTGTACCAATGTGTTAAAAACCTCCTGCACTGGTCAAATTATACCTTTTTAAAACTCCAATAGTGTTCACATATAAAAAAAGAACAGATATAAAATAAAATCATTACAAAGTGTTCAATCCAGACACGTGTGTGTATATATATATACAGTATCTCACATAAGTGAGTACACCCCTCACAGTTTTGTAAATATTTTATTATATCTTTTCATGTGACAACACTGAAGTGACACTTTGCACAAATGACACTTTGCTACAATGTAAAGTAGTGAGTGTACAACTTGTATAACAGTGTAAATTTGCTGTCCCCTCAAAATAACTTAACGCACAGCCATTAATGTCTAAACCGCTGGCAACAAAAGTGAGTACACCCCTAAGTAAAAAGTCCAAATTGGGCCCAAAGTGTCAATATTTTGTGTGGCCACCATTATTTTCCAGCACTACCTTAACCCTCTTGGGCATGGAGTTCACCAGAGCTTCACAGGTTGCCACTGGAGTCCTCTTCCACTCCTCCATGATGACATCACGGAACTGGTGGATGTTAGAGACCTTGCGCTCCTCCACCTTTTCGTTTTGAGGATGCCCCACAGATGCTCAATAGGGTTTAGGTCTAGAGACATGCTTGGCCAGTCCTTCACCTTTACCTTAAGTTTCTTTAGCAAGGCAGAGGTCATCTTAGAGGTGTGTTTTGGGTCGTTATCATGTTTGAATACTGCCCTGTGGCCCAGTCTCCGAAGAGAGGGGAACATGCTTTGCTTCAATATGTCACAGAACATGTTAGCATTCATGGTTCCCTCAATGAACTTTAGCTCCCCAGTGGTGGCAGCACTCGTGCAGCCCCAGACTATGACACTCCCACCACCATGGTTGACTGCAGGCAAGACAGACTTGTCTTTGTACTCCTCACATGGTTGCTGCCACACACGCTTGACACCATCTGAACCAGCTAGGTTTATCTTGGTCTCATCAGACCACAGGACATGGATCCAGTAATCCATGTCCTTAGTCTGCTTGTCTTAAGCAAACTGTTTGTGTGCTTTCTTGTGTATCACCTTTAGAAGAGGCTTTCTTCTGGGACGACAGCCATGCAGACCAATTTGATGCAGTGTGTGGTGTATGGTCTGAGCACTGACAGGCTGGTCCCCCACCCCTTCAACCTCTGCAGCAATGCTGGCAGCACTCATATATCTATTTCCAAAAGACAACCTCTAGATATGACGCCGAGCACGTGCACTCAACCCCTTTGGTCGACCATGACGAGGCTTGTTCTGAGTGGAACCTGTCCTTTTAAACCGCTGTATGGCCTTGGCCACCATGCTGCAGCTCAGTTTCAGGGTCTTGGCAATCTTCTTATAGCCTAGGCCATCTTAATGTAGAGCAAAAATAATTTTTTTTCAGATCCTCAGGGAGTTCTTTGCCTTGAGGTGCCATGTTGAACTTCCAGTGAACAGTATGATAGAGTGAGAGTGATAACACCAAATTTAACATACCTGCTCCCATTCACCCCTGAGACCTTGTAACACTAACAAGTCACATGACACCTGGGAGGGAAAATGGCTAATTGGGCCTAATTTGGATGTACTCACTTTTGTTGCGAGTGGTTTAACTATTAATGGCTGTGTGTTGAGTTATTTTGAAGGGACAGCAAATTTACACTGTTATACAAGCTGTACACTCACTACTTTACATTGTAGAAAAGTGTAATTTCTTCAGTGTTGTCACATGAAAAGATATAATAAAATATTTACAAAAATGTGAAGGGTGTACTCACTTTTGTGAGATACTGTACATACTGTATATGTATACTATAAATAACAGAAAGCAGATATAACTTAAATGCAAACAACCACCAGTGCTAAATGCAAAAATTATTATAATCTCTTTGCAGTGCAGCTCTATCCCACCAATTAAATATCCATAATAAATAAATTCATAAAATAGAAAAGCCCATAAGAAGATTCCAACTTCCACTGATTGTGCAGTCCAAGAAACCAAAACTCTTCAGGTAATCACCTCAGTGCCCTTCACCCCATCTTTGGGTGTCCTCTCACTTGCTTAAGGCTTCAGTATCATGGCGGCCGCTGGTTTGATGGCTGCCATGGTAACCAGACTGTATATTACTGAGAGCATGATACCGATCACCAGCCTAAACCTTTGAGAAAGCCAGTGTGTCAGGTGGGCGGTGATGTTATCATGTTGAGAGTATTTGGGCTGAGCTTTGGACATCATACACGAGTGATGAGATATGCTGTTTTTTTACTTCTAAATGCTAAGTTACTTTCAGATTTTAATAGAATTTGTCACAGTGATCTGCATTATTGTTTTTTTTTCTTGCTTTTCGTATTAATTGTGTCACAGCTGAGGATAGAGATTGCTGAGCAGGTGGTGCAGTGTTCCAATACTATTTCCAAGCACATTCTGACCTCCTTAGTGAGGTCCAGTAATGGTGAGAGGACACCCATAGGTGGGGTGAAGGGCACTGAGGTGATTAAGTGAAGAGTTTTGGTTTCTGGGACTGCACATTCAATGGAGGTTGGAATCTACTAATGGACTTTTCTATTTTATTAATTTATTAGATAAATACTTCATTCGATCTATTTATTGATTTTCAGTGCATCGCTTATTTTTATACATAGTATATGTTATTTATCTTGTATGTTTGCATATTCACATATATAGGTGATTAGTAAGTATAAAATATTGGATATTTAATTTGTGGGATAGCACTGCACTGCATAGAGATTATAATAGCTTGTACCAGATTGTACAGTAGTTTTCAATAAAAATGTAAGTGTTTGGTACAGATTTACTAAAACTGGAGAATTCAAAATTCAATGTAGCTCTGCACAGAAACCAATCAGTTTCCATTTTTTTTTTGTCAAAGCTTTATTGAACAAGCTGGAGTTAAAAGCTTATTGTGCTACTATGCACAGCTGCACCAGATTTTGCACTCTTTCGTTTTAGTAAATCAACCCCTTTATATCTACTGGGAATTCCCTCCCCCTTCCCAACAAAGAAACGCCTTCAAGCAAAACACACACAAATGAAAAAAAAAAAAACATGCGCAAGCAATATTTTATGTGAAATATGACAACTAGAATAGAGTTTTACTTTAAGGAGGCATGCAATGGTCAAATAATTATTATACATTTAGACTTAAATACAATCAACGATGATCTATTTATATTCAAAAAGTGCATAAAATGTAAATTACAAAGTCCGGAGATACAGAAACTAGATGACAGATACAAATTTAACAGTATTTGAGCAGTATTCTACTAACATTTAGGTATTCTATGAGAACACTTACCTAAAAATCAGTCATAGAACAAGCTGTCATAGTTTCTCCAAAAGAAACACATTCTCCAGTGCTTTAAATAACATGACTGAGGGTGTGGTATTTAGCTCAAAATCAATGCAGAATGACGATGAGACAGAGTTACTCAGCAACTCACTGTGGTGGGCGCATGTGTGTTTTTGTAATAAACCATTTTTTTTGTTTGGTATAATTTCTTGTGAATAACCTGGTAAATAGACAATCACAATACAGATTTAGCTATGTGCACTAAGAGTAATAGGTCAGTTTTTATAATACATTTTGCTTTAAAGTTATAAAAAATAATAAGGTTGGGATAGTTGTTTATGCCCGCATTAGGCAAAATTCATCACACATGTTAAACATACCTAATTTTAGATCGTGTAACATGCTTGTTTGTTCTCTTTGCAATAAAGAAAGAGCATGGCTGGTATGAGGGTCAAGAAAACTGGATGTACATAGCTTCCACAAAAAAAAAAAAAGAAAAGCAATGTTAAACAAAGCAGGATTGTGGGGGATAAAATATTTATGAGATATGACTTACCTGGAATTATTTGTGAGAAAATAAAAATATGAGTTAATATGATTTTTTTTAAAATAAATTATTTATTTGTTAAAGAATACTGGTAAGTGCACCCAGCTGGTGCAATAAAGGTCAGAAAGAAAAAGGAATATAAAAATAACATAACATACATAATAATAAAGTGTCACTAGAAAAAGTATATATTCAAGCACACCAGACATTTTTAAATTTCTGATAATATATTGAAAATTATAGGGCGATGGGGAAAGGGATGCCAAACTCAAGGGTATAATTAGGGACTCATGGGCAAATGTATTCCAGGGAGGACAAAATTAAATTCAGTGAATCCACCTTTGTCTTAAAGCATCTGCATTCCTGGACAGCACTTGGGTAAGATCTTCCATATTTTCAATGTTGTTGACTCTGGCAAACCACTGAACTAGTGCTGAGGGATTGAACTGGTGCCACAAAGCTATTTGTAAGTTTTGCAAGGAACCACACTGCAATGAAGAAGTTGAGACATAGGATATAGGGAAATGTTTGGGCTATCAATCTTACAGATGTCCAAAATCAGTTAAATTTAGGACAACTCAAGCATATGTGTAGTATTGAACTTGTCCCTACACCACACCCACATTATATCGGTATTTCATGGTTAGAACTCACGTAGCAAAGTTGTCACTCTATACTATTGGGTCAGTATATACTGTTTTATGGTAGGATTTGTTAAAAAAGGATAAAAGTGTAAAGTATAATATTATTTTTGGGCAGAAGAGAATGAGATTCATAGACCTTCCTCCAATTTTATGATAAATGGGAGGGAGTGTTCTGTGTTAAGCATAGCTACAAAAGTATACAGTGAGGATATAGTATGTCTGACAGGACCACCTTCTATGTACATTCTTTGAGTTGGGTTTTTGGATAGTTGAAGGTCGTGGGTGGAAGGGAGGTCTGGAAGTGGTACATTAAGCATGTGATAGAGGGATACATTCTGCACCATCAGGTGGCCCCTGTATTTAGAAAAATGGAAACATATGAAGTTTGAGAAGTGGTCCTTGACCTCACAAAAAAAGTAAAGAGGAATATGAATAGGCAGTGCCTGCAGAATTATAGTAATATAATATTTTTGATAGAACAGTCATTTTATTTATATAACAGTGTTCCAACCCCTAAGAAAGCTCTATGGCCCTTGTACTGTTGTCATGTGCCTCCCTGGATGCCACAAATCCACTTTCTCAGGGTGGATAAGGTGCTGTAAGCTGGGGCCAATCTGGTAGCTGATATTTTTGCAAACATCTTCAAATCAATATTTAATAAGGAGATAGGTCTGTAGCTGGTGCAAAAATTCAGATGTTTTCCTTCCCTAGGAAGGACAGCAATGTGTGCTTCTAGCAGGGCTTTGTATAACTGGGCTTGATTGATAGAGTCATGAGCAGCTTAAAAGTACTTAGACAATAGATCTTCATATAGTTTGTAGTCGTATACTTTAAGATAGTTGGGTCTAGGGGCCTCATCTGACTTATTGCTCATGCTAGTCATTACAGTGAAAGTCTTTTATTCATTTGATTTTTTTCAGTAGGTGATATGACTGGCATGGTAGAAGATACGATGTATAATTTCAGCTGTTTTGGCTCATTTACATCATGTGGTGCAAAATAGTTTTGCACTAATCTACAATTGAGGGTATATAAAGATTCCAGTGTAACAGGCTGACAAGAAATGATGAGCTTAAAGGTTTTCTGCCCTCTCCATCACTCCACATCTAACATAGTTATCAGTGTAGGTGTTTTAATTGAATTATACACACTTCTTACAGCTTCAGCTGCAGATAGATGGTATGCCACTGGATAGTCATGATCAGTCAGTTTGGTTATTTCTTCTAGAAGAATGCAATTAATGTATCCCATTCTGTGAAGGTCAGGCAACTTGTATATTTTGATGGTATTTGTGGACAAGATAGTATTTTCAGCCTGGGAGCAGCTACATAGCTACTAGGATTAGTATGGTCATCGACTACTGGTTAAGGCTCTGTCAGTTTATGATTTAGAAGGTGTTACGTCTGCACCTGCTGTAGGGGCATGAGAAGTATGAGTTTGTCATAAAAAAAAAAGGCTGGAGGTTAAGGAAGTCTGTTGATATTGAATGATGTCATCTAATCATCATTAGATTCTGGGTTAGAGTGGTCTTCTGTTGCCTCTGCATGCTCGGAGTGGCAGGAGTGGGAGTGTAAATATGTCCTCTGGAAACTTGCGCTAGGTCAGTATATCAATACTACTCAAGTCTAAAAAGTGGAACATCACAGAAAAATTGCTTTCCCTTTGTGCATTCAGGAATTCCTGACAGCTGGCTTCGATATCTATGAATAAAAATACCTCTGCATGAACAGCTGGCTTCGATATCTATGAATAAAAATACCTCTGCATGAACAATGTCCAGATGCATGTGCATGTGCAAGAATGAATGCTTTGAATGTGTGCATGCCAGGAGTCAGAACTAGCGGCAGTATTTAAGGGGCACTGAAACTCAGTGTCAGTGTAGAGGTAGTTGATTCCAGAATAATGACCCGGGATTTTACAGAGAACACCTGTTGCCTCACTTTTCTACTTTTTCTTTAGCTCCCCACTACACAGATAGTCAAAGTGTTCAGGTCCCCCTGAGTAGGGAGGGGTATCAAAATGTCTCTGATATCAGAACTCAGTAGTTTATCTGAATGGAATGAAACTGTAAGGCTGCAGGAGAGTCAGGTGTAGGGAAAGTCTGTGACTGGATGAGGGAAGCATCAGGGCTGTGAGTGAAGAATGCAAATGCAAGAATTTCTTTTTTATTTGCATACAGTTTTCAGATTGAAGTCAGCAGAACATTACCACATTCACTAAGCTAAGGGAAATTCCCTTGTAAAGTAAAAATTCACTCTCCTGAAGTGAACAGCTTATATCCAACTCCCCTGAACCAAATCCACTGATTGCCAAAAGTCACTTATTTCACATGGTAGGGCAAAAACTTTTATTATCATGTAGTTGTAAAGGCCAGTGAATGAAATATTTTCTAGCTTTATTTGTAAAACAGCTTGGGCATGTTAACTTCAGATATCTTTTTGAGTATGTCAATCAAGACGTTTTAGTTATTTAAGAGAAAGAGGAGATGAATAAGCTACTAAAAAGGCAAAGTTTCTATCTGTAATTTTATCACAATTTCTACAGTTTTCTTTCAAACAACTTATTTTCTTTTAAGAAAAAAATAATTATTAGATATAATTTTGTGGAAGTGGCCAAGTAATGGCGCCGTGAGGACACGAGGCAGAGGAGCTCCCTGAGCTAGTGGTGTGATCCAGCCTCCACAGCCAGCGCTCGCACACGCCGCCCCAGACCTGAACTCCGCTAGCATACATGTCCGTTGCCGGACGCCTGGAATCACCGCAAATGCCGAGCAGATGACCGGACATCTCGTCCTACTTCCTCCGGTGTCCCACAGCCCGCAAAGCAGAGCGGGATCCAGGATGGCGCAAATACGTCCGGCAGCCCCGGGTTCGGCAACCCAAAAGAAACCGGCAGCTAAAGTGATCCTGGCTCGGGAGGTAGCGGATGAATTGTCATCAAGGAGTCCCCCACTATCTAACCCACCCCAGGAACGAGCAGCGGAACCAATGTATGGGCCACAGATCCATTTGCCTCAGCCCCAGCCACCACCAACAGCTGAGTGGAGAGATTTCTGTGCCTTAATTCCTACCAAGCAGGATATTCATGAAATGGCCGCCACAATTGTAAGTGATTTGAAAGTTGAAATAAACTCCATTAAACTGAAAATAGATGAAACAGATGCCAGGGTCAGTGCAGTAGAGGTGGTGCAAGCTAAATATGAATCTAGAACTGCGGCCCTAGAAAATACACAGGATGCTTTTCACAAGCAATTTATTATGATATTGCTGCAGCAAGACGACATAGAAAATCGCAGCTGTAGAAACAACATTCGGCTGTGAGGGCTGTCAGAGGAAATTGGGGGCCATAAGTTAAAAACCGTTGTGATGGGGATTTTCAACAACCTATTGGGAAGCCCCCTTGAGGACAATATTGAAATTGACAGAGTCCACAGGGTGAAAGCCCCACAGAGGGTGGATAAGGATCTGGTGTCGGATGTCATAATCAGAATCCATTTCTACTCAATAAAAGAGGAGATAATGAGGCGGGCTTGGGCACAGAACCCATTGGAATATGAAGGCACACATATCAAACTGCTGCCAGACCTTTCCCGGAACACACTTTGCATGAGGGCATCATTGAAACCCTTGTTGGAGGCCATACGTAATAAGGGGGCCACGTTTTATTGGTGTCACCCATTCCACCTGATTGTATCAAAGAATGCAAATACTTTTATTTTGAAGTGGCCTGACCAATTGCCGGACCTTTTTGCTTTTCTTGAGGCCCCTCCCACTGCAGTGGAAGACTGGCTTGCCATCTTGGGAGGGCAAAATATATGGAGAGCAGGCAGGAGCCGATTTCCGAATCATCGGAGAAAGCAAAGGGAAAAGACAGTGACAGAAAATGCTAGCCCCCCTGTCTTGCTTAGTCAAGACGGAGGGACATAATTAGGTCGTTTTTTCCTGATTGCATAATCATAAAAGGAGGATGAGAGGGGAGGGGAGGGGGATGGCTGGGGACTCCTGAGTTAAAGGGGTCTGGGGCGGTGTGTGGGAGAACTTTAAAGGAGAATAACATCCTGTCAGGGTAGATAGGATTGTTTTTTTTTGTTTTTTTTTTGGGGGGAGGCTGGCGCCCAATGGACGGGTCTCCTAAATTGTGGATATTTTTCCTATTTTTTTTTTCCTAATATTATTTATAGATACATGTATACGTGGATAAATCTGGGTTTTTTTTTTTATCCTCGTGTATTCGTTTTTTTTTTTGTTGTGTTCTTCATTTTTCTAGCCTCTAGGTGCCCAGGACTCCACTTTTCCCCACAATAGATAGTGCCTGGTTGCACTGGGTTAATATTTGACCATTTATTAGTGCATTTTAGTAGTGTAGTAGGTGTTTCCCTTTGAGAGTCCCCCCTTTTTTTGTTTGTTTTATGTGGTTTATGTAATTTTGCTGAGCGTCAGCTTAATCTTGTTTTGACTAGTGTGGGCCGGGGATTGTCAAATATGGGACCCGAAACAAGTGTGGCGGGACGCATGATGGCCGGATGTAAAATTACTACCTTAAACGCCAGAGGCCTTTCTACATCACAGAAACGTTGGAGACTGTTGGGGGATCTGAGAAGGGAGTCCACCCATATAGCATTCATTCAATAGACTTACTATCGCAAAGACTCCCTTCCCAGGTTTCACAATAGAGATTTTCCTTGGTCGTATCATGCCCCATCCCCCGTTCCAAAATCTAAGGGGGTGAGTATTCTGATTTCCAAATCCATGGCTTGGCCATTCAGGGAAGAAAAAGTACACCCCTTGGGCAGATATTTACTGGTCAAGGGGAGTATAGGGCGTACAGTGCTTACATTTCTAAATGTATACTTTCCTAAATCTGAGCATGTAGGGTTCTTACAGAAGTTGCTCCCGATTGTTCTCGAGTTCCGAGAGGGACACTTGGTAATGGGGGGCGATTTCAATTATGCAGCGGAGCCACTTATTGACACATCTAGAAAGGTATCCTGTATGTCTTATGCATGTTTATGGAAATTGCAAAGAGAAATATCTCTCCTGGATCTTGTTGACCCATTGAGGTTGATGCATCCGGGAGAGAGAAATTATGCATTTTACTCGCCAGTCCACAGTGCCTATACACGTATTGATCGTATCCTCGTGACTCAATCAGATCTCCCTATGGTTAGGGCATCTGATATAGAGGATTTCTCTATCTCCGATCACGCACCTGCTTACGTGACGGTAGAGTGGGAAAGCAGGGTACCCAGACCTTCTGCTTGGCGCCTAAATGAAGCTATACTTCAATCCCAGGAGACAGAGAAACAAATAGATGAGGCATTGGCTACCTATTTTTTGGAAAATACAACCGACTCCATCACACCGTAAGTCCTATGGGAGGCACACAAATGTGTAATTCGGGGGGTACTAATCCGCATAGGTTCACAACGCAAAAAAGAGCAGGAAAAAAAAGTTAAAGATCTGCTACATAAGATAGAGATCCTGAGTCAACAGCACAAGAAGTCCCTGGCGGAGTCACATTTGACCCCTCTTACAAATGCAAGAGAGGAGTTGAATGGTATTTTGTTCCAGAGGACAATAAGGGCAATGATGTGGTACAAACGGTATTGCTATGAATACTCAAATAAACCTGGGTTAATGCTGGCGCGGGTACTCAGGGCAGGGGCCTAGGAGACATACCCATATCTCTCGAATACAAAGAAAGGGGGGCAGAGAGCTACATACTTCATCTGATATTGCTGCTGAGTTTTGTTCTTTCTATAAATCTTTATACAATCTCCCGAAATAGGGGAGAGGGAAAAAAAGGTCTTCCATTAGAGGAAAAGGAACAAATAGAGGAATATTTGCAAGCTTCAGGTATGCCCTCCCTGACAGAGGAACAGGCATATGCCTTAGAGGGGGAGATATCGGAAGAAGAATTACACCTTGCTATTGCACAGTCTAGACCACGCAAAGCTCCTGGACCGGATGGATTTACTTTATTATATTATCAGAAGTTTAAAATGCATCTTACTAAACCTTTATTACAGCGTTTTAATGCGGTCAGAAAAGACTCAGGGTTCCCACCTCACTCTCTCAGAGCTTATATTGCTCTAATCCACAAAGAAGGGAAGGGCCCCTTATTATGCAGTAGCTATCATCCCATGTCGTTATTAAATTCCGATACTAAATTGGTCTCTAAGATTTTAGCCAATCGTTTATTGCCGCACATTCCTCACCTGGTACATTTTGACCAGGTGGGTTTTGTGCCATCACGAGAGGCACGGGATAATACGATAAGGGCAATAGACCTTATTCACCTGGCACGGACATCAAGAAGCAAATTGGTCCTGTTGTCAACAGATGCAGAAAAAGCTTTTGACAGGGTGGCATGGAGTTTTATCCATGCCACCCTGTCATATATTGGGTTGGGGCCTAGAATGCTACAGTATATATTGGCTCTTTATTCTAATCCTTCGGCCGCTGTGCGAGTAAATGATTGGACATCTGATTACTTTTTAATTACTAACGGTACTCAACAAGGGTGCCCATCATCTCCCTTGATATTTGTTTTGAGTCTGGAACCCTTACTGTGTCAGATACGACGCTCTGCAGATATAATGGGAGTGCAGGCTTGTGGCGACCAGCATAAGGTAGCCGCATTTGCGGACGATCTTATAATCTTTGCCACCAGCCCGGCTACCTCCCTACCGAACATTTTAGATGTTCCTCCAGATTTACGGTAATGTGTCAAACTACAAGATAAACTTGTCAAAATCCGTAGCTTTAAATATCTCTCTATCGGATCAAGAAGAACGGCTTTTACGTATGTCGTTCCCATTTCAATGGGGAGACGTCTCATTGCAATACTTAGGAGTGCAGATTACGGCCGATCCTTCGGATCTGTATAGAAAGAACTATCTCCCATTGATGAGTAAAATCAAATCGGGTTTACGATGTTGGCAAAATTTGACTTTAATGTGGTTTGACTGTTGTAGCGTGCTCAAAATGAATGTGCTCCCCCGGATTTTATATATTATGCAGACTATCCCAGTCTCTATCCCAGCCGCTTTCTTTCAGTTAATCAAAAGCCTATTCCGCTTATTTATTTGGGCAAAGAAATCCCCAAGGATTGGAATGCAAACATTGTTTTTGCCGAAGGCAAGAGGAGGGATTGGCTTACCGGATATTCTCTGGTACTATAGGGCGACCCACATGGTAAGAGTAATGGATTGGCATGGTAACCAGGATACCAAAAGGTGGGTAGAGCTGGAGATTGGGGAAACTGGCCAGCTGACTCCGCCGGCTCTGTGGTCAGTTTATTCTCCTAAAGATCATATCCTAGTACATCCAACAATAGGGGTAACCCTAAGAGAAACCAAAAGAATTCAAGCTCATCCAAAGGTCACGCCTTCCCCGTCTCCGATGATACCCATATTGGATAACCCTGAATTTCCCCCTGGTTGCACCAATGCCAAAATGTGAAATTTAGCACAGCAAGGTAAAATATGTTTACTCGATGTATGGCAACAGGACCGCCCACCTTCATTTGAGGAAATTAGGGAGTGGCCGGGCGGGTCACTGGACCACCTGAGTACCTATCAGTTAGGTCATTTTATTCAGGCATTTCAGCGAAAAGGATATATTCCACGGGACTTGACCCCACTAGAAAAAATATGTCTATTAGGTGAATCTCCCAAACATCTGATCTCGATGTTTTAAGCAATGCTTATGGAGGAGTTGGAAGCTCAGCCGGTGCGGTTCCTTCGAAAATGGGAACAGGAGCTAAACATTAGTCTGTCTAAGGAACAAACCAATAAAATCTTGAACCTAGTGCATAGGTCGTCGATGGAAAGTAAAACACAGGAACTGGGATACAAGATTCTTGTTAGATGGTACAGGGTCCCCTCAGTGTTGAAAAGAATGGATACGACCCAATCGGGGATGTGTTGGCGCTGTGGACTGGCTGAGGGAACCATGATACACATCTTTTGGGAATGTGAGCTATTACGGCCTTTTTGGCAAAAAGTGGCCTCAGTAATTAAATTATTAACTAATGTAGAAGTACAGGATAATCCTGCATTGTGCTTATTACATCTGACTCAATATTCAATTAAGAGCTACAGGAAGACCTTGACCCTCCGTCATCTCAATGCGGCAAAGGCGTGTGTACCTGTTTTTTGGAAACAAACTATTCCAACACCAAATAGTCTCTGGATCACGAAAGTAAACGAGATATATAAAATGGAAGAGCTTACTGCCGCATTGAGTAACACGGAGGAGATTGTCAGGGAACGCTGGAGGCCTTGGGTTCATTTTTTGGGTACTGACCCTCTTTTGAGCGGAGTCTGAAGGCTGGGGCTAGTCGTCTAATCCGTCAATTGGGGGGTGCCTCATAAGTACATAGTTAATAAGAAGAAAGGAATATGCCTCCATATTGTTGTGCATAATAAGATCAAAATAGGGGCAAAAATTATAGAAAGGCATGGTGATATTATATTTCTGACACAATGATATCCCAAGATCTTGGGAATAATATTATCTTTGAATTGGTGGGGTCCTTTGAGAGTGAGTGGGAATGGTGTGACAAAGGAGTGTTTATGCTGATTTCGGAATGAGGCAGAATGGTTTAAGAATCCCTGTGGATAAGTAGATACGCCATGTGGGAACGCTCCCCCCATGGGAGAAGATCTTGGAGTGGGACCTAGGGGCCCCATCTGGTTAATAGTTGCCCATTGACAATCCCCGGCCCTCACAACAGTGTTATGTAACATATTGTACATGGTATATTATATCCTAAAATGGTACATATTTCATGATGTAGGTTAAGCTTGAATTGATTTACTATGGAACTTTGGGTTACTTCCCTACCTTCATATTCTTTTTTTTTTTTCCCCATTCAGACCCCCTCTGAAAAACACTAGATGTGGTTCCCCCCCCCCTTTTTTTTTCTTTTTCCTTTCTTCCTTCTCTCACTAAAGTTGTAATGTTTTATGAGTGATACGATGACTATAGGGCACGGATATTGTGTGTTGCACTTTTCCCTTTTTTTTTTTTCTTTTTCCTTTCTTCCTTCTCTCACTAAAGTTGTAATGTTTTATGAGTGATATGATGACTATAGGGCACGGATATTGTGTGTTGCACTTTTCCCTTTTTTTTTTTTTCCCCCCTCTTCTCACTCACTTTTTTAACGATGATTGATATAGCGTTTTGCCTTAATTCACTTAACGGAATGCATATGATTGGGGGCTGTGGGGGAATCTATGTAATATGTATTTTGTTTTCTTGGTTTTTCCTGTGATTATATGTGTATGTCGATAAAATCAATAAAATATTTAATTATAAAAAAAAAAGATATAATTTTGTAATTGATATACTATATTGCAAGTACATTAAGCATTTAAAAGCTCAAAAAGATTGATCTTTCTTTCCAGCAGCAATAAAAACAGTTTTCCCTTTCCATTTTTCCTTATCTTAATTATAATTCTGTGTCTCTACTATTAGGTTTTTTGCTCTTCTGCCACTTATTTTATTGTGTTCACTTACTTGTTTATTTATCTAAACTGGCTTATTACCCAAAGAAACACAATCAAAAAGCACTCATCTATAAAGTTTTTAGACTTTCTTTTATCCCTTTTTGTACACCAGAAAAAAAAAACGGATTTGCAGGTAGCAAATTCAGACCATCAGGCTGCAAATCATTTTTTTTTTTTTGCTTCTGAGATCACAGTATGGTCCGTGCACAAAATCTCAAGAGGTAGTGTTGTGCATTATTTGTGGAGCCATATGCATTTTAAGCTTCTGTAAAAATGCCCAGACAAAGCAGCAGTTGCTGCTTTAAGAAGTGGTTATAATTTAAGTAATACAGATGTCGCTGTTGACCTGACAACACTTAACAATCAGTACTCATATCTGCTGGCTTATTAAATAGTACAGGAGCTTTTTGCTGCTTGAGCAACTGCATAAAACAGAATACTAAGTACAGGCCTGTACATTTCTGATTTCATACCTATGATCCCAGTAGGCTTGTATGGAAATTGTTCACTTTGCTGTGCATGAGGAAAGGATTACATGAATAAATCAGTTTAAAACAAAGCTTGAAGATGAACACAGAATAGGTATAATCATAATATTTTGAGACGATTACCATGAGTCATTAAATAATACATGCATTCATTCATTAATTTTAGCCTAGAGGTGAAAATTGGAAACAGTATTCTGCATGTACAGTGTATTATATAAATATCATCAGAAACTATAAGTGGATGGGTGTGCCCAACCAGTGTGAATGTCACATCCAGATATCAGTGTTGTGCAGTTGTTTCATTTCTGCAATGGCTAGGTTTACCCTGTCATTACTAAAACCTCTACACCACCCTTTAAAAAAAAGATTACATTATCCAGGGCATTACATCGTTTTACTATGAGTTGTTTCACCAACTAAAACACATTTACAGGTAAGTACAAAATGAATACAAACAAACCATTTGAAATACCAGCCTTGATCACACTTGTCACTTTATAGGGTATATATTGTATATGCCAGCTTTTTTAACCTTTTCGCTGCCAGGCCCTGTACTCCACTTAAAGCGATTGCAAAGTCTTGTAAAACCAAAGAAAGAGAATATAAAACCAAAGCCCAATATCTCTATCACCCTGCGCTGGTAGGAGGATGTGGACGTGCTAAACTGTATGAATACAGTAAATTAGCAATATCTAGCAGCTGCCTTGATATATACAGATAGATAAAAGGATGTGAATAGCCTCAAAGTCTAAGACAAGGAAGTACCACATAAGCAGCGCTTAAAATTAAATGCATACATATACAATATGTGCAAATTCAACAATCAGGTGAGAAAGATGCACTAGCAGTCTGTGTAAGAGTCCATCTGACAAATCCAAAGGGATGACCCGTCACCATGAAGTGAAGCAAATATGGATGACAAACTTCCACCACACCTCGTGACCCCTTAGGTAGTCAACACTCACCAAATGCCTGCAAACAATGAGCCTTTATAATGACAGTATGAATCCCGGATCGCTCCACCGGAGTGAGATCCTTCTGAACACCTGCTAGTGTTAATTATCCGGTGGAGCGATCCGGGATTCATACTGTCATTATAAAGGCTCATTGTTTGCAGGCATTTGGTGAGTGTTGACTACCTAAGGGGTCACGAGGTGTGGTGGAAGTTTGTCATCCATATTTGCTTCACTTCATGGTGACGGGTCATCCCTTTGGATTTGTCAGATGGACTCTTACACAGACTGCTAGTGCATCTTTCTCACCTGATTGTTGAATTTGCACATATTGTATATGTATGCATTTAATTTTAAGCGCTGCTTATGTGGTACTTCCTTGTCTTAGACGTTGAGGCTATTCACATCCTTTTATCTATCTGTATATATCAAGGCAGCTGCTAGATATTGCTAATTTACTGTATTCATACAGTTTAGCACGTCCACATCCTCCTACCAGCGCAGGGTGATAGAGATATTGGGCTTTGGTTTTATATTCTCTTTCTTTGGTTTTACAGTTTTATTTATAACCCCGCAGCTATGGAGGCTATATCTTTTCTCAAGAATAGGGCTTTGAATCTAGAGGATATCTTTTCAAGCTCTTCAGAACCTCCACCGGAGGAGTCTGATGTCACTATCAATTTATCCATGTTAGGGAACCTTTTAGAAAAGCAGGTCCGTACATGGTGGGACATCAGTACTTTTGAGAGATATATAAAAGAAAAAATCATCATGAGGAGCCTAAGATGGGAAGTGGCTCCCCAGGATGGTTTAAACGATGATGTTTCTCAAACCGAATGGTTAGAATTTTTTAATACTATGGGAATAAAACTACAGGAACTGGTATTGAATAGGAAAAAGAAAAAAATGACGATACTTGAAAAGAAAATAGCAGACCTACAACTTCTACTTGATCGAGAAAAAGATAATCCTTTGATGGTTAAGTTTAATGCTGATACCAAAAAAAGATTGGAAAAAGTAGATAGAGATACTCTCAAAAAGAAAGTTAAAAAATTCCACAGGGATACTAGGGATTTCCAGAATAACCAAGTGTATCTATGGCAGGTTGCTGGAACACCTAATGAAGCCTCTCAACCCATACATACCAATATGGAGGAGGTTCAAAACACACAACCAACAAGTGTATACCCCAGTACTCCCTTTAGGAGCAATAAACCCAGGAGAAGGAAAAATAAAAAAGGAGTAGGTGCACCTCGCCCCCAACAGAGAGCTGAGGGGCCTTCAAATCAGCAGTTAGCTGTACCTGTTCCACCCCAGGTTTATCAACATCCAAACAAGAGGATTAATAATAAAAACAACAATAACAAAAAAATGGATGGGGGGAGAAATGGTTATCAACCTTATGATTCCCCGAGGGTGGCCACATTTAACAGATTTGAGCCTCTTGACTCACAATGTTGGACACCAACACCGCCGCGTCCTTTTTTATGGAGGGGCCCCAGAGGGAGAGGTGCTCGGAGAGGAGGGAGACCTTGGAGGGGCAGGCCCTCGGATCTCCCTTACAATCATATGAGCAATTGGAACCAAGATCCTCAGTGGAACCAGACCACTCAAGGACAAAGGCCACAAACCGACCACCGCCAAGAGGGTGTCGAGGGGGAAAACGACTCCAAAAAAAGAAGGAGGGAGGCCGATTAGAAGGGATTTATAATTTGGCCGGCATTTCCCTTAGTAGTAAAGAGATTAACATTCTCAATGCTGGTCTCAAGTGTGCGGCCAAAAAGCCAGTGAATAAATTCAACGTGTACATGGATATACACAAGTATATTCGGAAAATTAATCTGAAAAGATATTTTCTGAATACCCACCAAGGGACAAATCGTAATACACATAGCAAATCCTCAGATATAGTTGGGAAAGAGAGTGGATTGAGAAATAAGTCTTTACTTAATCCTCCGCAACCCGCCAACCAGTGTGTTGAAGTTTTCAAACAACTCGTCATTAAGGATTTGGAATTAATTAACCCTAGGAAAGGTATAAATCCGAGACACGTACAAGAAGGCCTGACCGCTTTGGAAAAAAGGAAGGACGTTGTGATTCGCCCTGCTGATAAGGGTGGAGGGGTAGTCATTTTAGACAAATCCTTCTATGATCAACAACTTTCTTCAATGTTAGCGGATGAGGCTACCTACGACCTTTTGGATGGGGATCCCACCAAGAGGTTTCGTAGGGAATTGGACGACCTGGTGGATTTCGGTTATTATAACCGTATACTATCCAAAAAGGAAAAGAGGTATTTGAAGCCTAGCTTCAATCATATACCTACTATATATACTCTCCCAAAAGTCCATAAGGACCAGGTAAATCCACCAGCCCGTCCGATTGTAAATAGCATCAATTCTGTCACATCAAGAGTGGGGGAATACTTGGATACCTTCCTCCAGGATAGTGTCATTTAAACCAAATCATATTTGAAAGACACTAAGGATTTCCTCTTGGCACTCAAAGATATTAACAATCTGGGTACAGAGGAAGTCTATTTGGTTACAGCTGACGTATCGTCACTGTATACTATTATACAGCATGATGATGCTCAGTTGGCCCTAAATTGGGCTCTTGCACAAAGAGATGACATCCCAGGTGCTCAGAAGAGGTTCCTAGGCCGGGTTTTATGCTACTGCCTCTCCCACAATTACTTTTGGTATGGGAGTAAATTCTACATACAAAAAAGAGGCGTAGCTATGGGGGCCAAATATGCTCCCAGCCTAGCGAACCTCTTCATGAGCGAGTGGGAGGACAGATACATCTATTCAGGCCGTAGAAAGGAACTGGTGTTGTACCATCGGTATATAGATGATCTGTTCTTCATCTGGGCTGGATCTGAGGCATCCCTCAGATCGTTTGCAGATCATCTGAATACCAACTCTAATAATATTAAACTAGAGTACTGCTGGAGCACAGAAAGTGTACACTACCTTGATGTAGAGGTTATGATCCAACAGGGGCAGGTGACTACTAAAGCCTATTTCAAGCCCACCGATAGAAATGGCTATCTCCCAATGTTTAGTGGGCATCATCCCCTATGGCTCAAGAATATTCCTAAGGGGCAGTTCCTGAGGATACGCAGGAACTGTACCAAGGATTCGGATTTCTATAGCCAGTCAAAAATCATCAAGGACCGTTTCCTTGAGAAGGGTTATGATGGTTTGAGGCTGGAGAAAACCATACAAGAAACTAGTAGGTTGTCACAAACCATGTGCCTACAGGGACAGACCACCTCCAAAAGTTCGAATCATGAATGGGGTTTCATAACTGACTATCATGAGCAATTTAGGGAGGTTGAGGAAATCTTTTATAAACATTGGAGAGTTTTGACAATGGACAAAGTTTTAGGGGGGTTATCCCTTCCAGACCCGCCTTTATCTATAGAAAATGTCCATCCTATGGTGATCGGGTCGTTAAAAAGGTCTTAGATCCGCCAAAAAAGCCCACCATGTTTTGGGACAGAAATGGCTTCTTTTCATGCCGTAGGTGTATTTCCTGCAGACAGGTCACAGATAGGCAAAGAGGCAAAACTTCCTTTACTTCTAGCGGGAATGGCAGAACATTTGAAATTAAAAAACTAATTACATGCCAATCTACTCACGTGGTATATGGTCTAGAATGCCCTTGTGGGAAGTTGTATATTGGACGGACTAAGAGGACCCTTTCAAAGAGAGTATCTGAACACATTGCCAATATTAAAAAGGGGTGTAAAGATCACAGCGTCCCTCTACATTTCAGACGGAAACACAATAGGGATCCGTCGGGGCTAAAATTTTGGGGTATAGACAAGATTGGTGCCACTTGGAGAGGTTCGAACATGGTGAGGGAATTGTCCAAGAGGGAAACTTATTGGATATACCTCACCGATTGTTTATATCCCAAAGGTCTTAATGTGGAATTAGACGTGAACTGTTTTATTAGTAATTATTAATTTATCTTATGCGACTTGGTATGCTGCTATTGAGTATCCTTTTTCCTATTACTTCTTATTCCTGTTCTATTTATATACCAATTTTTATGTATAAATTTTATTTGGTCTTACCGATTTATATGAGGACTTTTTGCCTCCTGTACATTATACAGTATATGATATGTAATTTTAAAATTTTAAAATTTTAAATGGTCAACAGTATCGTTGATTGTATTTTGTATTTTATCTATGTACTTTACTTTATTGATTCAGTACATGCTAAATTTGTGGGATCTCCATACATACTTGCCTGTTGAGATCTGCACTTGTTTGAGGCACTTTATAACTCCAGCCATAAGCCCAGGAGGCTAGAGCATGGAATAGTGTTCACTTTGTGGAATAATATCCATAGTGATTTATGACTATTGATAAATGTTTACATTTGTGAAAACAAGGGGAGATGACGGATGGTTTTGCGGCTATCAGGAGATCTCCAGCATATATCGTTATTTATTTGACCATGTTGGGGTGTATGCCAGCATTTCTTCTCCTGTGTGGCAATGTATGTCTGCATAGGGGAAGTTAGTACTGATCATATTGTGAATAGCTTATATTCCAATTTTCTCTGCTTGTCAATGATCTCCTAGGAACCAGCACACTGTCCCGGTCGGTGAGTGTCATGCCCGGATGATTGACCAACCACTAAGGGTTAAGTGTTGTGGCGAGGAGGGAGATAAATAGCGGGGGTGATTTGCATGCTCACGCCCTCAGTTGAAGTCAGCCAATGACGAAACGCGTCAGGGCGTGAGCACGCTATCACCCCAACTACTACGTGCTGTCGGCGAGGTGGAGGCGGAAGTTCCCGAACGCTGACGAGAGCAACGGAGTGTCCGTAATACAGTGGAGCGGAGCGGAGTTAGGCGAGCGAGGTAGTCTGAGTGTCCGGGGAGTAGCGGCGGTGTCCCGATCCAGGATTCATCTCCGGGGACGTTTTGGCACTGGTGAGCTATTGGCCGCACAGCTTCTGGTCATCTCCACTCGTTTACATGCCTTAATTTTGTACTGAACATGTGAGTTTAATGTGAGGGGGATGGGGCTTGTTTGTTACAATAAAGAGTTTTAGAACTACTGCCCTATGAGCGTTTTCCCTTTATATGTACACATGTGATGCCGCTCTGAGTATTCCAGTCATCTTTGAGCCATTCCCGAGTGAGATCCTTCTGAACACCTGCTAGTGTTAATTATCCGGTGGAGCGATCCGGGATTCAGATTGCAAAGTCTTGTTTTTCCTTTAAAAATAACAAACATGTTATACTTACCTACTCTGTTGCAGTGGATTTGCACAAAGCGGCCTAGCTCCTCCTCTTCTCAGGTCCCTCTTCTGCTCTCCTGGCCCCTCCCTCCTGTTCAGTGCCCCCACAGCAAGCAGTTTGCTGTGGGGGCACCCGAGCCTAGTCACAGCTGCCTGTGTCTGTTCAGACATGGAGCCCTGACCCAGCCCCTCCCCCTCTGCTAGCTGAATTTTATTGACAGCAGCAGCAGTCAATGGTGCCACTGCTGTGTCTCTGCCAATCAGGAGGGAGAATCTCAGACAGCTAAGACACTCGTGGACATCGCTGGACAGGGAGGGATCTCAAGTGTTAGAGGGGCCAAGGGGTGCTGCTGCACACATAAGGTTTTTTCATCCTAATGCATTAAGATAAAAAGCCTTCTGACTTTACAACTCCTTTAAACTTTTTTACATAGATGTTTTGTTTTTTACTTAGAGCTTTCAGAGTTTGTAAAATATCCCCAAACTATATATATTTTTTTTTAACACAAATGACCTTTAAAATAAAAAGAAGGTGCTACTAATTTTTAAGGCCCTGGGATTTTTGCACAAATTTTTATCAAAGCAATATTTTCGCTGATAATACACTAAAATCATTATTAGCAGATAAAAACAGAACCAATTTTACAAAATTTCTGCTAAATGTAAAAGCTTAACCTGTATTGAGTTAATAAATAACACATTTTTGTTAAATTTTTAATTATGCTTTTTTGCAAAATGGTGAAAATCAAACATACAAAAAAATGTAAGTATCCAAACTTCTCAAAAAATCTGGTGGTTTTCATTTTTTATTAACAGCGAGTGTAAAAGACCCCCTAAACCATACATTCTCTGAAAGCACATGACCGATAGCCAGTAGAATAAAAAGAAGGTGCTACAGATTTTTAAGTCCCTGCGATATTTACGCAAATGTTTATCAGAACAATATTTTTTACTAAAAATGCACTAAAATCAATATTAGCAGAGAAAAACACAGCAAATTTTACAGAATTCCTGCTAAATTCCTACTTATTATTAACCACTTCAATACAGGGCACTTTCACCCCCTTCCTGCCCAGGCCAATTTTCAGCTTTTAGCGCTGTTGCATTTTGAATGACAATTGCGCGGTCATGCAACACTGTACATAGACCAAATTTATGTCATTTCCCCCCACAAATAGAGCAGGCACTGATGAGGAGGCACTGATGGGGTGGCCCTGATGGGGTGGCACTGATAGGCGGCACTGATAGGTAGCACTGATATGCAGCATTGGTGGGCACTGATAGGCGGCACTGCTGGGCACTGATAGGCGGCATTGATGGGCACTGATAGGCAGCACTGATGGGCACTGATAGGTGGCACTGATGGGCACTGATAGGCGGCACTGGTGGGCACTGATGGGCACTGATAGGGGGCACTGATGGGCACTGACGGGTGGCACTGATGGGCAATAATGGGCACTGATAGGTGGCACTGAGGGGCAATAATGGGCACTGGTGGGCGGCACTGATACATAGCAATGATGGGCACTGGCGGGCAGCACTGATGGGGAGGGCACTGGCGGGCAGCACTGATGGGGAGGGCAATGGGGGGCTCCCTGAGCCCTGATTGCCATCCCTGGTGGCCATAGTGGGCATCCCTGGGGTCATGGGTGGGCATCCCTGGGGTCATGGGTGGGCATCCCTGGTGGTTCAATGATCTGATTACCAGTGCCGACCCCCCACTGTCAGAGGAGCCGCCGATCTACGCTCCTTTACTCGTGCCTGTCAGATCAACGGCTCTTCCTGTTTACTATGTGACCAGCCGTGATTGGACACGGCTGGTCACATGGTAAAGAGCCTATGTCAGTAGGCTCTTTACCGAGATCGGAGATGCAGGGAGTCAGTGTGACACCTCGCATCACCGATCGCCGCTCTGCGCGCCCCCGGGGGGGCGCGCAGAGTGCATTATCCTGCCGCCGTCATATGACGTCCGGTCAGGATAATGCAACCACATTCCCGCCGTCATTTGCCTATAGGGCGGGCGGGATGTGGTTAAATATAAACCTGTATTAAGGTAATAAATAACAAATATTTGTAAAAAAAATAGTAATTGCACTTTTTTTCTAGCAAAATGGTGAAAATCGAACATATGCAAAAAGTTCTTTATAAATCTGGAGTTTTGAGTTTTTTGCTTACAGCTTTCAGAGTTTATAAAAGACGCACCAATATATATATTTTCTGAAAGCACATGATCAGTATAATTAAAAAAAGGTACTACTGATTTTAAAGGCCTCATCAGATTTGCGCAAATGTTTATCAGAACAATATTTTCGCTAGAAATATCATTACTAGCAGATACAAACACAGCAATTTTTCTTGTCAAATTTGTTTTATTGAGTTTTACCATGTTATACAAGGAGGTTTAGATGCAACAATAGGAAAGTAACATCATAAAGTACAAAATTCCTGCATTGAGTTTATAAATAACAAATATTTGTAAATTTTAAATTGCTCCTTTTTGTGAAATGGTGAAAATCGATTGTATGCAAAAGATCTAAATACCCACATTTTTCAAAAAACCTGGAGGCTTTAATTTTTCCCTATAGAGCTTTCAGAGTTTGCAAAAGACTCATGAAAATGGTCAGTCAGTTACATTCATCACACGTTTCCATAACCAACACCATGGGATGGAATCCATCCCCAATAGACATTGAGCTATTCTCTTACAAGATCCACACTTACAGGATATTATTGAGGCTAAGCCCAAGATTACCTACAGAAGAGCACCTAACCTAAAAAACAAAATACCGCCCAGTAAATTTAAACCCAAGTCTTCTATGCGCCCCACAGACCAACTTTGTTTGATTCCCCTAAAGGGATGTATCTATGCCGCAAACCATTGTGCAAAACCTGCAGGTTTGTCCATCATGGACAAAAAGACTTTACGGTCAAAGGTAATGCTTATACCATTGATGATTCTTACTGTTTTTCTACAGATCATGTCATATATTGTTTATCATGTCCCTGCGGTCTCTTTTATGTGGGTCACACTATCCACCCTCTTTGGAAAAGATTTGGCGAATATCGAGGAGGGGAAGGATAAACATAGCGTACCTCAACATTTTCAGGAATTTCATGATCAGTCTATGGAGGGTCTGCAAGCGTGGATCATTGAAACTATGTTCAGGGGTCTCCCTGAAGCAGAGCATTTTCAGAGGCTCTGCCAATGGGAGACCTACTGGATATTCAGCCTCGACACCCTCTTGCCTGGGGGCCTCAATGAGGAATTGGATGTCAGTACTATCCTATAACATAGTATTTTTTTCTCTCTTCCCCCACCTCTTTTTTGCTCCTCTGCTCTGTTGTTCATCACACTTGTACCCCCAGATTGTATGCACATGAGGACACCATCACGTCTCCCTACATGTATGGAATCTACATAGGATACAGTCATGCATGTTACCTTAGCTTTATTATGTATTTACCTCCTTTGAAGCAATAATTAATAATTGGTCCAATTATTTATAGTTAATCCCTATCCATTTGGAGATGATCCTATCCCCAGAACACCCCATATATTTTTATATATTTACATATAACCTTTCCCTTCCCCTCCTTGGTCTAACCCCTCCCCTTTCCTTTCATAAAGGTCCAGTTTTATGTTTTTATCCTTACTTTACTTTATACCTTTCTTACCCCATGAAATTTCTATTAAGTTATAATCTCTTTGTATTACTGTTCACATATGTCTATCTAATCTATCTTTTATCATTTATTATGTATTTATATGTGTTACATGGTAAAGATTTACCGGTGTTTTCAATTCTTATGTACATGCCTTGCTTAGTTCTCTCCACGAGCTGGCAGGAAAATTCTGGCTGGGCTGGTGTCACATCATTAGGTGATGAAATTTGCTTGAAAAGGGAGTGCACATGCCCCTATGGGGTACAGCGCATGTTCCAAAATATGTTGCATTATGGTCCTGAGCCCTGCCCACGTCATCCTACTCCTGGCTGTGTTCCACGCTGCCCTCCACCTGCTTCAGGAATAACTCGGCTGGCTTTCTCCTCCACTCCGGGACTCCTGTCACATTCCCCCTGGCAATACCAGGCAGCTCCTGCAGCCTGTTCCAACTGGCATTTTGGATCTACACTCATTGATGTGCCTGTTTTTACCTATCTATTGTAAGTAGCTCTGTTGTGGGGTTTATTAAAATTCATCCTCTTACTGCACTTAGATGCACTTCTCTGCTTTGTTTTTGACTGTATATACCCAGAGTCTGCCAAACTCCACCATGAAACCTGCTCTAGTGCCTTGGACATTTTGGACTTACTATGTGCATCCTTGTGGAGAGAGTCCTACTCGTGTAAGTTTGGATGTAGCGGCTGTAAGGACGGGTCTGACATCAGTGCAGGTGTAGAGGCATACCCTCAAATGCAGACAGTATGAGTTCAAGAACATTCACCCACATGGATATCAAGTTGGGAACAGTGGCTGTGTCCATGCAGCTGCTGTATCCCAATTGATATGAATGAGATTGCCTGCACAGGATTGCATGGAACACCTGCGCATTCCCATTCCCAAAACATTGAAAACTTACATGAATAAGGTATGCATCCACCCATGTTGTATGTTTACAGCTAAATGGCCTTACTAATTGAGGGTGATATTTTCTATTGTTATTAAGATAGATGTGATCATATGCCACTGAAATTATCACTTAAATGGCACTACACGGGCATTGCATTGGATAAATAATTATATTTAAGAAGAAAATACCTAAATGTTCGTGCACTTCCTAAACCCTCTCAACCCAAGCTGCTGTATAAATATTTGAATGATATTTTAAAAATCTTATATACAACATACAGTGCTACTCAAAATGAAATATATAAAAAACAAATAATTCGGACCAAAATGCATACAACAAAAAGGAGTAAATCAATTCATCAATGCACAAATTAATGTGCTCCTTTTGGTTGTATGTATTATGTTCTGAATTATTAGTCTTATTTTATATGTTTAATTTTGAGTAGTGCTAATTTTGAGTTACATTTAAAATTATTTTATTTAATTGACATGACACAAAATGTTGGGCTTTGAAGGAGGAGCCTTTCAATACAATATTTGGATTCTCAATAACCTATAGACATTGACTCATATACTTATTGACTATATTATCTGCAAAGAACTATATTTAGTTTGAATGTAATGGTGATCATGAGTATACAGTAATAAATCATAATATGAGTAGATTGACCATCTTTGCCTATTTTTAGACTAAAGAGAAATATCTATCTCATTTTGGCCTGAGCCTTTTAATAGGCCTTCTTGAGAAAATGTTTGCTATATCCTTTGTTTAACAATTTTTTGTGACCTAATTACATATTTACATTGTACCCCAAAAGCCCTATCAAAATCAAGGTAAACTTTGGAATTGTTATCAGAGGATAAATGGACTTAAAGCGGAGTTCCGGCCACAAATCGACATAGTTGATTTTGGGCCATCCGCTTGCTTATGGTCACTTGAAAAATAAATGGATAGTTACGATTTTTTTTTGTTTACCTACCTTGTTATTGAAGAAAAATATACTCACCTTTCTTCCACTTCCTCCCTCTGCGCCCACGGCCCACGCCGTCACTTCCTCTTTGCATTGATTCCTGGGAGCTGAACGTCATCGATCCCAGGAATCAATACGCCTGCACCAGCCCGCTTGTCAGTTCCGGTGCGGGCACATCATTCCCTGCTAAACAGCTTCTGGGCATGCCCAGAAGCTGTGGAGGGATGACGCGCCCGCCCCGGAAGTGACGAGCGGGGCCTGTGCAGGCGCATTCTGGGAGAAGAGGACACGGAAGAGGACGCAGAAGAGGACGCGCTGGCTTCAGCTGCCCACATCCGAGATGTCAGCGCTGGAGAAGAAATTTTCAAGGTAAGTATTTCTTATAAAAGGTAAGTGCAACCCGGGACAGTACAGAGGCTATCCATTGTGGAATGTACTAGCCCTGACTGTCCCGGGGGTATTTTTATTGAAAAAATATTTTCGTGGCCGGAACTCCGCTTTAATGAAACAAGTTCCCAGAGAAATCTGTATTAGACAATGATGAAAACTGTTTAATAAAATATATTTGGAACAGGGAATTTTAGAATGTAAACAATGGCAACAAGTTACTGGATATAATTTACCTGTAATAAATATAGCTCACTTGCATGTGGGATATCAGTGAAAATGAGTGTTCCAGTTTTAAGCTGGCCAAACACTGTAAGATTTCTTTAAATCTAATCATTTCATCATCCACTCTGAATAATGGGCACTATTGTTTTTTTTTTTTATTGGTTCTATGTCTGTCATCTTATGCATGTAATAAATAATTTAAGTTCAGACTCCTTTTTGTTTTTTACAATATTGTTTTTAATTAAAGACTTTTATCATAATTTTTTATGTTTATGTATTTTTCAAACTCCTACCACCCGCCATATAGGGAAGTGATGGTGGACAGGATCTCCTCTAGTTCTGGGACGACATCATATGACGTCGCCCCAGTGTCACTGCCCTCGTGCGTCCGCAGGACACAGCGCGGAACCCCTGATTGTGGTAAAGAGCCAATGATGCAGCTCTTTACCCATATGATCAGCTGTGTCCAATTACAGCTGATCACATGTATATGTGGAAGTGCCATTTATCGTCTCTCCTCACCTCACACTGACAGAGTGTGAGACAAGGAGAGCCAATCAGCAGCATCTCCTCGCAGGGAAGACTGTACAGGTAATCAGAGCACTGATCATTAGTGCCCTTATTACAGTGCAGCCCTACAGTGCCCAGCAAGTGTCAGTCTGTGCCAATCAGACACCAAATAGTGCTCATCAGTGACAACAATCATTGCCATTAGTGACACCAATCAAGACTGCCTTTCAATGCCCATCAGTGCCTGCTCATCAGTGCCGCCCATCAGTGCCCATCAGTGCCACCTATCAGTGCCCATCAGTGCTGCCTATCAGTGCTAATCAGTGCCACCTATCAGTGCAGTATAATAGTGCCTCCTCATCAGTGCCCATCAGTGCAGCCAATCAGTGCCTATTAGTGCAGCCAATCAGTGCCCATCAGTACTGCCTATCAGTGTTCATCAGTGCCGCATATCAGTGTCACCTATCAGTGCGGTATATTAGTGCCTCCTCTTCAGTGCCACCTAATCAGTGCTGCCTCATCTGTTCCCATCAGGTACATTCCATGTACCTAGGCAGTCATGTCAACCTCACTTTGATTGTACATTAGCAAGCAGCAAACTCTGTTGCTGCATATCCCTACTTATGTACTTATACACATTATTGATCCTTTTTCACACTTTCTTGCTTATTTTCCCAGTCTTAGCAATCACTCTGAGCATTATATATGCTTTATGAATTCAGGCCCACTCTTAGTGATACTGGCTTATACCCCTACTTACTATACAGCATTATACTCTTTGTATTGATTGTTGACACTACATTTATATACACTGTAGAAGTGAGTCTGATACACAGATATTAGAGAAAGTTTGAGGCGCTGAATCTTAAAGTGCTAAGTGCAATAAATAGACAATTGATTAACCCTAGTGATAAAAAGAAATACATTTGAATGTTACAATTCTAATTCATTTACTGTAAATAGGTGTTTAAAAATTAGACATGAAAGATCTGGGTGTTTAAATAAATATGATTAAGTCCAATGAAATTTCCAAAGCAGTAATTCCACCAAAATTGTGCCAAAAAGTGCTCAAAAAGATCTTCAAATGCTAGTGCTTGATAATCCTTCACCCATTAGTATGAGGGTCACTCACCAGAAGACTAAGGGCCTCTAGGACCCAGCTTGCTTGTTTAAATATTCCAAACGGGATATCCTCCTTGGGGATGGAATGGACTCCCTAGATAGCCCCCTGGGCTCACAGTGGATGAATCAGCGCTTGTCCCACAATTAAATGATATGTAACGTCCCCCAAGAAGATAAAATAGGTGATTGCGCAATTTATTGTAAAGTTAAAAAGTACATACAATGGTTTTACTCACATTTAAAAGTGCCTATGTGGCACATAGTAACAGGCAGTGCAAAGGAAATACAGAACACTGCTAGATTCCAGCGTGCGTTCCACGTGCGTTCCAACAAAAGGGGGAAGTGATGAAAAAAACCTCTGTTTTTTTCTCCGTGGGCTATCTAGGGAGTCCATTCCATCCCCAAGGAGGATATCACATTTGGAATATTTAAACAAGGAAGCTGGGTCCTAGAGAGACCCTTAGTTGTCTGGTGAGTGACCCTCATACTAATGGGTGAAGGATTATCAATTACTAGCACCTGAAGATCTTTTTGAGCACTTTTTGGCACAATTTTGGTGGAATTACTGCTTTGGAAATTTAATTGGACTTATTCATATTTATTTAAACACCAGATCTTTCATGTGTAGCGCTGCCCCCTAGGGGACTACTGGATATAACACTTTCTTGATTCCCCTGGGTTACCCTTAGCAACTGATAGCAGAAAATTAGTACTGTAAGTCCTTTGCTCAGTCAATGATCAGTCCAGGGGATGTTGGTTTTGTAAGGAAAAGAAAAACTAGCGCAAGTTCTCTTGAACCCAAATCTAGCAGAAAACAAATTATATTCTTTTAGCTAGACCAAATAATTAAAATTTGATGCTTTAAAGTGCCAGTGCAAGGTGTCGTAACTTTCTTTATATATGGTATGAGAGACAATGTACTCTAAACTAAATGAGAAAAGATGGAAAGAATACCAGCTAGTTGACCTAGCCTGGTATAGTGCAAAAAATTAGAACAGGCCTGCACGCTGGAAAATATATGCTAAAGTGCAAAAAATGTGCTGAAGTTCAAAATATGAGAAACAGGCCTGCACACTGGAGAATGTGTGCTAAAGTGAAAAATGACTGCCATCTTGTGGTCAGGACGTTTATTACATAAGGCACATTTATTTAAACTTTGCTATTCTTTGCACAGTGCACCCTAATATATATATATATATATATATATATATATCACTCTATATATATATAGCACTCTAGCACATATTTTTGCACTTTAGCACACATTCTCCAGTGTGCAGGCCTGTTTCTCATATTCCATCTTTTCTCATTTAGTTTAGAGTACATTGTCTCTCATACCATATATATAAAGAAAGTTACGACACCTTGCACTGGCACTTTAAAGCATCAAATTTTAACTATTTGGTCCATCTAAAAGAATATAATTAGTTTTCTGCTAGATTTGGGTTCAAGAGAATTTGCACTAGTTTTTCTTTTCCTTTCAATATATATGTAGTATATCTACAGGCAGCCAGCAGCATTTTCCATTGACCCTATTTACATGTAGAGTGACCCCTAGGACATACGGATTGTCCTATTTCCTATCCAAAGTTATCATCCAAGGGGCTTGATCAAATATCTATCCATTAATGTTGTTTTTGTGTTTTTATTGAGAACTTGGATAGGAGAAGGAATGAGTGGGATACTCCAACTGACAACTATTTACAATATTGAGGACAACTGACTTTAGAGTGCGGCAAGGCCGCTGCTTTACCCTGCCACTAAGGTGAATGTATTTTAAGTGTTCCTGCTTGAAATTCTCTTCAGAGCCTTAAACTTGGCACCCCCTCTCACTCTCCCTCTGTGTGCTGACACCCGTCCACTGACTCTATACTCTGGAGTCGTTCTCTTCCTGGGCAGACCCCTGGGCAAGTTCCTCTGTACTCACGGACACTGTTTTTTTCAGATTTACTTTAGCCCCAACTCCTTCAGTCAGCATCTCCAGGACCTCTGGGTTCAGCCACACTGTCTGGGTCACCAGGTCGACTGTCTGTTACCACCATCCATAACTACAGAAGGAGAGACAGCCGTCACCCTCCTTCCGGGACCTGGCTTCCTGCCCAAATACCCCCTGCCTCATGTGCTCTCAGCTTTTATACCCTATCCCATGATGCACCTCTCTGTGTGTCAACCCCCTGGGACGGTTACAAAAACCTGTGTATCATTGGCCAGGTTTCCCACAGCATCCAACGTACCTCCCCACTGGATCTGCTGGGGACACTCCCTGAGACCAGATGAATACACACTGAGCACAATGAGCAGACCTAACTATCAATCAGGCTCCCCTGATAAGCAGAGAGAGCAGGCTATGTTTAACCTGCTGTTCCCCTGTTGAGGAGGCTGAGAAAATTATTTTCCCTGCCTAGCACCTATCTAGGAGGGTGCTACACATGTCTAATTTTTAAACACATATTTTTATGAATTAGAATTGTAACATTCAAATGTATTTATTTTTATCACTAGGGTTAATCAATTGTCTATTTATTGCACTTAGCACTTTAACCATTTCCCAACTGGGCCATAACTGAATGATGGTTACAGCACGGTCGGCTTATTCTGGGAGGGCGTACAATGACGTCCTCCCAGAATCGCTCTTCCTGCGTGCCCCCTAGTGAGTGCACATGTAAGTATCCATGCTTGCTTGGTCCCGAGGACCCGATGCATCACAGATCGTGGTAAAGGGCCAATGACAGCGGCCCTTTACCAGGTGATCGCTCCATCCAATGATAAGGGGGTCACTTGTCAACAAGTCCGGTTCATTTCTCTCCTCGCACACTGTACACGACGATCTGTACAGTGTGCGAGGAGAGGAGAGAAACTGCAGCTGCAGCCATCCTCTGCCTCCTCCATACTTAAATTATGCCTCATCCATGCCACATCCATGCTTCATCCATGCCTCATCCATGCCACACCCATGCCACATCTGTGCCCACCCATGCCATCTCAGTGCTCATCCATGCCACATTCGTGCTCATCCATGCCACATCAGTGCTCATACACTCCACGCCAGTGCTCATCCGTGCCACATTGCTCATCCATGTCACGTCAGTGCTCATCAATGCCACGTCAGTGCTCATCCGTGCCACATCCATGCCATATCAGTGGTCATCTGTGCCACATTCATGCCACATCAGTGCTTATCCATGCCACATCCATGCCACGTCAGCACTCATCCGTGCCAATCCATGCCACTTCAGTGCTCATCCATGCCAAATCAATGCCACATCTGTGCCACATCAGTGCTCATCCATACCACATCAGTGGCCATGCATGCCACATCCATGCCACGTCAGTGCTCATCCATGCCACCTCCATGCCATGTCAGTGCTCATCCATGCAACATCCATGCCAAATCAGTGCTCATCCGTGCTACATCCATGCCACATGAGTGCTCATCCGTGCCACATCCATGCCTTGTCAGTGCTCATCCATGCCACATCCATGCCACGTCAGTGCTCATCCATGCCATGTCTATGCCACATCAGTGCTCATCCGTGCCACATCTGTGCTCATCCATGCCACATCCATGCCACATCAGTGCTCATCCATGCCACATCAGTGCCACTACAGTGCTTATCAGTGCCCTACAGTGCCTCACAAATTTGTAATGGAAAGTCAGGAAATGACTGTGCTCCCTGCATGTTGAGCCTTTGTATGTGGCTAGGCTGTGGAAAAGTGTCACACCTGTGGTATCACCATACTCAGGAGGAGTAGCAGAATGTATTTTGGGGTTTCATTTTTGCTATGTACATGCTACGTGTTAGAAATATCTTACAAATGGACAACTTTGTGTAAAACAAATGTGTTTTCATTTTCTTTCCACATTTTCCAAAAACTTGTGGAAAAAATGACATGTTCAAAAGACTCATTATGCCTCCTATATTATGTGTTGGGGTGTTTTCTTTTTCAAAATGGGATAAATTTGTGGGCGTTTTCATTGTCCTGGTGCTCCAGGACCTTCAAAAGAGTGATAGGTTCTCAGGAAATTATATGTGTAATTTTTGCTCCTAGAACACCTGGACATGCTACTTGGATGTTGGGACTCGGTATGTGGTCAGGCCGTGGAAAAGTCCCACACATGTGGTATTACCATACTCAGGAGGAGTAGCAGAATGTATTTTGGGGTGTAGTTGCAAGTATGCCTATACAGTGTGTGAGAAACAACTTGTTAATATGACCATTTTATGAATAAAAAAAGTCATTTTGCAAAAATTGTGGGGAAAAAATTACAACTTCAAAAAACTCACCATGTCTACTTTCCAAAAAGGGGTCATTTGGGGGTATTTGTACTTTACTGGCTTGTTAGGGTCTCAGGAAATGAGATAGGCCGTCAGTGCATCAGGTGTGATCAATTTTCAATGATTGGCACCATAGCTTGTAGACTTTATAACTATCACAAAGACAAAAAAAATGTATACTTATTTGGGTTATTTTTACTAAAGATATGTAGCAGTATAAATTTTGGCCAAAATTTATTAAGAAAAATGACTAAATTTGCAAAATTTTAAAACCGAAACAAAGAAAAATGCATTTTTTTTACAAAATTTTCGGTATTTTTTCATTTGTAGCGCAAAAAAAAAACCAATTATAATTAAATACCACCAAAAGAAAGCTCTGTTTGTGTGAAAAAGGACGAAAATGTCATATGGGTACAGTGTTGCATGACTGAGTAATTGTGAGAGCACTGAAAGCTGAAAATTGGTCTGGTTAGGAAGGGGGTTTAAGTGCCCAGTGGGTAAGTGGGTAAGATACAGCATCTCAAACTTTCTCTAATCTTTAAAAGCTTTGATTATACTAAAAATTGATGGCTGCTGTTTAAATATATGTAGATATTTATTATTAGGATGTGCCATTTCTTTACAGTAAATTCCGTAAACATGATACACAGATATGCCTTCCATAGCTATCACCATGGATGCCACATTATGTTGGTTTGGGCTCCCGTCTTGCTCTGTGTGTTCTGCTGGGGCCTTATGGATCCCATGCCCACAGCTCCCGGCATAGACATTCCTACGTGATAGCCAATAGCCATGTGATTTCTCTTTCAACAGATTTGTAAGTATGGGCACTTGATGGTGGCCCTTGAGTGTTTTGCACTAGTATAAAATTTTCTACTATCTTTATTACATACCTTAAACTGTTTTATTTCATAAATATCGTATTTGCTAGAGATGGACGAACATTGGCTGGGGCGGTTCGCGAACGTCAGCCGCAAATTTTCTCTATAGTCTGCGAACCGCAAGTTTGCGGTGGGCCCCGTTGACTTTAATAAGAAGGCGAACTTTAAAAACCTTTAGGTCATATTTGCAGCCACAAAAGACGTACTAGCTGTGCACAAATAGTCCCAGCACATGAACAATGTCATAACAGAAGTATTGCAATTGGAAAAGTTGCCCTAAATTTTTTTTTTTTCAGCAATGTTTTTTTTTTTTTTCATAAATCAGCCAGAACTGACAGGAGCCGGTAATTACATGTCTAATACATATAGGGTCCATTCACACATCTGTAAAATGGGTCCCCATCAATTCCACAATTTGGCGGAACCCTTGCAGACCCATTGTTTTTGATTTCCAGTCTGAAAAATTAGGCATTCACAGGATAAAGAAGTAAGTGTCGGCCATTCCAGGCCCCAAAAATTAGCCCACATTCGTTTACCTGACAGCTAACAACGTAGTATTCTGTGGCTGAAGGTACATTAGGCATTCACAGGATACAGAAGTAAGTGTCGGCCAGTACTGGCCCCAAAAATTAGCCCACATGGGTTTACCTGACAGCTAATAACGTAGTATTCTGTGGCTGAAGGTATATTAGGCATTCACAGGATACAGAAGTAAGTGTCGGCCAGTATAGGCCCCAAAAATTAGCCCACATGGGTTTAACTGACAGCTAAGAACGTAGTGTATTTTATGGCTAGAAGTACATTAGGCATTCACACAGGATACAGAAGTAAGTGTCGGCCTGTATAGGCCCCAAAAATTAGCTCACATGGGTTTAACTGACAGCAAAGAACGTAGTATTTGATGGCTGGAGGTACATTAGGCATTCACAGTATACAGAAGTAAGTGTCGGCCTGTATAGGCCCCAAAAATTAGCTCACATGGGTTTAACTGACAGCAAAGAACGTAGTATTTGATGGCTGGAGGTACATTAGGCATTCACATGATACATAAGTAAGTGTCGGCCTGTATAGGCCCCAAAAATTAGCTCACATGGGTTTAACTGACAACAAAGAACGTAGTATTTGATGGCTAGAGGTACATTAGGCATTCACACAGCATACAGAAGTAAGTGTCGGCCTGTATAGGCTCCAAAAATTAGCTCACATGGGTTTAACTGACAGCAAAGAACGTAGTGTATTTGATGCTGGAGGTACATTAGGCATTCACAGGATACAGAAGTAAGTGTCGGCCTGTATAGGCCCCAAAAATTAGCTCACATGGGTTTAACTGACAGCAAAGAACGTAGTGTATTTGATGGCTAGAGGTACATTAGGCATTCACAGGATACAGAAGTAAGTGTCGGCCTGTATAGGCCCCAAAAATTAGCCCACATGGGTTTAACTGACAGCAAAGAACGTAGTGTATTTGATGGCTAGAGGTACATTAGGCATTCACAGTATACAGAAGTAAGTGTCGGCCTGTATAGGCCCCAAAAATTAGCCATTCAATGGACATGAAATGCCTTTTATGCCACTGTATTTAGCGAAGACAAGGACCAGGAATTGTTGTGGGTGGATGGCGGTCTGGCAGATATTTGTGGCCTGTCATGAGGAATTTCAATGAAACATGGTCTACTGGTCACATGTGTTGAATTCCTCAGAGATCCATGCCTCATTCATTTTTATAAATGTGAGGTAGTCTACACTGTCATGAGCTAGGCGAGTGTGCTTATCGGTCACGATCCCCCCTGCTGCGCTAAATGTCCTTTTGGACAGGACACTGGATGGGGGGCAAGCCAACAGTTCCATTGAAAATTGTGCAAGCTCTGGCCAGAGGTCAAGCCTGCCCACCCAGTAGTCCAGGGGTTCATCACTCCTCAGAGCGTCCACATCGGCCGTTAACCCGATGTAGTCGGACACCTGTCAGACACCTTTTTTACGCTCCAACATTTGAGCCACAGAAGCCTGCCTTTTTCCAGAACAACGTGATGACAGCATCATGGAAGATGGAGTGGAGGACAACTGTGAGGAGACAGGAGAAGGAGAAAAGACTGGACGGTGAGAGCCTGGAGTGTGGCTTTGTGGGTTCTGACGGTATTGCTCCCACTGGGCTCGGTGATGGGATTTCAAATAGTCCCAGCACATGAACAATGTCATAACAGAAGTATTGCAATTGGAAAAGTTGCCCTAAATTTTTTTTTTTTCAGCAATGTTTTTTTTTTTTTTCATAAATCAGCCAGAACTGACAGGAGCCGGTAATTACATGTCTAATACATATAGGGTCCATTCACACATCTGTAAAATGGGTCCCCATCAATTCCACAATTTGGCGGAACCCTTGCAGACCCATTGTTTTTGATTTCCAGTCTGAAAAATTAGGCATTCACAGGATAAAGAAGTAAGTGTCGGCCATTCCAGGCCCCAAAAATTAGCCCACATTCGTTTACCTGACAGCTAACAACGTAGTATTCTGTGGCTGAAGGTACATTAGGCATTCACAGGATACAGAAGTAAGTGTCGGCCAGTACTGGCCCCAAAAATTAGCCCACATGGGTTTACCTGACAGCTAATAACGTAGTATTCTGTGGCTGAAGGTATATTAGGCATTCACAGGATACAGAAGTAAGTGTCGGCCAGTATAGGCCCCAAAAATTAGCCCACATGGGTTTAACTGACAGCTAAGAACGTAGTGTATTTTATGGCTAGAAGTACATTAGGCATTCACACAGGATACAGAAGTAAGTGTCGGCCTGTATAGGCCCCAAAAATTAGCTCACATGGGTTTAACTGACAGCAAAGAACGTAGTATTTGATGGCTGGAGGTACATTAGGCATTCACAGTATACAGAAGTAAGTGTCGGCCTGTATAGGCCCCAAAAATTAGCTCACATGGGTTTAACTGACAGCAAAGAACGTAGTATTTGATGGCTGGAGGTACATTAGGCATTCACATGATACATAAGTAAGTGTCGGCCTGTATAGGCCCCAAAAATTAGCTCACATGGGTTTAACTGACAACAAAGAACGTAGTATTTGATGGCTAGAGGTACATTAGGCATTCACACAGCATACAGAAGTAAGTGTCGGCCTGTATAGGCTCCAAAAATTAGCTCACATGGGTTTAACTGACAGCAAAGAACGTAGTGTATTTGATGCTGGAGGTACATTAGGCATTCACAGGATACAGAAGTAAGTGTCGGCCTGTATAGGCCCCAAAAATTAGCTCACATGGGTTTAACTGACAGCAAAGAACGTAGTGTATTTGATGGCTAGAGGTACATTAGGCATTCACAGGATACAGAAGTAAGTGTCGGCCTGTATAGGCCCCAAAAATTAGCCCACATGGGTTTAACTGACAGCAAAGAACGTAGTGTATTTGATGGCTAGAGGTACATTAGGCATTCACAGTATACAGAAGTAAGTGTCGGCCTGTATAGGCCCCAAAAATTAGCCATTCAATGGACATGAAATGCCTTTTATGCCACTGTATTTAGCGAAGACAAGGACCAGGAATTGTTGTGGGTGGATGGCGGTCTGGCAGATATTTGTGGCCTGTCATGAGGAATTTCAATGAAACATGGTCTACTGGTCACATGTGTTGAATTCCTCAGAGATCCATGCCTCATTCATTTTTATAAATGTGAGGTAGTCTACACTGTCATGAGCTAGGCGAGTGTGCTTATCGGTCACGATCCCCCCTGCTGCGCTAAATGTCCTTTTGGACAGGACACTGGATGGGGGGCAAGCCAACAGTTCCATTGAAAATTGTGCAAGCTCTGGCCAGAGGTCAAGCCTGCCCACCCAGTAGTCCAGGGGTTCATCACTCCTCAGAGCGTCCACATCGGCCGTTAACCCGATGTAGTCGGACACCTGTCAGACACCTTTTTTACGCTCCAACATTTGAGCCACAGAAGCCTGCCTTTTTCCAGAACAACGTGATGACAGCATCATGGAAGATGGAGTGGAGGACAACTGTGAGGAGACAGGAGAAGGAGAAAAGACTGGACGGTGAGAGCCTGGAGTGTGGCTTTGTGGGTTCTGACGGTATTGCTCCCACTGGGCTCGGTGATGGGATTTCAGGTGCCTTCTTAAGGCGGTTGTCCCGAGGTGAGTGTTGGGCTTACTGCGACTTATGCGTTGACTGCAAAGGCTGCAGATGGCAACACTGTTGTCAGCAACGGACACATTAAAAAAAGCCCACACTGCGGAGCCATGTGACAGCATCCTGGGAGCACCAGATGTGACTTACATGGTTGATGGCTCGCTCCTTATACAATTGCAGTCTGCTTTGTACCTCTTGTGAAATGCAAGTTCTGCCTGCCTCTCCTCCCTATCTGCCGGTCCGTCAGTCCGCCGGTTCTACAAATAATTGGCCAGTAACTGTTGTCACTGTGTGTAGCACAGTCAACACAGCAAAAGAGGCCACATTTTTGCAGGACTAAAATACAATCTTAGAAAAGTATACTGTTAAATAACACCTCACTTCAATCTGTGGTATTGGGGGGCCACAGGTTTATCACACCAGTTCTACAAATAATTGGCCAGTAACTGTTGTCACTTTGTGTAGCACAGTTAACACAGCAAAAGAGGCCACATTTTTGCAGGACTAAAATACAATCTTAGAAAATGATACTGTTAAATAACACCCCACTTCAATATGTGGTATTGGGGGGCCACTGGTCTATCACACCAGTTGTTTGAAAAATTGGCCAGTGAGTTTGGCACTGTGTGTACCAGACTTAACACAGCAAAAGAGGCAATATTGTTGCAGGACACAAATACACTTGTAAAAGTATACTCAGATAACACCCCATTTCAATATGTGGTATTGGGGGGGCCATTGGTCTATCACACCAGTTATAATACATTATAAGTGCTTTTGTCACTGTGTGTAGTATTGCTGCAGCAACGCTCAGTCACCACACCTGTCACAATGCTGCACAGTGCACAATAATAGTACTAATCCACTATAATATGCTTTCTACAAAGTATATTATGCTGTGGATTCCCCCCCCCCCCCCCTTTTTCAGTGCACTGCACAGCAATAGCAAAAATTTTGCAGCCCTTTAAATGACTTTTGTGGACATTAACAGAGCGATTTGTGTGACTGCTGTCGATCTCTAACTGCCCCTAAAGCACAGATTGGATACCTGTCCCTAACCTGAAAAGATACTGTAGTAGACCTATACCGAAGTACCAGCCCTGAAAAGGACTTTTGTGGATCTTCACAGAGCTATTTGTGTCTGGCAATCTCTCCCTCATGAACATAGCAGACCTCTCCCTAGGCTGGCAAAAAGCAGAATGTGAAATGGCCGACAGCTCAGGTCTATTTATAGGGTAGGGGGCATGTCCATGTGCTGAAATGTTTTAATTGGCTGTCCCGTTCCACCTGATGGCTGTGTCATGGTTCAAAGTTCTCCCCAATGTAAACTAATATGGCCGCTGTGAACAACGCCATGTGTTCGCAAAACTGGCGGGTAACGAACAAGCAAAATTTGCCGCGAACCGACCGCCGGGCGAACCGCAAGGCCATCTCTAGTGTTTGCATCAACCCCTAAGGAAGCTAACGGTTGTTCATGAAATGCATTGGATTACTAGGTTGCATTCCCATAACTACTATAGATTGTTCTTTGAAAATGTAAATATAATATATTATTTACAACACCACAAATCTGTTTGACAATACGGTACCTGTCCGTGTCTACTTGTTGACATTGTACCAATAAATGTGCATTTTATTTTTTTATCATTGGGTGTGTCGCACCTCATATAAAGTCCCAAGGGCAAACTGTTGTAACTTTCTATGTTATATGGGGATGGAGGTGTGTCACAGGGTGCATCAGGCCGTATTTTATTATTATTGAAATCTATTCCAAGTAAACCTCATTTTAACTCTTAGTTAACCATAATCTTAACCTTAAATCCTAAATCATTCTATCCTTTCTATCTTTAGCTTTCTGCTTATTTTTCTTATTTTACCATTTTTTGTTTTGGTTTGTTTTGTTTTGTTACTATTTTATTGTGGAGTAACTAGAACATTTGCACAGTTGACAAAAAAATTGTAATTTTTTCATTTGCTAATAATGCATTTAAAGGGATTGTAAAGGCAGAAGGTTTTTTTTATCTTAATGTATTCTTTGCATTAAGAGAAAAAAACCCTTCTGTGTGCAGCAGCCCCCCTCAGCCCCTTTAATACTTACCTGAGCCCATATTTATCCAATGACGTGGCAGGAGTGTCTCAGCTGACCAGGACTCCTATCCTCATTAGCTAATACAGCAGTGTGGAATGATTGGCTCCCGCTGCTGTCAATCAAAGTCAGTCAGCCAATCAGGAGAAAGAGAGGGTGGGGCTGGGTCACGGCTCCATGTCTGAATGGACAAAGGGAGCTATGACTCGGCTCCAGTACCCCCAAAGCAAGCTGCTTGCTATGAGGGCACTCAACAGGAAGGAGGGGCCAGAAGCAGAAGAGGGACCCGAGAAGAATAGGATCCAGGCCACTCTGTGCAAAACCAATTGCACAAAGCAGGTAAGTATAACATGTTTGCTATTAAAAAAATGAGTCTTTACAATCTTTTTAATTCAATAAGTCCTATGATCCATGTTCCATGACTTGTACTAGAAACAATATTTTAATGTAATTTGGGACAATGATAGAAAAAAATTTACAATTTTTATTTATAGTAAAATACTTTTTTTTTTTAAAAGCAACACTGGTTTAAAACAGAAAAAAATATTTTTTTCAATAAATTTAATAGAAAAAATATTGTTTGCAAAGAACTACTGCCAAAACAAAGCCTAAAAAGCAATGTATGTATTACTTTGCTACCTTATCAGTACTAGTATTAGTATTAGTACAGTATCATCGTTATCCTTAGCTCTGGTCTATAAGGGGTATAGTGGTACAATAATTAAAGTGGTTAATAAGAAAAGTTGTAAAATGATTTGATAATGAAAATGTATTTCATCATTAGACTGTTTAAAGATAAAAAAAATAATTATGAAAATTGAATAAATCATTCCCATTAATAAAAATGGAACTTCCGCTTTCAGGCCTCCTGACCCCCTGACATGCCACATTTGGCATGTAATTTTTTTTTTGGGGGGGGGGAGCGGGTACCTAGATTTGACAGGTACCCACTCCCACTTCCGCTCGGGCCGCCTAGGCAGCTCGAACAGAAGTTTTCCTCTCCCCTTCCCTCCCTGTGATCTTCTGGGACACCTCACATGTCCCAGAAGATTGCCTGTCCACTCAGGATGAGCAGCATGACTTGCGCATGTGCAGTGCGCACCCGGCTGTGAAGCTCGCCCCCAGGATCTCTCCGGGCGAACCGACGTACCCATGCGTCTGTTCGCGTAGCCGAGCCAGCCTGCCACAGTATATCTGCGGCTGGTGGTTGGCAAGTGGTTAATAAAAACAAAAAACAGATGGAACTCCACTTTGATACTTAAAGTCAGGTCCATAAATATTGGGACATCGACAAAATTCTAATCTTTGTGGCTCTATACACCACCACAATGGATTTGAAATGAAACAAACAAGATGTGCTTTAACTGCAGACCTTCAGCTTTAATTTGAGGGTATTTACATCCAAATCAGGTGAAAGGTGTAGGAATTACAACAGTTTGTATATGTGCCTTCCACTTTTCAAGGGACCAAAAGTAATGGGACAATTGGCTGCTCTGCTGTTGCATGGCCAGGTATGTGTTATCCCCTCATTATCCCATTTACAAGGAGCAGATAAAAGGTCCAGAGTTCATTTTAAGTGTGCTATTTGCATTTGGAATCTGTTGCTGTCAACTCTCAATATGAGATCCAAAGAGCTGTCACTATCAGTGAAGCAAGCCATCATTAGGCTGAAAAAACAAAACAAACCCATCAGAGAGATAGCAAAAACATTAGGTGTGGCCAAATCAACTGTTTGGAACATCCTTAAAAAGAAAGAACGCACCGATGAGCTCAGCAACACCAAAAGACCCGGAAGACCACGGAAAACAACTGTGGTGGATGACCGAAGAATTCTTTCCCTGGTGAAGAAAACACCCTTTACAACAGTTGGCCAGATCAAGAACAATCTCCAGGAAGTAGGTGTATGTGTGTCAAAGTCAACAATCAAGACTTCACCAGAGTGAATACAGAGGGTTCACCACAAGATGTAAACCATTGGTGAGCCTCAAAAACAGGAAGGCCAGATTAGAGTTTGCCAAACATCATCTAAAAAAGCCTTCACAGTTCTGGAACAACATCCTATGGACAGATGAGACCAAGATCAACTTGTACCAGAGTGATGGGAAGAGAAGAGTATGGAGAAAGAAAGGAACTGCTCATGATCCAAAGCATACCACCTCATCAGTGAAGCATGGTGGTGGTAGTGTCATGGCGTGGGCATGTAAGGCTGCCAATGGAACTGGTTCTCTTGTATTCATGGATGATGTGACTGCTGACAAAAGCAGCAGAATGAATTCTGAAGTGTTTCAGCAATATTAACTGCTCATATTCAGCCAAATGCTTCAGAACTCATTGGATGGCACTTCACAGTGCAGATGGACAATGACCCGAAGCATACTGCGAAAGCAACCAAAGAGTTTTTTTAAGGGAAAGAAATGGAATGTTATGCAATGGCCAAGTCAATCACCTGACCTGAATCCTATTGAGCATGCATTGCACTTGCTAAAGATAAAACTAAAGGGAAAATGCCCCAATAACAAGCAGGAACTGAAGACAGTTGCAGTAGAGGCCTGGCAGAGCATCACCAGGGATGAAACCCAGCATCTGGCGATGTCTATGCGTTCCAGACTTCAGGCTGTAATTGACTGCAAAGGATTTGCAACCAAGTATTAAAAGGTGAAAGTTTGATTTATGATTGTTAATCTGTCCCATTACTTTTGGTCCCTTAAAAAGTGGGAGGCACATATACAAACTGTTGTAATTTCTACACCGTTCATCTCATTTGGATGTAAATACCCTCAAATTAAAGCTGAAGGTCTGCAGTTAAAGCACACCTTGTTTGTTTCATTTCAAACCCATTGTGGTGGTGTATAGAGCCAAAAAGATTAGAATTGTGCCGATGTCCCAATATTTATGGACCTGACTGTACATTTTATATGTATATTACCATTAAAATATCTAAATTGGGTATTTTTCATTTGATTTTTTTTGATTGCTTAAAAAATACACTTCGCTGGCTCCAGCTGTGCTGGTTGCCCTCAAAAAAGAGCTGCTAACTTCACTTCCGGGTAGAAGGTAGAGTGGGAGGTGTGCACGTTCGAAGCAGGCATGCTTCTTCCTCAGGCAAATATATATATATATATATATATATATATATATATATATATATATATATATATATACTGTATATATTAAAGCAACCATGGAATTTGTCACAAAAGCTCTTCTTGCAAAAGAAGAGATTAAATACTTCTTAAATGCCTCTCTCACTACCTTCACCACTGAACACCACTGAGCTCTATTGAAAAATCATTTTCTGAACTCTGCTGAGATTCTAGCACTTCGAGTATTGTAACTCTCTGGTGTTCTCCAGAGAGTGCTTAGTGGATCTTGCAACTGATCTCCATGTCGCTACTGTGTTCTGTAGTGATGTGGAAGTAGGTGGGAAGAACCACTGACTGCAGTGTCAATTTTTCAGTAGACTTCAGAAGAAGATTTCTCTTTAATGAAACATAATTTAGTAAAAAGGGTAGCGGGAGAGGATCTAGGTTGTTTATCTTGTTCTACTTGGTTATTTAATCCAAATTCAGCATTAGCATTTTTAGAGAAATAAATAGTATTTGTTATAGAGTCCTTTGGCATAGTGAAATCCAGATCAAGACAGGTATGATCCATGATCATAACAGGAGCTTAAAGTCATAAATTGCAAGCCCTCTCCCCCAGTGTAATGAAACTTACATTAGTAATGACATAATTGCTAAAAAGATTATTAATAAATACCTAATCCCAATAAACGAATACACAATAAAATATCAAACTATAGAATCAAGAACTAAAATTGATCTTTGCTTAAAAAATTCATGATACTTCACTGGAGGCTCTAATGCCCAGTCTAAAATCCATTTTGGCATAATATGAGATAATCGGATACTTTGGAAAGATCCATAAAATACCTGATACATTTTTTAAATAATTGTTTTGAAGGAAATGTGATTAAATCTGACATTTAGATTACAACTCATTCTTTATACTCTAAGCTTTACCTAATTATTTTAACATGAGTATTTTGATATTTAGAACCTCCTTTCTGCAGCCATTAACTGTGCATTATTTAAAATTCTGCATGAGCAAAAGATACTTCCTTCCCATTTGCTATGAAAACTTTGAAATCCTTTCCATATTAATCACAGCTATCTGGAAGGCTTTAGTAATCGTTAAGCCAAGTTAAAACCCTTTTCTTAACATAAGATAAACTCAGCTGATCATTTCTATGTGCTTGTGCCAAGCTTAGCTTTGAAAAGCTTACATTCAATTACTGTACTGAAATTATATAGAAATTTAAATAGACCTACACTTAGAAATTCCCACTTTATTGGGGAATGAATTGTAACTGCTTGCAATTTTTATTTAAATTTGTTATAATTTAGGCATGCTCTTTCAGAAAAATGTATTATACTTTTAAAGTGTTAGTCCACCCTAAAACTAATCTTTACCTGCATCTTTAGACCTCCACGATCTAACACCAACCTATCTAGCCCTGTAAAGAAGAAATCAGCACAAGAAGAGGAGAGGAAAGCCAGGAAGAATTTAAATCCCTGGACCGGTGATACCTGGCATTGGGGGATCACCGGACACTGGTACAGCCAGACCAGGGGGAATGGGGTCCAGTGCAACGCACCTTACAGATTTCCTGCAAAGGTGAACTTACACTTTAAAGCCTAACTGTACTTTGCAGGAAAAAAAAGTTAAACTAAAGGTGCTGTATCAGACTGCTGCAGTGAGACGAATGCTTTCGCAATGCAGCATTGCATCTCTGTAGCCTGTTGTCCAGCCAACAAATGTATACTGTTGTTGGAGAAAGGTACAGATGGGCTTTAAGTAAAGAAAGTTTAAATTATATATTAATTATCCTAAAGTAATATTAAACAATATCCTTACTGTACAAAAATAATAAATGCACATCTACTACCAAATGTAGTAATTTATTTTTCATGAAACTGCTCATGCAGAAACTGTTTCTTACAATGTTTTTCTGCCACCTTGTAACTTTCTCTGTGATTTCCTTAACCTTTCCCCTACTACAGTTTATTTGTAAGGAGTAGAACACATACACGAGCATGGTGGGGACATTGACAAAGCTGTACTTCAATGCAAAACCAAATGGATCTATGAACTTAAAGCCACTAAATATCCTGGCCTAAATAAAGATATTAGCGTCAAAACTTTTTTATAGATTGCTTTCCTTGATGTTCTGTTATTAAGGTTCTATTTTGATTTATATGGTATTTCGTTTGTAAATGTTGCTCGTTTGGTAAGGATCTGATGGTTATTCGTTATTTTATTGTTGTGTTATTTCAGAATTTTGTCGACCTTAATTTTTGATGCATTTTTTATTGGTTACTTTCTGCATCACTCTGGGCTTTCTTGTATTTGGTAGGCTGCATGGACACTCAGGGCTCCCTCTTTCTGTGGTGCCTCTTGTAGACCTTTGGTTCATCACCTGGTTTAGTGGTCACTCTGATTTTTGGTGTCTCCCACTTTGCTACATCATTCTAGGCTCCCTCCTCAAATTTCTCCCCTCAGATCCCATTTTCACTCTTTATAATGGGCCTCTTAAAATTGCGTGCTCCTTGTGGGGCTGACTGCAGGACAACCTATTTGTGGTCCCTGTGTTGACATGTAGGTGGCGCTGATTAGTCCTATTTGTGGCCAGCTCCTTTCCCTTCTTCCCTTCTGACAGCATTGCTGGAATGTCTGGGATGGGACAGGCAGTGCTAGAACCCTGGGTCACATTGTGGGAGATCCAGGCGGAGCTGCGCATGCATGGTTGATGCCCTCTTTTATTCACATCCAACAGTGACATCACACACCAGCAGAGTGTGAAGGGTACTTAGACCACATTCTCAAGCAGTCATTTTGCAGTAGCATGCGGTCTGCTTTTCTAGCCCAATAGATTATCCATCTTTACAGGTATGTTTATTGCCTCCCCACTGGAATACCTTTTTATAATGTAACTTTTTGAGGCTTACTTTCCATTACTCTTATGGCCATCCTTTTTCGTTTAGTATGGTTGGCCATTGGCCTTCAAGAGTACTTGTTTAACATACACTTCTTTGAGATCCCTTCTCCATTTGCTTATTCACCAGGTACTTTTTGGTTGTAGTTAATTCTGCACATGCTTAAGTATATTGGCCCTTGGGGGTGACATATATCATTTACAACTTTTTTCCATTTTTTTTATTTTTTTGTGGATCCCTTGAATTATAAATATTTGGGCTATTCTCAATGCCCTTCCTGTGGCTTGCCTATACCACCCGGAGGCAATTTTGGGTTGCTACAGTTGTATGGACCAAGTAACTCCTTTCATTTACGCTATTTGCATATTTACATAATTGCATATAACCATTTGCTTAGACACCCATCTTCATACTCCAGTAATTATTTTGTGATTTTCTAAATTTTTGTATATATAGTACAATCCATTTTGGATTTAATTAAATGTATGTGTTTCCTTGCATTTCTCTATTTAGATTATCTTTGATGCAGACTGAATGTTGTAATATATTCTCCTGAGGAAACTGTATAAAAGGCGAAACATGTAGAGTTATTTTGTTCAAGCAACTTACTTGTGGCAACTTTTCTGAGCAATATATGCATCACTCAAATGATTAACTAAGTTGTTGAAATCTTTTTAGATAATTTTAATAACGTTTTTGATGTTAAGGAAGTACTGAATAAAATTGTTATCCTTTTGAACAAACTATGTATTGTTGATATTTGGCACTTTGAAAATAGGGATGGCCTTGCGGTTCACCCGGCGGTCGGTTCGCTGCAATTACCCGCCAATTTTGCGAACACATGGCGTTGTTCACGGCGGCCATATTAGTTTACATTGGGGAGAACTTTGACGCATGACACAGCCGTCAGGTGGAACGGGACAGCCAATTGAAACATTTCAGCACATGGACATGCCCCCTACCTTATAAATAGACCAGAGCAGGCAGCCATTTCACATTCTGCTTTTTGTCAGCGTAGGGAAAGGTCTGCTGTGTTCATGAGGGAGAGATTGCCAGGCACAAATAGCTCTGTTAAGATCCACAAAAGTCCTTTTCAGGGCTGGTATTTCAGTATAGGTCTACTACAGTCTCTTTTCAGTTTAGGGACAGGTATCCAGTCTGTGCTTTAGGGGCAGTTAGAGATCGGCACTGCAGTGACACAAATCGGTCTGTTAATGTCCACAAAAATCATTTAAAGGGCTGCAATTTTTTTGGTATTGGTGTGCAGTGGCTCCCCAATACCACATATTGAAGTGGGGTGTTATCTGAGTATACTTTTACAAGTGTATTTGTGTCCCGCAACAATCGTGCCTCTTTTAATGTGCTAATTCTGATACACATAGTGCCAAACTCACTGGCCAATTTTTTGAACAACTGATGTGATAAATCAGTAGCCCCCCAATACCACATATTGAAGTGGGGTGTTATCTGAGTATACTTTCATAAGTGTATTTGTGTCCTGCAAAAATATTGCCTCTTTTGCTGTGTTAATTCTGATGCACACAGTGCCAAACTCACTGACCAATTTTTTGAACAACTGGTGTGATAAACCAGTGGCCCCCCCAATACCACATATTGAAGTGGGGTGTTATCTGAGTATGCTTTCATAAGTGTATTTGTGTCCTGCAACAATATTGCCTCTTTTGCTGTGTTAATTCTGATACACATAGTGCCAAACTCACTGGCCAATTTTTTGAACAACTGGTGTAATAGACCAGTAGCCCCCCAATACCACATATTGAAGTGGGGTGTTATCTGAGTATACTTTCATAAGTGTATTTGTGTCCTGCAACAATATTGACTCTTTTGCTGTGTTAATTCTGATGTACACAGTGCCAAACTCACTGGCCAATTTTTTGAACAACTGGTGTGATAAACCAGTGGCCCCCCAATACCACATATTAAAGTTGGGTGTTATCTGAGTATACTTTCATAAGTGTATTTGTGTTCTGCAACAATATTGCCTCTTTTGCTGTGTTAATTCTGATACACACAGTGCCAAATTCACTGGCCAATTTTTTGAACAACTGGTGTGATAAACCAGTGGCCCCCCAATACCACATTTTGAAGTGGGGTGTTATCTGAGTATGCTTTCATAAGTGTATTTGTGTCCTGCAACAATATTGCCTCTTTTGCTGTGTTAACTCTGATACACACAGTGCCAAACTCCCTGGCCAATTTTTTGAACAACTGGTGTGATAAACCAGTGCCCCCCCAATACCACATATTGAAGCGGGGTGTTATTTAACATTATACTTTTCTAAGAGTGTATTTTAGTCTTGCAAAAATTTGGCCTATTTTGCTGTGTTAACTGTGCTGCACACAGTGGCAACAGTTACTGGCCAATTATTTGTAGAACTGGTGTGATAAAACTGTGGCCCCCCAATATCACACATTGAAGTGGGTTGTTATTTAACAGTATACTTTTCTAAGATTGTATTTTAGTCCTGCAAAAATGTGGCCTCTTTTGCTGTGTTAACCGTGCTACACACAGTGACAACAGTTACTGGCCAATTATTTGTAGAACTGGTGTGATAAACCTGTGGCCCCTCAATACCACAGATTGAAGCTGGGTGTTATATACCTTTTTCCAAACATACTGCGATTCTCTAGAGACTTTTGTCACAGGGTAATTTAAAAACATGACAGGCAGAGGAAGAGGCAGACACTTAGGCAGGGGTGGTAGGGGTAGGGCAGGAGCAGTAGGCCGGAGCCAAAGTGTGAAGTTTCAGAAGGCACGTTCTATTATGTCAAAGGACTCACCAGACTTGGTTGAGTGGCTCACTCAGCCTTCCTCTTCTGCACCCTCCTCATTCTCTCTATCTGCCCCCTCTTCACTCTCTGCTGTGTGCACCCCCAAAGACACCACCACCACATGCCCTCTGCTTCAGTCACTGGAATTATTTTCCGATCCATCACAAGACATTTGCGAAGCGTAGCCATTGTTGGCATCAGATCAGGAAGAGGAGGTAGCAACAGCCACCACTCAGTAGTCTGACGACAGTACCCAGATCAGCCCAAGGAGGTTGGTCCCCGCAGTTGCTGCCTACTCCGAGATCTCAAAATATTCTCACACAAGGGCATTCCAGAGTTCAGCAGCAAGTGAATATATCTCTGGCACTCAGTGTTGGTACCAAGATACATCTGACCACAGACACATGGTCTAGCAAACACGGGCAGGGAAGGTATATCAATTTTACTGTCCACTGGGTGAACCTTCTGACGGCCATCAAGCATGTAACCCGTGGCACTCGTGTAGATTTGGTTGTAACGCCACGGATTTCATGCAGGCCTGCCTCTTCTTCTCCTCCTCCTCCTCCATCCTCCCTCTCCTCCTCGGTTGACTTCTCTTTTTCAGCTGCTACCGTCTCTTCCGCTGCGCCGCCCAAGATCCCCAGAACCTATTCCACATGCCAGGTGAGACGTTGCCATGCTGTGCTGCGTCTGTTGTGCCTGGAAGCCAAGAGCCACACTGGTCCTGCACTCCTTTCAGCTTTGCGTTCACAGGCAGATCAATGGCTGACACAGCTGAATTTGACAGTTGGTAAAGTGGTGTGCGACAATGGTGCCAATCTGCTGAGCTCGCTGAAACAGGGCAAAATAACACACTTGCCATGCATAGCACACGTCCTGAACTTGGTGGTGCAGCGTTTCATTGCCAAATACCCTGGGGTCCAGGACGTCTTGCGGCAGGCCAGGAAAATCTCAGGCCATTTCCGAAGATCTTAAACAGCCATGGCTCGCCTTGCTGACATTCAGCGGCGACACAACCTGCCCGTCAGGCGTCTTATTTGTGACTGACCGACGTGATGGAACTCAACGTTGCATATGCTTGATAGGCTGCCCCAGCAGAAACGTGCAGTTAATGACTAAATGTACGAACTCTGCGGCAGGACAGGTTCTGGGGAGCTTGGGATTTTTTCACCTCGCCAGTGGCTGCTCATGCGGGACGCATGCAGACTTCTGCGGCCATTCGATGAGATCACCAAACTGGTCAGTCACGGCCAGGGCGCCATCAGTGACATCGTACCTTACGCCTTCTTTCTGGAGCGTGCATTGCGTTGTGTCATTGATCAAGCCGTCGAGGAGCAGGAGCAGGAAGATGAGGAAGTCGCAATGTTGGATGAATTCCCAGTGGGTGCTACTCCATCTGAGACAAGTCAACAGCAGAAGTCTGAAGGGGAGTCAGAGGAGGATGGTGCTGGGGGGGAGGTGAGGAGGAGCAAGAAGAGCATGCTTTAAACCTTTTATGGATCCCTGGTTTTATCTGTGGATGAGGGGAGGAGAACGAGAATGACATTATCCTGGATGATGAGCTGGAAGCGGGCCACTACACCGCTTCCAGTTTAGTGTGAATGGAGGCCTTCATGCTCCAGTGTTTTAAGGGGGACCCCCGTATAAAAAGTATAAAGGGCAAGGACCAGTACTGGGTGGCAACATACTTAGACCCCCAGTACAAACAAAAAATGGAGGAAATGTTACCACAATCACAGAGGGCGGTCAGAATGCAGCACTTCCAGGCCTTGCTTCGGGAAATGCTGCATTCTGCTTTTGCATGCGCTGGCAGAGGAATTTCCAGTCACAGAGAGACAGTTGCGGGTAGCAATCCAACAGCGCCTGCAAGAAGAGGACGGTTTGAAGATGTCTTGGTCACTTCAGATATGAGATCCTTCTTTCAGCCGAAACATCGACAGCTGTACTCCAGATCCAGCATCAGAAAAATGCCTAGACCGTCAGGTGTCCGACTACATCGGGATAACGGCCGATGTGGATGCTCTGAAGAGTGATGAACCCCTGGACTACTGGGTGGGCAGGCTTGACCTCTGGCCAGAGCTTGCACAATTTGCAATGGAAATGTTGACTTGCCCCCAGTGGTCTAATTTTTCGGGCCCTATACTGGCCGACACTTACTTCTGTATCCTGTGAATGCCTAATGTACCTCCAGCCACCAAATACTACGTTCCTAGCTGTCAGGTAAACCCATGTGGGCTAATTTTTGGGGCCAATACTGGCCGACACTTACTTCTGTATCCTGTGAATGCCTAATGTACCTTCAGCCACAGAATACTACGTTCTTAGCTGTCAGGTAAACCCACGTGGTCTAATTTTTGGGGCCTATACTGGCCGACACTTACTTCTGTATCATGTGAATGCCTAATGTACCTCCAGCAACCAAATACTACGTTCTTAGCTGTCAGGTAAACCCACGTAGTCTAATTTTTCTGGCCTACACTGGCCGACACTTATTCTGTATCCTGTGAATGCCTAATGTACCTCCAGCCACCAAATACTACGTTCTTAGCTGCCAGGTAAACCCACATGGTCTAATTTTTGGGGCCTATACTGGCCGACACTTACTTCTGTATCCTGTGAATGCCTAATGTACCTCCAGCCACCAAATACTACGTTCCTAGCTGTCAGGTAAACCCATGTGGGCTAATTTTTGGGGCCAATACTGGCCGACACTTACTTCTGTATCCTGTGAATGCCTAATGTACCTTCAGCCACAGAATACTACGTTCTTAGCTGTCAGGTAAACCCACGTGGTCTAATTTTTGGGGCCTATACTGGCCGACACTTACTTCTGTATCATGTGAATGCCTAATGTACCTCCAGCAACCAAATACTATGTTCTTAGCTGTCAGGTAAACCCACGTGGTCTAATTTTTCTGGCCTACACTGGCCGACACTTACTTCTGTATCCTGTGAATGCCTAATGTACCACCAGCCACCAAATACTATGTTCTTAGCTGTCAGGAGGTAAACCCACGTGCTCTAATTTTTGGGGCCTATACTGGCCGACACTTACTTCTGTATCCTGTGAATGCCTAATGTACCTCCAGCCACCAAATACTACATTTTTAGCTGTCAGGTAAACCCATGTGGGCTAATTTCTGGGGCCTTTCATGGCCAACACTTACTTCTGTATCCTGTGAATGCCTAATGTACCTTCAGCCACAGAATACAATGTTCTTAGCTGTCAGGTAAACACATGTGGGCTAATTTTTGGGGCCAATACTGGTCGACACTTACTTCTTTATCCTGTGAATGCCTAATTTTTCAGACTGGAATTGAAAATCAATGGGTCTGTAAAGGTTCCGCCAAATTGTGGAATGGGTGCGGACCCATTTTACAGATGTGTGAATGGACCCTATATGTATTTGACATGTATTTACCAGCTGCTGTCAGTTCTGGCTGATTGATGGAAAAAAAAAAGAAAATTCTTTGCTGTAAAAAATTTTTTTTAGGGCAACTTTTCCAATTGCACTACTTCTGTTGTGACATTGTCCATGTGGTGGGACTATTTGTGCACAGCTAGTAAGTCTTCTGTGGCTGCAAATATGACCTAAAGGTTTTTAAAGTTCGCCTCCCATTAAAGTCAATGGGGCCGCCGCGAACTTGCGGTTCACGGACTTTTGATGTTCGTCCATCACTATTTGAAAATACCAATAAACATTTTTTCCACATCTCTTCATATACTATTAGGGATGTGGTGCCTCTGGCTCCCTCTCTTGCCCACAACATTTTTTCAAAGTAAAAGTAAAAAAGCAGTTTGGTGTATCTTCATAAAGTGTGAGCTTGAGTTTTGCTTTATTGTTTATGGTCTATATGAATCTTCTAGTTCATGTAACTTTCTTCTCTTCCCTACACTGACAATGTTCCTGTCCATGGGTTCCCCTGTTTTCCTTCATTCAGAGTGTAGGCGCTCTAAGACAGTAATTGTGTTCAGATCATAAGGTGAAAACAGAAGTAAAAAAGGCTTACCCAAGAAAAGAAATGCAACCACCAGCTTTAATACAGCTTTAATAACTTGAAAAAAGCTAAGGTCAGCATTGACACCATACTAAAAGTTACACCTATTTTTGTGATGTAGCATGTAATATGCTACAAAATAAATCTGTACATGTGTGCCCTGGGCAACTAATGTTTAGAGTGCGCTCCATTACACCCTCTGTCTCCAGCTACTGTAGCCATGATACTGACAGGTGCATGGCCAAGGGGCTTCAAGCTAGTGGGCAGACACTGATAGAGTTCAGGGAGACTATTTCCCTATAACGTCCACTTCACTTTTGCCTGACAGTGCAGAAGAATATGTGTATGCCTAGCTGATAGTCCTTACAAGAGCAGCTTTTAAATCTGCCATAAATCATAAGTCAGACTAAATACAAAAAACAAGCTATCAATGTACAAAAATGCCTAACATGGTGGTGTTTGGATGAAAGAAGTCTAGGGTGAAAATGTCCTCCCCCAAACGAGCCCTATCTGCCTAATGGTAATCTATGTAAATGGTAAATTAGGAACAAAACAAGTGAGCCATTAAATGGGTGAAGAAAGCTTGGTTGGTTGCCATAGTCATTGCCATAGCCAAGATTTGTTTCTATTTTTGTTTCTATGCCTAAGCTAATTGTTATTACACTGAAGGAGTGTAAAAAGCCTTGCTGTCAATCATGTGGTCTACACTACATGCTAAGTAATAGTCTTCCCTTGCAGTCTTGATGTGCCAGCAGTGCAATACTCTCTGGGTGTGCATTATACATGTTTCACATCACGTTAGGACCTACATAAATTTCAGAGCTGACATCCATGCTAATTAACAGTCTTCCCTTGCAGTGTTGGTGTGCCAGCAGTGCAATTGTGAGATGTTTGTTGCTGACAATGGGGAGTGTGTCAAATATCTAAACTTTGCTAATCTTCCTCTCCAGTAGGGCCTTCCACACTTTGAGACACTTTGAGACATACCCCTGCAGGCATTTCTAGTCTGCTTTCTAGGGCCAAGATACCCTGTGACATCATCTGAACCAATGCAGGCCCCAGAGGGCTGCAATGGATGTAAGACTTCTAAAGGACATTTCACTGGGTACTGACATCTGCCAGTGCAGCTGAGGGTGGGCTCAGTACATACAGTAATAACATACCCTACACAATACCACAGTCCACCCTTGAGTGCAAACACATCCACATTGCAAGGGAGGACTTTTAATTGTTCCTGAGTTATCAGAACACACACATCTATCTGGTGTAAAAATCCCCTCCCTCAACCACATCCTACACAAAAACAAGATGCAAGATCAGAACACAGACAAAAATTTGCCTTACCTTCAAAAACTAGCTCCTGGGGTTTAGGGGTCTCTGTTGCATTCTCCCCCTCTGAGGACTCATCCTCTATGGTATTGGGGAAATGCCCCTACAATTCCCAAAATTTATAGAAAGGACAAATAAAACAAAACAAAGGATGTCAATGTAATCCCAGAAAATTACTAGAGAATTACTGTTTATTGTTACTCCCAAAGGGTTAATCACAAGGAATACAGAGCAACTTTTTTCAAGTGGCCCAGCTAATTACATTGTAATATTCATTACTCACTTCCATTTAGAGTCAGTAGCCACAAAATACAGCATACATATTTTTTTTTTTTTTTTATCAGAGGAATAAAAGGTAGGAATCTGTTATAAAGTTAGTAAAAAGCCATGCAATATACATTGATCACCGTTTACTGGAATTACTATTTAAATTGTTAATGTATGTATATATAGTATAAGGTGAAGATAAGGAGAAAACCTATAAAGTGCATATATATTTATATTATGTAAATGTTAAACATATATTTAAATATATAGAGGGAAAAGAGAGAAATAAATATATATATATATATATATATATATATATATATATATATATATATATATATATATCACACGGACTGAGCCCTGCTCTATCTCCAACACACTGCAAAAGGTTCAGGTGCAAAGGAACCTTTTATAGTGTGGGGTGGGACTATTGAGACATGATTGGGCAATGTCATCAGGACTTTGTCCAATCAAGGCTCTAACAGTGCTCTGTGCCCTGATTGGGCAAAGAGGTCAGGTGCATTACTTTAGCTAAACAGTGCATTGTGGGGTGCTCGGCGGGCAAACATCCCGCCAAGCACCCTGCAAATTCAGGTGTTTTCCAATAGGCGATGTTCGGACCAAACTTTTGCTTGGTCTGAACCGTTCGCCCAACTCTAATTCCTAGATATTTTGTTTGACACCAGATGTACATCAGGGGTTATTTTTACATAGAATAAAGGACCATTTTATTTACCACTGCCTTTTTGGGTGAATGAGTAGATGTACCATTTACCCTTTACTTATTTACATAGGAGAGGGTGGCCAGGATCTAGGGGTTCCCTTCTTGATAAAGTAGCTTTCAGATTCTGATAAGCACCTACACACAACCACTGGGCTAGGGTAGTCAGGAAGAGCCACCTCTCCTCATCAAAATAGGGACAAGGTGCTTTACTAGGGGGTCCCCCTGGCAAAGTACCACCCCCCATGTTGAGGGCATGTGATATGGAAAGGGTGAGGAGGGGGGACAGGCACTCATCCCTCCTCCTTTCCTGGCCTGCAGGCTGCATGCTTGGATAAGGGCCTCATAGGAGCTTTAAGGGGAACTCATGCCAGTTTTTAATTTTCTTTTTTGGTGTAGGGTCCTTCTTAAAACCCATACCAGATTTGAAGGGCATGATATGGATTTCAGGGGGAAGTTCAACACTGTTTTGAGGGTTTTTTTTTTTTCCAAATGTTGGTCCGGCTTTATGTACATTCTGATGTCAGCTGAGAATCCCCAGCTGACAGCTGCAATTACCATTGAGAAGCTGATATATAAAAATACTCTTATATGACATTACAGGCTATCTCCTTTAACCCAGGACAGCTAGTTGTAGCCATATGTGGCTATAAGACTGCACTTTTACACCTTCGCAACCTTAGATATTTAATAAAAAAATGCATTAGTGCTGGGAAGATGCAGCAAAAAGGACCACCGAAGCTTCTACACGTGCACAGTAGCACAATAGGTTGTCTTGCTTCTGGATGGGCTGTTTTGATCCTTTTGCATTTATTGTGATTTTCAGCTCCTACAAGGGTTTCAATACACTTAACATATGCATTTCCCTTTTCCATAGGGTATAAATTGTTATTGGAGTGAAAAAATCCTCTTGTTTCTTGTAAAAAATATTTTTTTATACCACAGTCGGGCTTTAAGCAGGCGCTAATCCTTTAAAGTGCATTTGCGCACAGGTTGAACAATTTAGGTTTTGAGCATAGTTGCATCCAAAGCTGTGATTTAAGTGGTTCTAAAGGCTTGAGTTTTTTTTTTTTTTTTTTTTCACCTAAATGCATCCTCTGCGTTTAGTTAAAAAACCTTCTACAATCAGGTTTACCTCAGGCCCTCCACCTCAAATACTTACCTGACCCAGATCTTGATCCTGGCTGTGCCTGAGAGCAGCAACTCTCTCCCCTCACAGGTGAGAGAAGCAACAGAGGGAGCCATTAGCTCCTGCTGCTGTCGATCAAAACCTGTGATGAGGGAGTGGGGGGCAGGGCTGAGCCAAGCTGTCTGTGTCTATGGACCCAGTCAACTTGGCTCAAGATCCAGCCCATATGACTGCCCTCAAAGTAAATGGTTTACTATGGGGGGCACACTTAGAAGAGGAGGTTCAGGGCTTCTCTGTGCATTGCAAAGAGTAGGTATAACATGTTTATTATGAGTCACTTTAATAGTCTCCAGATCTTGAAAGCCATTGGATAACTGTATAGCTTTCTGTTAGCAAATGTCCTGGTTCACCTGTCTAGCAGTGTCAATACCTGCTGAAACTACAGATGGCACAAACAGGTCATTTATTCTGCTGGACATGTTGCAAGGATAGCCCCTACAGAAAAAAAAAAAAGACGGTGATGACAAGCAGTGTGAATTTTGAAGTCAAATTTCAATTTAGTTTTAGTCATAGTCTTTTGACTTAAATTACATTTTAGTTTTAGTTGCCTTTTAGTCGACTAAAATCTTCAAGACATTTAAGTCGACTAAAATCACTTTAGTTGACTAAAATCTAATGGATTTAGTTACATTTATTGCATTATTTAAGCATTTTTCTAGAATTCAAAACTCATATACTCCTGGAGTAAAAAACTAATAATGTATTTAGTCGTATTTTAGTCAGGAGTCAGGAGGAGCCACTGTACTAACTATGGCACAATAGTACAGTGATCTCCCTGCTGAGCTATTATGTTTTGTGAAGGAGACTGCCCGCCCCCCCAGAACACACCGGTCAATGCTCACCACCATTTGCTGCCAGTACTGATCAGATGCCAATCGGCTTCTGGTTTTCCAACATGTCCATTTGACAGAAGTAAGATGTTTGGGCAGCTTCTGTCAGACAGGTTGCTGTACACAATGACCAAATGTTTCTGTTAAACCTGCCAATACCAGCCGATATTCGGCTAATATGTACCAGCCTTAATGTTTTTTGCAGAGTTTAGCTGATGGTAAAAGTGTGGTGATGAATGTATAACATTTTTTACATTTATTTTTTAGTTAGATTTCACTAAAATGTATTCATTTCACAGTCACTTATAGTAAACATTTCTTGGATTCTATCTGCTTAGGCAAATGTAGCAAAACGTGTACTGATTTTTACATCAAGACTGAGAAAAAGAATATTTTTCTATAACATAGTAGTTTTCTAGTACAATAAAAATGAATACCAAAGGCATAATTTGTCTGAGTTGGAAGGATTGTATTAGTTGAAAGAAAATTTAATTATGTATCCTGGGGTTCTGGTTAGATCTTTTTGCTGCAAGATGTTACCATTTGCACTCACTTGATTAAACAAGGAATAGTTTAAAACAAACTGAAAGGTCATCCTTGTTCATGCAAAACAAGAGGTGCATTAGAAGAAGATCTTATTTGTTCTCTAGACTGTCACATGGTTTTAGCAATGTTGCTTTTGAAACCCTGGACAATTTTATGTCAAATAATATCAAACTAAGTATTTCTTTTAATAAACAAACTTTACAAAATGTAAACCATCCTAGATTGGGAATCACAAAGGATATATTTTTTAGAATTAAACCCATTGTGATCCCACCCTGTTTGCTGAATGTTATGACTATAACTCAAAAAATAGCTGATACTTAGATATGGTTTTTTTTACAACTCACTATGTAAGCAATTCCCACTATAAGCACCTATGATTTGGTTTAGAGGTCTGCATATGGTCTAAAAAAGACATGTGACATATATGCATATATGTCTCAAAGGCACTGGAATGGTCTTTGAGGCAGGAAGCCAAAAAGGAGAATGCTTCTTCACCTTTCAAAAAGAACAGGCCTGATTCTGAGGAAGCACTAGACTGATCTGCATCTCATGGGCCTAGTGATGCTCTGCTACTACCTCTATATCTTATTTTATAGTGCACATTCAATTTATTTATTAAAATAATCAGTTGCATGCGTATAAGATATTGTCTAATTGTAAGTGCAACTGATTATTTTAATAAATAAATTGATTTTAAATACTACACCATGATGGCCCTCTATGTTTACTGAGCCCGAGGTCGAGATAGGAGTTGAGGATCCCATAAAGTATAAGCACCCTAGGAACGGATACAACAGGATCACCCGGAAGCGCGAATAGGAGATTGGAAAGAGTGAAAGCCCCTGATCACCACCCCGGAGGGCAATTTATATACACAGGCGTATTTTACACCTTAATAAGGTGAGAGTTTAGAGCACCTAGATGTGACACCTGGTGGAGGCAGCAAGTCACAGCACATTTATCTGCACGGAAGCACTTTTGGTTTTTAAGTTGAACATACTGAGTTGAATTTCAACAAATTTCACTTTGTTGTGGATTATATTAAATGGACACTAATGAACACTGCACCTTATTAATTTATATTTAATGAAAAGTGAAAGCACACAGCACCTTATATCTTGGATTAATTGTCTTCACATTATATCTACTGGAATATGTATTTGCTGGTTTTAGCTATTTTTTGAAGATTGTAAGCACTCAACACTTTTAAGTTAGAAAATATGTTTTAAGACGGTATAGAGGTAATACAGATTGTTTATTTATTTATTTATTTATTTACTTCATCACGTTTATATTGAAGTGGGAATATACCTCCAGCTAAAAGAATACGTCACCTTAAAAAACGGCACTTTACTTGGATTATTAAAGAGGAAGTAAACCCTCCTCAGGAAGTTGTACCTATAGGTAAGCCTATATTAAGGCTTACCTATAGGTACTGTAAATATCTCCTAAACATGCACCGTTTAGGAGATATTTACCTTTAATGCAGCCAGTGACGTCACTGGCGCATGCGCTCTGAAGGAACGGCAGATCGTGCCGTTCCTTCAGAGCCCCGTGCCGTGACCGTCGGCTCCCGCGCGCGTGCGCGGGAGTGACGTCACCGCGGCTCCGGCCAATCAGATGGCCGGATGCCGCGATCCCGGAAGACGGGCGACTATACATGTCGCCCGTCATACAGGTAAGCGGACGGCACGGCGGGGGCTCGTTCTAAGGTAAGTATTACATAATGAGCTACTATGCGATGCATACTAGCTCATTATGTGTTTCTCTTTCAGGATGTAAAGAAGAGAAAAAATTTTTTTCTCGGTTTACAACCTCTTTAATTAAGCATACATATTTATTATATTTTACACTATTTCACTTCTGAAGCGCGCCACAAACCCACACTTTTTTAATTCTGTATCAACTGGTTCCTGGTACCAGTATCGTGGTGCAGCAATAAGAAGGAAACACATACTACCTCAGATAGCGCAGGAACCACCCATACTTATAAAATTATCTCTCCTTTTTGTTGGAGACACTTCAAGATCAACATCCTCTGCATTTACAAATCCTTGAGTTCAGTGTGGAGACTAACGTTTGTCTTAACCTTAGAATTCTGTGGTCCAAATGCATCCCCTCAATAGAATTAGCCCTATTACATGTAGGCCTTGAGGAATTTAATAAGGCACTGAACTATTATAACGCAGGTTATGTTGATTGCTAAACTGAATATTAGAAGGCAATGGAGACCCGATTTGAACATGGGAAATATATTATATAATCTTAGCACAAATGGTCTCTTCTAGAAAATTATTTTTATGGAAAATAACTCTCACAAAAAAAAAATATATATAAATGCAGGAACACATGGCATGTGCATCCAAAATGTAAATGTAAGTAGATTGATAACCCAACATCCAAGACTAAACTGGTTTTGTTTGCTTCATGCTTTGTTCACTAATTTCATTATGTGGTCTGTGATACTACACAGTTTTTTGTTTTCATTTTTTCCATTCTACCTCATGCTATATTGGTAGTGAGTCCTTGTAGAGATGTACTACCCAAACCTAAACATACGAGAATTAATCTTTATCTATAGAATATGCCTGCTATTTTTTATTTTTTTTTATTATTATTTTACTTGGAACTTAAGAAGGTTTGAGATGTGTGATGTAGCTTTTTTTTTTGTAATATGTACAAAATAATGAGATAATGTGGCAGATTTACTGAAGGAAAATAGACTGTTCAAGGGAAGCTGTGCTTTACAAAGGATTTTTTCCCCAGACCTTAGTGCATTGATGGGCATTTCAATTTGCAAAAAATGTACAATCGCCTGAAAGAAAAAAAAAAACTGAATCTTTGCTTGCACATGATTGGATGATGGAAGTAAGTGGAGCTGCTCTGCATTCACTAAGCTCTGGGAAAAATTGCCATGTTCAACTTCCCATGCAAAGTGCACAGCCTTTTTGCCTTTTGTAACTCATCTTCCCTAAGTCAAACTGTGGATAAACTTTGTATTACCTTATTCTATGAAACTATAATTTACAAAGCAAAGTTTAAAAAAGCAACTTGTTAAAAAAAATTGCAGCACATATATAGTGTAACGGATCAACCAGCACCCTCACTGGGTACCTCCATTGACAGATGCTCCTAGTGCTTCCTGAGGGCTCCAAGCACTCCACCAGACACCGCAACCACTTCAGACCCCACGAACCGCCTCTGGTTGGTTAGGGTCTCGCCATCTCCTACCCACCCTGGACCTACAACAAGGCTCCAGGTTCCCGTGGGTGAACCTCTCTTTCCCCAGAGAGGGCAGCAGAATAAGCTCTTACACAAGCTCTTACACAAGCTCTTACAATAGCTTAGTGATTATCTAAGGGAGTATGGAAGACCATAGCAATCCCTTGTAGCATATACCCCCAATAAGAGACAGGACTCTAGATTGAGGGTGAAGTAACTCTAGAACTACTTTATTGAACAGGAAACAGACTTATATACAGTTTTCACTCACAAGGTTACCGCCCAGGTGGACCTTGTTGAAGACTGGACATGACATTCACAATCCATTCGGAAACAGAGTTTTACACTCCCATACAGTGTACACAAAAATATACATTGTGGGACAATCCCCCCTCCCCCTTAGCATCCAATCCACATACCTATATACATCCCATAATAAGTTTCTCTTAAGGCAGACAGACAGAACAATGTAAGGTCATTAACACTTACAGTGCCTTGCGAAAGTATTCGGCCCCCTTGAACTTTGTGACCTTTTGCCACATTTCAGGCTTCAAACATAAAGATATAAAACTGTAAGTTGTTGTGTTTGTGAAGAATCAACAACAAGTTGGACACAATCATGAAGTGGAACGAAATTTATTGGATATTTCAAACTTTTTTAACAAATAAAAAACTGAAAAATTGGTCGTGCAAAATTATTCAGCCCCCTTAAGTTAATACTTTGTAGCGCCACCTTTTGCTGCGATTACAGCTGTAAGTCGCTTGGGGTACGTCTCTATCAGTTTTGCACATGGAGAGACTGAAACTTTTGCCCATTCCTCCTTGCAAAACAGCTCGAGCTCAGTGAGGTTGGATGGAGAGCGTTTGTGAACAGCAGTTTTCAGTTCTTTCCACAGATTCTCGATTGGATTTAGGTCTGGACTTTGACTTGGCCATTCTAACAGAACCATTCCATTGTAGATTTTGCTTTATGTTTTGGATCATTGTCTTGTTGGAAGACAAATCTCCGTCCCAGTCTCAGGTCTTTTGCAGACTCCATCAGGTTTTCTTCCAGAATGGTCCTGTATTTGGCTCCATCCATCTTCCCATCAATTTTAACCATCTTCCATGTCCCTGCTGAAGAAAAGCAAGCCAAAACCATGATGCTGCCACCACCATGTTTGACAGTGGGGATGGTGTGTTCAGGGTGATGAGCTGTGTTGCTTTTACGCCAAACATAACGTTTTGCATTGTTGCCAAAAAGTTTGATTTTGATTTCATCTGACCAGAGCACCTTCTTCCACATGTTTGGTGTGTCTCCCAGGTGGCTTGTGGCAAACTTTAAACTACACTTTTTATGGATATCTTTAAGAAATGTCTTTCTTCTTGCCACTCTTCCATAAAGGCCAGATTTGTGCAGTATACGACTGATTGTTGTCCTATGGACAGAGTCTCCCATCTCAGCTGTAGATCTCTGCAGTTCATCCAGAGTGATCATGGGCCTCTTGGCTGCATCTCTGATCAGTCTTCTCCTTGTATGAGCTGAAAGTTTAGAGGGACGGCCAGGTCTTCGTAGATTTGCAGTGGTCTGATACACAGTGCTCCTTGGGATGTTTAAACCTTGGGAAATCTTTTTGTATCCAAATCCGGCTTTAAACTTCTCCACAACAGTATCTCGGACCTGCCTGGTGTGTTCCTTGTTCTTCATGATGCTCTCTGCACTTTAAACGGACCTCTGAGACTATCACAGTGCAGGTGCATTTATACGGAGACTTGATTACACACAGGTGGATTCTATTTATCATCATTAGTCATTTAGGTCAACATTGGATCATTCAGAGATCCTCACTGAACTTCTGGAGAGAGTTTGCTGCACTGAAAGTAAAGGGACTGAATAATTTTGCACGCCCAATTTTTCAGTTTTTTATTTGTTAACAAAGTTTGAAATATCCAATACATTTCTGCCACTTCATGATTGTGTCCCACTTGTTGTTGATTCTTCACAAAAAATTACAGTTTTATATCTTGATGTTTGAAGCATGAAATGTGGCAAAAGGTCGCAAAGTTCAAGGGGGCCGAATACTTTTGCAAGGCACTGTAACAATGAGACAGGGCAATCCACATTCCCTCCCAATACACAAACAAAAGGAAAACCTGTCTGACATTGAAAGATATGTAATATACACAGCATTTAGGAAGTACAGATTTCATGGCAAATGGGAATAAATCGTTATATTCCTATATGAAGATGTTGCTGGCAAATATGACTGTCCCATCTGAAGAAATTCAAACCATTAATTATCTGTTTTTTACTTCCAGTGACGGTGAATACTGTCACATATAGCTAAACATTTATTTATTTTGTTTTGCTTTGCATAGAGTAGGGAACTATGGGACCCTTGTAATAATTACTTTTCTGCCTGTGATCTAATTATGGAGATGTTTTCCATACTTCCTGTCCCAGTGACAGCTTGGGCTATTTATTAGTGGTGGAAGGCTAAGCTTTTTGTTGCCATGTTTGTCCTCATTTTAGATGTCCCCTCTCAGCTAAGGGGGAGAAGGTAAATCTCCACAACAGAGCATGAACAGAAAAAAAAATAGGTTGTTACTGTTTTTAACTAAAAAAAAAAAAAAGTTTTGCCTAGAACTATATTATATACTGTATGTACCAAGTTTCAGTAGGTGTTACTCACATACAGTCATTAGTAAATATTTTTTATGAAACAAGGATTGAGCTAACGTGTCCTGTAAAAAAATTACAAAACTGAAACTCGTGCTATAATAGCGGATTGTAACTAGTTAAAAAAAATTCAATCATAGTACTAAATCATTCATTTTTTTGGGAAAAACATATTATTAATAATTAAACAATCTTGCTTTTTATATATTTCTTCAGACTTCTGTTTGCTAGCAATAGTCTGTAGCATGAAAAAGAGAAGAAATACCAGATGTAAAGTTTTCAGATGAGCAAGAATTATGCCACAAGCAAGCCAAGGGAAAATATACATCTCTGTAGATACCTACATTTAAAATGGAAATTTTTAGAGCTAAAAAATCTTAATTATATTCCCAAAGTGGAATTTCACAAAAGGCCCAAGGAAAATTCTATATAACATTCCATTTACTGAAAGCTCGCTAAAAAGAAAAAGTGAATGCACTGCATATTCTTTTATTAAATGTCAGCAAAACAATAAATGGCTTGAAGTAGCTTGCAACATTACACCCTTTATTTTTGATTAAAATAAAGATAACCAATGTTAACAATTGACTGCAATTTCTACTTTTTATTCCCCACAATAACAAATCAAACAAAATAAAAGTAAACACAACTGGACTGTTAGAGGTCTATTTGAATATCATGAGGAATATTTTTCTCATTGGTATAACAGCTTTTTTGAAGACATTATTAGTAATATTAAACCACAAATTTTTATCATTTACACTTTTTTTAGAACATGCTAACACACGGTTTATTTACATTAATTACATAACCCCTTCCATCGGGGGTTATGATCAGAGTTGAGCGAACACCTGGATGTTCGGGTTCGGCGGGTTCGACCAAACTTGAATAAAAAGTAAGGGTTCGTGACCGGACTTAATCTGAACTTTGTCCCAATTCCGAACCCCATTGAAGTCAATGGAGACCTGAACTTCTGAGCACTAAAATGCCTCTAAAACAAACATGGAAAGGGCTAGAGGGCTGCAAATGGCATCAAAATCATCTTAATAGCATGGCAAGTGCTCTGCAAACAAATGTGGATAGGGAAATAACTTAAAATAACATAAAATACATAAAAATAAAAAATAATCATCTTGATCTAGGAGGACGAGGCCCATATGGAGTAGGAGGTTGAGGTGGCGGTGGATGTGGCGGTGTAGGTGGAAGCGGCGGTGGAGGAGGACGAGGTAGCCAACACTGGTTTTTGTTTTTAATTTTATTTCTTTTTAAATTAGGGTACACAGCAAAAAGAGTAAGAAAGATCAAAAATACAACAATGGCTGGGTAAGGCCGGTATACATGTCTATTCTGCACAAGGTACGGGCAAGTCCTGTGGGATCCATGCCTGGTTCATTTTAATGAACGTGAGCTTGTCCACATTGGCTATGGACAGGCGGCTGCGCTTGTCTGTGATAACGCCCCCAGTCATGCTAAATACACGTTCAGATAATACACTGGCTGCAGGGCAGGCCAGCACCTCCAAGGCGTAAAGGGCAAGCTCAGGCCATGTGCCCAATTTGGAGAGCCAGAAGTTGAAGGGGGCAGACCCGTCATTCAGTACGTCTAGGCGTGTGCACACATACTGCTCCACCATGTTAGTGCTGGGTTGTGGTGCTGCTGGTGGAGCTCCTGTTGCATGGAGAGGATGTGGTCGATCTGTGGCAGCTACACGCACAAGTAAAACACCGTTCTCAGCTGCGAGTAGGCAACAGAACCTTACAGCAGTATTTGGCAGGGCCTAATGCACCTCTACAAATGTTGAGGCCAGAACAAGTACAGGCGATAGTAGATTGGGTTGCTGACAGTCCCTCCAGTTCCTTCACATTGTCTCCCACCCAGTCTTCTGCTGAAAGGTCAGAGTTGCCACCTGCAGCCAATGTCCATCAATCTTTCACCTCACCCCCTTGCAAATCAGCCAAGCAGTCTGAGCCCCAAGTCATGCAGCAGTCATTTCTTCTTTTTGATGACTCTGTTAGCATGGTTTCCCAGGGCCATCCACCTAGTCCTACCCCAGAAGTGGAAGAGATTGAGTGCACCAATGCCCAACCACTTATGTCTTAAGATGAGTACATGGGAGGACCATCGCAGCATGTCTCAGATAATGACGAAACACAGGTGCCAACTGCTGCGGAATTCCGAATTGTGGAAACAAGGGTTGCAGGGGTGAAGACTGCTTGGAAGATGATGTGGAGGATGATGAGGTCCTCGACCCCACATGGAATGAACGTCATGCAGGTGACCTGAGTAGTTTGGAGGAAGAGGCGGTGGTCGCACAGAGCCACCAGCCCAGCAGAAGAGGGAGCAGGGTGCAAAAGTGGAGCGGCTGTGCCCTAGACACTACGCCTGCTACTGCTCAAAGCAGCAAGGGATCAAGCACACCAAAGCCAGCTCAAAGGAGTTCCCTAGCGTGGAAGTTCTTCAGACAATGTGCTGATGGCAGGACACGCGTGGTTTGTACGCTGTGCAATCAGAGCCTGAAGCGAGGTATAAACCTTCTCAACCTGAGCACAACCTGCATGACCAGGCATCTAAGTGCAAAGCATGAGCTGCAGTGGAGTAGACACCTCAAAAAACAAGAAAGGTCTCTGGCTCCTCCTGCTTCCTCTTCTGCTGCTGCAGTCTCGGCCTCTTCATCCACCTCTGTAGTGACAGTGGCACCTGCCACCCCGCAAACAGAGGATCTGCCAGCAACACCACCACCTGGGTCACCAACAACAATCTCCACAATGTCCTGTGGAAGCGTTCAGCTTTATATCTCCAAAACACTGGCCCTGAATGCCAGCATTTCAAAATTCCTGGCCTTTGAAATGCTTTCATTCCGTCTGGTGGAGACGCAGAGTTTTAAAAGCCTTGTGGCGGTGGCTGTCCCACAGTACGTCGTGCCCAGCCGCCACTACCTTTCTAGGCAAGCCATCCCTTCCCTGCACAACCAAGTGGGTGACAAAACCAGGTATGCACTGCGCAACGCCATCTGTGGCAAGGTCCACCTAACTACGGATACGTGGACCAGTAAGCACGGTCAGGGACATTATATCTCCCTAACAGCACACTTGGTTAATGCAGTGGTGGCTGGGCCTGAGGCGAATAGCAGTTTGGCGCATGTCCTTCCACCATCGAGGATTGCAGTGCGCTTCAGTTTGCCTCCTGTTCCTAACTCCTCCTACTCTGCTTTCTAATCCTCTACCGCCTCCTCATCCGGTCAGCGTAACACCTTCACCACCAACTTCAGCATAGCCAGGGGTAAACAACTGCAGGCAGTTTTAGCACTTGCCTGTTTGGGGGAAAAATCACACACTGTGCAGGAGTTGTAGAGGGGCATTGAACAGCAGACCGATGAGTGGTTGGTGCAAGTGAGCCTCAAGCCTGGTGGTGTGCGATAATCTGCGAAATCTCGTAGCAGCTCTGGGCCTAGCCGGTTTGACACACATCCCTTGCCTGGTGCATGTGCTGAATTTGGTGGTGCAGAGGTTCCTTAGAAATTACCCCGATATGTCAGAGCTGCTGCTGCTGCTGAAGTGCAGGCCGTCTGTGTGCACTTTCTTTTTTCACCCTGCTGCTGCTTGCCTGTCAGCGCTGCAGCGTAACTACGGCCTTCCCGCTCACCGCCTCATATGTGACGTGCCCACAAGGTGGAACTCCACCTTGCACATGCTGGCCAGACTGTGTGAGCAGCAGCAGGCCATAGTGGAGTTTCAGTTGCAGCACGCACGCATAAGTCGCTCTGCAGAACAGCACCACTTCACCATCAGTAACTGGGCCTCCCTGTGTGACCTGTGTGCCTTGTTGCGCTGTAACATATGCAGACTAGGCCGCAATGTAATATTTTTTCCCTGAATGGGTGTTTATTGAATAGCGAAATAGAACAACAGTATCCAACGAGTGTATCTCACAGTAAAATATGCAGACTCAGCCGCAATGTAATATTTTTTCCCTAAATGGGTGTTTATTGAATGGCGGAATAGAACAACAGTATCCAACGAGTGTATCTCACAGTAAAATATGCAGATTAAGCCGCAATGTAATATTTTTTCCCTAAATGGGTGTTTATTGAGTAGCGTAATAGAACAACAGTATCCAACGAGTATATCTCACACGTACAGATACAGACTAGGCCGCAATTTTATATTTTTTCCCTAAATGGGTGTTTATTGAATAGCGGACTAGAACAACAGTATACAACGGGTGTATCTCACACGTATAGATACAGACTAAGCCGCAATTTAATATCTTTCTGTCCCCTAAATAGTTTTTTTTTATTGCAAGGCGCATACAACAGTATGCAATGGGTGTATCTCACTGTAACATATGCAGACAGGGCCGCAATCAACTCCTTTGTCCCCTAAATAGTTTTTTTTTATTGCAAGGCGCAATACAACAGTATGCAATAGGTGTATCTCACTGTAACATATGCAGACAGGGCCGCAATCAATTTTTTTTTGTCCCCTTAATAGTTTTTTTTATTGCAAGGCACAATACAACAGTATGCAATGGGTGTATCTGCCAAAGGAATGGTCTTATAAAAAGGCCAAATACAGCGCTTGCTGATTAAATGACAACGAAGAATCTATGAATTACAATTCCCAATAAGAATTATACCTGTGCTTTTAAAGTGCCAATGTGTCTCCATAAATACCACTTGAATGGTAAAATCGTATTAAATAGCATAAAACTGGATGTGATTAAGTATTAAAAGACATAAAACGTGACAGTGAATCATAATCTGGTGTGCATAAGTGACTGTGACTATAAATAAAAGAACATCAATCAACAATAATCCTTGGAAGAGATAAAAAATACATATATGAAAGTCCAACAATAAATAGTGATTTAATGCTCAGGCAATTAATGTCCTCAATACAAGTGGTTATCCACAAAAAGTGCAAGTGCTCTGGCTTGATTGTTCAAAGTATCGATTCCTTGTCCCAAAAATGACATGGGTCTTATATGTCGTATGACACTAAGACCATTCAGGCTTTGGTGGCCCCCTGGGCCAGGTGGCTTTCCCTTTTTAGGTGGTCCTGTGGGCTAGTAATGGCTCCTCTGGACTCCGGGATATAATGATCAAATATAGTGGGAAAGGAGAAAAGAAAGGCTCCAAATAGCGTAATAAAGTCTCTTCAAGGTTTTATTACCCATACATCGGGTTCAGAAAGGATAAAAATCAAATACACACTATCCCTGGTGGTCAGCGGTGCGGGCTCTGCGTCCTCCTCACGTAATCACGGGCTAACTTCCGGCTTGCGTTCCAACTAGGGTAGCGTAATGACGTTATGCGGTCCAAACTGACGCGTTTCGTCACTTCCGGTGACGTCTTCAGAGTTTAGACATTATAACGTTGTACATCTTAATATAGTGCAGGTTCCACCTCTATCTCCGCCCTATCTCCGCCCGTAAGTTAATCGTAGCCGGAAGAGGAAGACAGCGGTGTCCCCATGCTAAAGATTATATGCTAACTGGCCGATCCATCATCTAATTCCCATACATTTAATCAATTTATTAATTAGGTGGATTTGCAGCCGCACTGAACACATAAAGGACTGTACAAAAAACATTTATCAGCAAACTATTTGATACAATTCTAACCACAATATTGGTTACAAAATATTTAAAAATTATTATTAAATAATATATTCATTTCATTAGCATTAAAAGTGTATATTCAAGATTTATTCCATTAGCAATAAAGGTAATATTAAATAAAAAACAACCATAGATGACTAATGTGTATAATTAATAAATGTAAATATAAAAAATAAAATAATATATATAAATAAAATTTTTAAAATTGCCATATGTGACTGGTGTATATAATTGTGAGTATAATATTAATATAAAAATTTGCGTGGTGACTAATATATGTGTAAATAAAGTGCATAACAATTATATATAAAAGTTGTATATAAGAGAATTTATAGATTAATAAAATTAATAAAATTATAAATATATGAATGTGTGATATCGTGCATAAATATGCCAATTTCTTATATAAGTGCCTGAATTGTGTAAAGAAGTGTCTTTATATAGTGCATGCTGTTTTATAGTAAACATTTGTGTGTAATAGTGATTAATACTTGCCTAAATTATAATTGTTTTTTATTTTTTATATATTAAAAGTCAAAATATTAAAATTTTATTAAAATTATTATTGTTAAAAGTATATAATAATAAACTCTTAATTTCTATAGCCTGGACTCGCTTATTTTGTGTGTCATAAAATACATATTTTTAAAAGGTTTTTGCGAGGGAATGAATATTGCAGAGTTTTATCGGTTTGTAGGTTTCGCAGAATTTTATGGGTTTGATATAAAACAATTGATGTCCATATCAATATTCATTCCCTTGGGATGCAAGGTGGACAGCTGATAAATCCATTTGGACTCGTTTTGTGAAACCGCAATCCTCATATACTTCCCCCTCCAATGGGGTTCAATCCTATCTATTCCGCAGAATGTTAGTAGTGTGGGGTCTCTATTGTGTTTTAACCGGAAATGATTCAAAACACTATAATATCTGAAGCCTTTTTTGATATTGTCTATATGCTCCCCAATACGTATTTTTAATTGTCTCGTGGTACGCCCCACATGTTGTAAATTACAGGGGCAACTCAACAGATAGGTTACAGGTGTGCTCTGACAGGTTATTAGGTTCTTAATTTTATAGGTTTTATTGGTGATATTGGATTTAAATTCATACGTTCTTTTGTTCAGTTTTTTTACCGTTTTGCAGGGTTTGCACCTCCCGCAAGTGTAAAAACCTTTTACATCCAGAAAAGTAAAAAGTTTTATGGGGGGTTTTGGGACGTTTTTAGCTAATCTGTCCCTCAAATTTGGGCCTCTCCTGTATATAAATTTTGGTTCCGGTAAAATCTCCTTAAGCTGTTCATCTCTTTGGAGCAAATGCCAATGTTTCCTTATGATTTGCTCGATTTCCCGGTGTCTTATATTATAATTGGTGATGAAGGACAGTCCATAATCTTTATTCTGTTTTTCTTTATCTTCTAGTAATCTTCCTCGTTCCATCTGATCAACCTCTTTTTTCGCTTTATCTAGTTCTTGTTGTTTATATCCCTTTTCTTTAAACGTTGTCATCATGGGCTGGATTTGTTCTTCTAAAATCTTTTCATTTCCGCAGTTTCTTTTTAGCCTCATCATTTGTCCTTTTGGGATACCCTTAATCCAGTTTTGATGGTGACAGCTGTGGGTCGGTATATAGCTATTTCTATCTGTAGCCTTAAAGTGTGTCCTGGTTGTTAACTCTCCATCCAGCTGTGATATAGTGAGGTCTAGGAAGTTAATCTCATTTTTATTCCATGATCCTGTAAGTTTGATGTTATAGTTGTTAATGTTAATTTCTTGGAAAAATTGGTGTAGGGTTTCCTCTGATCCCGTCAACAAGACAAAAATGTCGTCGATAAATCTTTTGTATGTATGTAGTTCCTCTCTTTTTTCATTGAAAATGACTTCCTCCTCCCATTTACTTACTATTTTATTACTTATTTTTAAAAGTTTAAGGAGGAAGCTTTTCTGTTCAGGTTCTAGTGATGCTTTTTGTTGTAGAGCCCAATCAATTGCTGAAAGCACATCTTCCTGATTAATATTTGTGTATAACGATACAACGTCTATTGTAGCAAGTATTATTTATTTGTCTTTGTCTTTGGGAATGGCATTGAGTATAATGGGTGTATCTCACTGTAACATATGCAGACAGGGCCGCAATCAATTGTTTTTGCCCCTAAATGTTTTTTTATTGCAATGCACAATACAACAGTATGCAATGGGTGTATCTCACTGTAACATATGCAGACAGGGCCGCAATCAACTTTTTTTGTCTCCTAAATGTTTTCTTTATTGCAAGGCGCAATACAACAGTATGCAATGGGTGTATCTCACTGTAACAAATGCGGACAGGGCCGCAATCAACTTTTTTTGCCCCTAAATGTTTTTTTTTTATTGCAAGGCACAATACAACAGTATGCAATGGGTGTATCTCACTGTAACATATGCAGACAGGGCCGCAATCAACTTTTTTTGTCTCCTAAATGTTTTTTTTTATTGCAAGGCGCAATACAACACTATGCAATGGGTGTATCTCACTGTAACATATGCAGACAGGGCCACAATCGACTGTTTTTGCCCCTAAATGTTTTTTTTTTTATTGCAAGGCGCAATACAACAGTATGCAATGGGTGTATCTCACTGTAACATAAGCAGACAAGGCCGCAATCAACCTTTTTTGTTCCCTAAATGTTTTTTTTTTATTGCAAGGTGCAATACAACAGTATGCAATGGGTGTATCTCACTGTAACATATGCAGACAGGGCTGCAATCAATTGTTTTTGCCCCTAATTTTTTTTTTATTGCAATGCGCAATACAACAGTATGCAATGGGTGTATCTCACTGTAACATATGCAGACAGGGCTGCAATCAACTTTTTTTTCTCCTAAATGTTTTTTTTTTATTGCAAGACGCAATACAACAGTATGCAATGGGTGTATCTCACTGTAACATATGCAGACAGGGCCGCAATCGACTGTTTTTGCCCCTAAATGTTTTTTTTTTAATTGCAAGGCGCAAAACAGCAGTATTCAATGGGTGTACCTCACTGTGACATATGCAGACAGAGCCGCAATCAACTTTTTTTGCCCCTAAATGTTTTTTTTTTATTGCAAGGCGCAATACAACAATATGCAATGGGTGTATCTCACTGTAACATACGCGGACAGGGCCGTAATCAACTTTTTTTGCCCCTAAATGTTTTTTTTTATTGCAATGCGCAATACAACAGTATGCAATGGGTGTATCGCACTGTAATGTATGAATGAAAAACTGAAAAATAATCGTCCCCTTAATTGGTGCTTGTTGAATAGCAGATTTGAAAAGCAGTGTCTGTCTAAACGCTGTAAGTCACAGTAAAATATGAAGGAAAAAAGTATTTTTCTTTTTAAAATGCAGATTAAGCAGACACACATGCACTAAGGTTGCAGGAAATGCCCACTACACACCGCACGCCTAACATGTTGAATACTGTTGTTGTTCTATTCAGCTATTGAATAAAAAAAAAAACATTTGAATGAAATACTGAAAAATAATTATTTTCCCCTCACATTGGTGCTTTTTGAAGAGCAGGTTAGAAAAGCAATGTCTGTCTAAAGACTGTATGTCAAAGTTAATATGAAGGAAAAAAAGTTTTTTCTTTTTTAAATGCAGATTAAGCAAACACATATGCACTGAGGTTGCATGAAATGTGCAGCACCGCATGCCTAACAGGTTGGATACTGTTGTTCTATTCCGTTATTGAGTTTAAAAAAAAAACCCATTTGAATGAAAAACTGAAAAATAATTTTTTTACCCTAAATACTGAAAAATAATTATTTTCCCCTCACATTGGTGCTTTTTGAAGAGCAGGTTAGAAAAGCAATGTCTGTCTGACATACAGTCTTTAAAGTTAAATATGAAGGAAAAAATGTTTTTTCTTTTTTTAAATGCAGATTAAGCACACACATATGCACTGAGCTTGCATGAAATGTGCAGCACCGCACGCCTAACAGACTGATAAAAAAAATTCTCCTTCTCCTCCTCACTTGGCTCAGGTCAGGGCATAAAGATCGTTCACTGCACCCTCACACAATCAAATCAATGTAGATCGCTGTCTGATTAAAGCAGATTGTTCCTATCCTATGCTTTCCCTACAAGCAATCTCTCCAGCCTGGCCTTACAGTAAACTCCTATCTCTCCCTCTGGGCAAAAATATCGTGCACTGCACCCCACACAATCAAATCAATGTAGATCGCTGTATGATAAAGCAGATCATTCCTATGCTTTCCCTACAAGCAATCTCTCCAGCCTCGCCCTACAGTAAACTCCTATCTCTTCCTCAGCAGCAGCAGTCAGGAACCTGTCCCTAGTATAGTTATAGCAGAGTGATGCGCGGTGCTGTGTGACTCCAGCTTATATAGAGTCTGGGTCACATGCTGCACTGGCCAATCACAGCCATGCCATTAGTAGACATGGCTGTGATGGCTTCTATGGCACACTAGTTAAACGCTTGCTGATTGGCTGCCTTGCACCTGTTGAAAGCGCGCCATTAAAACCGTGCCAAAACATCAAATAACGTTACCGAACAACGGACAGTACCCGAACATACAGTGAAATGTTCGGGTCCGGGTACCGAATACCCAAAAGTCTGGTACAAACACGAACAATACAGTCCAGGTTTGCTTAACCCTAGTTATGATCACAATTTATCACATCTGTGAAAAATAAACAAAAGCCTCAAGTAGAAATCTTCACAGGTAGATTTTACAGCTGTCTTTACTAGTCTGACTTTTTGTGGCCATGGATGTGGTAATGGATGAGCCTAATGAGAGTGGTTCCAGATTATGTGACCACTACAGTGGGTACGGAAAGTATTCAGACCCCCTTACATTTTTCACTCTTTGTTATATTGCAGCCATTTGCTAAAATCATTTAAGTTCATTCTTCTTCCTCATGAATGTACACATAGCACCCCATACTGACAGAAAAACACAGAATTGTTGACATTGTTGCAGATTTATTAAAAAAGAAAAACTGAAATATCACATGGTCCTAAGTATTCAGACCCTTTGCTGTGACACTCATATATTTAACTCAGGTGCTTTCCGTTTCTTCTGATCATCCTTGAGATGGTTCTACACCTTCATTTGAGTCCAGCTGTGTTTGATTATACTGATTGGACTTGATTAGGAAAGCCACACACCTGTCTATATAAGACCTTCCAGATCACAATGCATGTCAGAGCAAATGAGAATCATGAGGTCAAAGGAACTGCCTGAAGAGCTCAGAGACAGAATTGTGGCAAGGCACAGATCTGGCCAAGGTTACAAAAAGATTTCTGCTGCACTTAAGGTTCCTAAGAGCACAGTGGCCTCCATAATCCTCAAATGGAAGACGTTTGGGACGACCAGAACCCTTCCTAGAGCTGGCCGTCCGGCCAAACTGAGCTATCGGGGGAGAAGAGCCTTGGTGAGAGAGGTAAAGAAGAACCCAAAGATCACTGTGGCTGAGCTCCAGAGATGCAGTCAGGAGATGGGAGAAAGTTGTAGAAAGTCAACCATCACTGCAGCCCTCCACCAGTCGGGGCTTTATGGCAGAGTGGCCCGACGGAAGCCTCTCCTCAGTGTAAGACACATGAAAGCCCGCATGGAGTTTGCTAAAAAACACCTGAAGGACTCCAAGATGGTGAGAAATAAGATTCTCTGGTCTGATGAGACCAAAATAGAACTTTTTGGCCTTAATTCTAAGCGATATGTGTGGAGAAAACCAGGCACTGCTCATCACCTGTCCAATACAGTCCCAACAGTGAAGCATGGTGGTGGCAGCATCATGCTGTGGGGGTGTTTTTCAGCTGCAGGGACAGGACGACTGGTTGCAATCGAGGGAAAGATGAATGCGGCCAAGTACAGGGATATCCTGGACAAAAACCTTCTCCAGAGTGCTCTGAACCTCAGACTGGGCCGAAGGTTTACCTTCCAACAAGACAATGACCCTAAGCACACAGCTAAAATAACGAAGGAGTGGCTTCACAACAACTCCGTGACTGTTCTTGAATGGCCCAGCCAGAGCCCTGACTTAAACCCAATTGAGCATCTCTGGAGAGACCTAAAAATGGCTGTCCACCAACGTTTACCATCCAACCTGACAGAACTGGAGAGGATCTGAAAGGAGGAATGGCAGAGGATCCCCAAATCCAGGTGTGAAAGACTTGTTGCATCTTTCCCAAAAAGACTCCTGGCTGTATTAGATCAAAAGGGGGCTTCTACTAAATACTGAGCAAAGGGTCTGAATACTTAGGACCATGTGATATTTCAGTTTTTCTTTTTTAATAAATCTGCAACAATGTCAACAATTCTGTGTTTTTCTGTCAGTATGGGGTGCTATGTGTACATTCATGAGGAAGAAGAATGAACTTAAATGATTTTAGCAAATGGCTGCAATATAACAAAGAGTGAAAAATGTAAGGGGGTCTGAATCCTTTCCGTACCCACTGTATGTCAGCTTTGAAATAATAAGTTCATGCAGGTGGAAAGCTTTATTGATAAAAATAAAAGACTTTAGCTCAGCATATAAACATTGCCACCTGGTACCATCTATAAATAGCTTAACTGTGGGAATCAGTTTCACTGTTAATAATAATAATATTAATTGTAATATTAATAATAATGCATTTAATAAAAATAGAAAAAAGGAAAAGAAAAGTTATAGTTTTGTTTTTTTTTACATTTTTCAACGTTTGTCAGCCAAAATGAAACTAAAAATTATTTAGGCATTTAAATTAGTAATAAAGTCATGGCTCAAAATTTCAAGTCCTTAGCCCCTAGTCGGGCCTTAAGAGTTACTTGATGCCAGTTGCCCCGCTCCTAATTCCATCCCCGAACACACCCTCCGAAATTACACTGGTAAATTTTTGAAGAGATATTGCTAGAGATGAAGTAAGAAGCACCACATCCCTTAAATTGAGTAACTACAATGGAGGGGGGCAAGTGGGACTTTAACGGTGCTAAATGATGGAGAAAAATCTGAATTCTCAAAAATTTTACATTTTATTACACATAGAAAGTGAGGACAAGACAATACATCAATATAAAATGATAAAATCAAGAAAATGCACTCGAAAATATCAACTCTACATGTTTCGCCATCTTCATAATAGCTTCTTCAGGAGTTTTCATAGACATTTCTCAAGAGTGAACATTTCTAGGTAACAAAAGGAGAAGACATAAAAAACATGACATGTATATGTATATAGGGCTTATCTCAATGGTCCTAATGTTGAGTGCCCAATTGATTTACATAATTGTAAAGACAATGATACCAATAAAGTACCTTAAGATGACCTGAGCCCTTTCTTATGCCGAGGGTGGAGGCAATAGAGGTGACGCCACCAAAGCAAGCACAGAGGGGGAGGGGAGCCGAGACCTTCAGACTCCTAGAGTTGACCCATAGAGAGGGTGACAGCCAAGCTAGAAATGATAGGTAAAGATAATAAAACCAGAGCATAGAAATACATTTCAACCCAAAATTTGCTATGTCTCCAATTGGTATGGGGCTAAATATCAGGTAGAAAGGTTACCAAAATAGTCACCTGATTATGAATAAATGTGCAGTTGATTCCCTAGGTACCTCAATGTAACAAAGACAGGAAGGGAAAATGAAGTCCCCTTAATATCCCCCAAATGGGAGGTATCCCTTGAAACAAAAAGAAATGGAATTTGTTGAAGATAGTAATAAATATAATTATAATGAGGGTCTGTCAAGTTTTGAGGGTATGAGTACTTACCCAAAATTGACAAGATTCAGCACCTAAATTGTCATGCAGTATTCAAAAGTTCACAGCCATTTCAATTCAAAAAATTTTCCAATAGTACACAAAAAATGAAGGAGACTGCACGGGAGGAGAAAGAAAAAGACATGAAAGGACATCGTCAGCGTTAGAATCTACCAAGGATATATGGAGAGAAGCAGGGTTTAAAAGATTTCATTTACCGCAAATGGTCTCAAAGATCATGTATCGTTCCCCGGTGGTCTAGTGTAATACTGACCATGTGGAGCCGGCATTTATACACCCCCTCTCACTCCCTCGGTGACGTCAGACGCCGAGGGAGTGGAGGGGGTGTATAAATGCCGGCTCCACATGGTCAGTATTACACTAGACCACCGGGGAACGATACATGATCTTTGAGACCATTTGCGGTAAATGAAATCTTTTAAACCCTGCTTCTCTCCATATATCCTTGGTAGATTCTAACGCTGACGATGTCCTTTCATGTCTTTTTCTTTCTCCTCCCGTGCAGTCTCCTTCATTTTTTGTGTACTATTGGAAAATTTTTTGAATTGAAATGGCTGTGAACTTTTGAATACTGCATGACAATTTAGGTGCTGAATCTTGTCAATTTTGGGTAAGTACTCATACCCTCAAAACTTGACAGACCCTCATTATAATTATATTTATTACTATCTTCAACAAATTCCATTTCTTTTTGTTTCAAGGGATACCTCCCATTTGGGGGATATTAAGGGGACTTCATTTTCCCTTCCTGTCTTTGTTACATTGAGGTACCTAGGGAATCAACTGCACATTTATTCATAATCAGGTGACTATTTTGGTAACCTTTCTACCTGATATTTAGCCCCATACCAATTGGAGACATAGCAAATTTTGGGTTGAAATGTATTTCTATGCTCTGGTTTTATTATCTTTACCTATCATTTCTAGCTTGGCTGTCACCCTCTCTATGGGTCAACTCTAGGAGTCTGAAGGTCTCGGCTCCCCTCCCCCTCTGTGCTTGCTTTGGTGGCGTCACCTCTATTGCCTCCACCCTCGGCATAAGAAAGGGCTCAGGTCATCTTAAGGTACTTTATTGGTATCATTGTCTTTACAATTATGTAAATCAATTGGGCACTCAACATTAGGACCATTGAGATAAGCCCTATATACATATACATGTCATGTTTTTTATGTCTTCTCCTTTTGTTACCTAGAAATGTTCACTCTCGAGAAATGTCTATGAAAACTCCTGAAGAAGCTATTATGAAGATGGCGAAACATGTAGAGTTGATATTTTTGAGTGCATTTTCTTGATTTTATCATTTTATATTGATGTATTGTCTTGTCCTCACTTTCTATGTGTAATAAAATGTACAATTTTTGAGAATTCAGATTTTTCTCCATCATTTAGCACCGTTAAAGTCCCACTTGCCCCCCTCCATTGTAGTTACACTGGTAAATGTTTAATGCAGAATTAAGTTACAAACATAAATATTAACAACAACTTTAACAATAATAACATAAAGCATATCTGTACCCATCAGTGGAGCCTTATCAGTGCCGCCTCATCAGTGCCCATCATTGCCACCTCATCAGTGCCCATCTTTGATGCATATTAGTGGCCATTAGTGTAGCCTATCATTGCCTGTCATTGCCCATGAGTACCCATAAGTGCAACTTTGTCAGTGCCCATCAGTGCAGCAAGGGGGAATCGGTAGAAGAGCCAGCCTGGATCACACAGAGCAGGGATCACCTGCTGGAACACAGCTTGGAGACAAAACACCGACCGCTGTAAAAAGTCCTGCTTCCTGGACCATCATTGGACTATTCTGCGATCTATCATAGGAGCCGGTCTAGGAGGTGGAATTTTGTTTGGCAGCGGCCGGCATTTCATCTCAAAGCTGTGTCACTGTGAGAGATCCCTGCTCTGTCTTATCAGGCCCGCTCTCCAACTGACAGTTTCCTGGCTGATCGCTTCTGTCAAAAGCACTTTGGCTTTTTTTGCGGGAGCCCTCTCTGCACAAGTTTCAACAGACGCTGTCAGCCAGGAAACTGTCAACCCAGTCTGCCCCTGCTCCACACTCGCCCTCTGCTAGTTTCCACTCGCCAAATGCGAGCAGGCGAGTAGAAATTTTGAGGGCTGATAAAGTTATCATAAATAACCGACACATGCTGTTGCTGCTATTTTTGGCCTAGATATCTAAGTTGCTGCTATTTTTGGCCTAGATATCTAAGTTGCTGCTATTTTTGGCCTAGATATCATTGGCCTCTGGTCAAAAAAGAGGTACAAATATAGATTGTAGTACACATCTCTTCATCTGAAGTGAGCCTAATTTACTTCCATTTCAGCAAGATCATCTAGTTTCAATAAAAGTTCAAGACTTAATATCTAAGTCTGTATTTGAAAATGTAATTATATTATGTACTCAAATGTATTTTTGCATACAGTATAAACTTCATGTTCCTGTCTGGTTCATAAAATTGAGAAAACAGTCAAATGTTTACCGGTGCAGACACCTCAGGGCTGACCAATCCTGAGAGAAAAATCGAGTGTCTGAAATGAATGGTCTTAGACAATTGCTATTGTTCTTCAATTTTTGAAAAAAGATTATTGGTTGTCAAAAAGTTTTAAATATGTATTTTTTTTCAACAATTAGAGAGTGATAGAACCTCTGTCAAGTTTTTATTGTTATCTTGTCTCCACTCAGGAGATTTACTTTTTCTTTTTGTCCTGCTGACCATTGTCCCTAAAACAGAAAGTGAGAATTGAGAATTATTTTACTTCCTGTTGTGTCTCTGTAACAGCAAGTAAGGGATCACCCGCCACAGGTGGTACGGCTGCACGAATCAACGTACCCCTAAGTTGCTTGTGCCCACGTGTAGAGGGCATGCGCTGACCCGGCGGTGATCGGATTTGTTCCAGAACTGATTACTCTACAGGTCCAGGCCTGGACCTGCTGATCAGTCACAGAATGTCCTATGCCTGTGTAATGTAAAAACAGGCACAGGAAATTATGTGATTGCCTCTCCTGGAGCCCTTTTTGGTTCCAGCAAGCAAGGAGATCACATCACAGTGAGTACACAAGAATTACACTGATACCAGTATATGTAGACACAAATTTCACCCCATTAATGCCCCCCTAGTTAACCCTTTCTCTCCCTGTCACAGTGTCATTAGTACAGTATACGGATCTTTTTTCTGATCATTGTATTAGACATCAGAACAACTGGTCATAGTCAAACCAGCACTGCAGTAACAGTTAGTGACGTGGCGAGCCCCAAAAGTGCAGTTCAAGCTGGTGCGGTGGATAGCACAAGCAGTGTCCCACAGCCACCAAGAATTCAAAGACAGGCCTGTAGAGCCCATAGTGTATTTTCTAATGCTCTTGAAAATCCTGATTGGGAGCTCGCCACTTCTGCAGCACTTATACTCCCCCCATTCACTGGCTAACCCGGAATTTAGGTGACGTAGCAGTCATATTGGTCCACTGACCCAATTCATCATATTCCAGTGTTCTCTGCTGCCATGGCCAGGACTAGATACGAGCAAATCTTTTGGTTCATGCATTTCAATGACAATGAACTCTGCCGTCCTCGGGTTGACCCTGGATATGACCAGCTCCACAAAATCTGGCCCCTCGTAAATCACTTCAACCAAAATTTTGCAGTCCTTGATTACATTTTCTGGCCACCTTGTTTTCAAACAGTTTCTCCCCAGCAAGCATTCCAGATATGGGGTCAAGATGTATGAGCTCTGTGACAGGTCAATATATGGGCTATACATGTAGTTCCTTGATTTAGGAAGGAAAGAATAGCAGTGTGGAGCTCCCAGCTGCCCAGACTACATAGAGAGCAGTGGCAAGATTGTTTGGCACTTGGTGTCACCCTTATTCAGAAAGGGGTACCATTTATACGTGGACAATTATTAGCCCCTTTGATTCTGGTATTGGCACATGTGGCACCGTGCAACCAAATCGCTGGGGCTTCCCCCAATGGCTTGTAGATGCCTGACTTAGACGTGGGCGAGAGGGCCTGCTTGAAGTGTAATAAATTGCTTGCAGTGAGGTGGAAGGACACACAGAATGTTTTCGTTCTGTCTTCCATTCACGCAAATTATAACAGCGTCTGGTGTTGTTGAGAAGCCCCTCTGTGTCCACGACTACAATCTTAACATTGGAGGCGGTGGACTTCAATGAACAGATGATGTCGCTGTATTCAATTGCCCATAAGGCCAGATGCTGGTAAAAAAAGTGTCTGTATACTTATACCAATTGGTTCTGCTGAATGCCTATGTGCTATACACACAGGGTCTCAAAAGATGATACATGGCTATCCCATTTTCATTGACCCTAGCCTGGAACGTGTAAAGTTTTTTACAGTTACAAAAAAAGTGTAAAAAAGTTAAAAAAAAAATAAAAATAAAAAAGCCAAAAATAGTTGTCTTTTTATTAAGTTAATTTACTGTTTTACTGTACTTTATAACATACTGCTATACTGTAATGCTGTATTGTTACTAGTTTTCATTGTTAACCATAGTTTGCTTCGCAGATACTGCAATTCTGCAGTTTTACTGTACTGTATACTTTTATTGTTATCCATTGTTTGCTTTACAGGTACGTCCATCAGCTGCAGCACTGATCTGTTTATCCTGACAGCAACAGTATTTGCTTTCAGCATATACGAAAATCAATGATTTCAGTGCTGTAGAAGGTGATTTCACCACCACCACAGTTAAAAAAAGAGCATATATGGTGAAGCATAGGGGATAGGGTGGACACAGAGGGCTGATCTCCCCAATGCTTTGCCATTTATTTTTTTACACTTTTCTTTGCAGAGATTTCTTCATCCACATTGATCAATGTAAATGTAGGAATCTGTTATGTTCTTTTTTTACGTTCAGCCTATGGGCTGAACAAAAAATTAAAGGACAGGAAGTTGGTGGATGCTGGGAGGCTGAATGGTGGGCATACCACACACTTTCTGGCAGAGATTTCCTCATCTACATTGATTGACGTGAATGGAGGAGTCTGTTAGGTTCTCTTTTTTTGTTCAGCCCACAGACTGCATGAAAAAAAAAGAACATTACAATAAATTCCCAACAAGGACTAGCAACGTACTGGTATGCCAATGGACTTGTTATACAGGGATGATGCCTGCAGCTTTAGGCATCATCTTGATATTGTTTTTTCAGCCAGCAGTCAGCTTTCATGTAAAATCAATCCTAGCGGCTAATTAACCACTAGACTGCTTTTACCAACAGTGGGAGGGGACTATCCCCCTCCTGCTGTCTTCCACAGTTTTCTCAGGCTCTCCTGTCCCACCAGTTTCACCAGCTGACCATAGAGCTGAGCGGAGACCAAAATGGCTCCAATCATCTCTATGGCCTAAGAAACTGGAAGCTACGGGCATTTTAGTACTTCAGTTTCGCTGGATATAAACAGCGCCATTTTTAAATTGGGAAAGCATCTTATCACACCAATCTTGGTGTGGTTAGATGCTTTAAGGACAGAGGAGAGATCTAGTCTTTTCAATAAAGAGTTCCTGTCACTACATATTGCTATCATAGGGGATATTTACATTCCCTGTGATAACAATAAAAGTAAAAAAAAAAATAAATGAAAGGGACAGTGTAAAAATAAAATAAAAAAGCAAAATAAATAATAAAAAAAAAATTAAAGCACCCCTGTCCCCCATGTTTGCGCGCAAAGGCGAACACAAGCATCGGTCTCGAGTCGTATGTAAACAGCAATTTCACCATGCATGTAAGGTATCATCACGAATGTCAGATTGAGGGCAGTAATTCTAGAAGAAGACCTTCTCTGTAAATCTAAAGTGGTAACCTGTAAAGGATTTTAAAGGCTTTTAAAAATGTATAGTTTGTTGCTGCTTCACGGGTGTGCACAATTTTAAAGAATGTCATGTTTGGTATCTATGTACTCGGCATAAAATCATCTTTTATATTGTGATTCTGTTTAGGTACATTTTTATTGTACCAAACAATTGGGAAATAGATTGTGTTTTTGTGCATTACATTTAAAAAAAAGTGTTTTTTTTTCCAAAAAAAATTGCGTTTGGAAAATTGCTGCACAAATACTGTGTCAAAAAAATTGCACCCACCATTTTATTCTGTAGGACCTCTGCTTTAAAATAATATATAATGTTTGGGGGTTCAAAATTATTTTCTAGTAAAAAAAAATAATGTAAACAAAAAGTGTCAGAAAAGGCTTGGTGATGTGTGGCATAAGCTTCTAATATTAGGCATTTCAAACACCCCCAAAATTACCTCTTTTTGAAAAGTAGACACCCCAAGCTATTTGTTGAGAGTACAGGGATACTTTTATGGAGCCTAGCCGCATACGGGCGGCAAAAACCAATCACCGCCTCCAGGCTTTCTAAGACTGAAAATTGTTCATTTCACTTTCTCACTACCTATCACAGTTTCAGAGGCCCTGAAATGCCAAGATATCAACCCCCCTCCCCCCAAATTACTCCTTTTCGCAAAGAAGACATCTCAAGCTATTTGCTAAGAGGCAAGGAGAGTATCTTGCAGATCCTACTTTTTGTCATAAAGTTTTGAAAATGGAAAAAAGAAAAGAAAAAAAATACATTTTCCTTTTCTTTCTTCAATTTCCAAAAAAACGTGGCAACAAATCAGATCTGCAATACTCATCTTGCCTCTTAGCAAAAAGCTTAGGGTGTCTCACATGGGTTATCCCATTCTCAGGAGAAGCATCACAATGTATTTTTGGGTGTAAGTCCACATATATCCATGGCATGTCTGAGCAATATATAATTTAACTGACAACTTTGTTTAAAAAAAAACATGTTTGTAAATTTACAGAAGCTTGTGGCAAAACATAAAATATTCCATGGACTCAACATACCTCTCAGCAAATGCTTGGGGTGTCTACTTTCCAAAAAGGGGTCATTGGGGGGGGGGGGTGTGCTATCTTGGCATTGCAGAGCCTCCAAAACTGTGATAGGTAGTGAGGAAGTAAAATGAGCAATTTACGCCCTTAGAAAGCCTGAAGGCAGTGATTGGTTTTCAGGGTCCTGTATGAAGCTAGACTGGCAAAAAGTCTCACACATGTGGTATCCCCATACTCAAGAGAAGCATCAGAATGTATTGTGGGGTGTAATTCCTCATATGCCCATGGCATGTGTGAGCAATATATCATTTCAATGACAACTTTGTGTAAAAAAAAAAAAAAAAGATTGTAATGTTCCAGAAACAAAACAAAATATTCCATGGACTCAATGTGCATCTCAGAAAATAGCTTGGGGTGTCTACTTTCCAAAAAGGATGTCATATATGTGCTATCTTGGCATTTCAGAGCCTCCAAAACTGTGATAGGTAGTGAGGAAGTGAAATGGGAAATTTACGCTCTTTGAAATCCTGAAGGGGTGATTGGTTTTTGGCACCTGGCACCGACTAGGCTCCCAAAAAGTCTCACACGTGTGGTATCCCCGTACTCAGGAGAAGCAGAAGAATGTATTTTGGGGTGTTATTCCACATATACCCATGGCATATGTGAGCAATGTATAATTTCAATGACAACTTTGTGTTAAAAAAAAAAAAATGTAATTGTCCTTTTTTAAACACTTTTGCAGAGCTGCAGGTCCCACGAGGCATAGCAGAACTCTGGCAGCTGTGGGCATGATGGGACTTGTGGTTTTGTAGCAGCTGAGGGGCCACAGTTTGCATGTCCCTGCTCTATGAGATATGTTTTGGAGGTATGCACATCTTGTGAGCACAAAGCCAGGGCGTTTTTAATTTTAATTTTATTTTTATTTAATTCCAATATATTAATCTATCCTGAGGTACTTAATCTAATTAGCCACCTTTGTCAGTTGTGTTTTAAATGGAAAAAAACCTTGTACCAGAATTTTCTTCCTTTGCTTTGTACACCTTAATTTGTAACCTATGTTATGAATAGACAGGTGCAGACTTCACAAATATGGCGGCTGGAGTCTTTTTTAACACAGTGTACAATGCCCTCTAATGTTTATTCTGATGGAAAGATAGATAAAGCCTGCCTTCTGTGGGCACTGCCATTCATGTTGACCCAGTGACAACGCTCAGTAGAACGAAACGTACATCGGGTTAGTGATAGCAGTGACTTACGTTTCGTTCTATTGAACACTGATTTGCCCATATTATCCTTCTTTCTTGTAAGTACATGTCTATACCAATACATTTTTTTTTTTTTATGGATGTCTGCTCAATGAGTTGTTTCCTTCTGTTTCAAGTGTAACGCAATGACCTGGAGTGTAGATTACTAGCACAGCTTGATGTTATTGAGATGTGGTTTATCCATCCATATTGAGAGCCTGGATTTCCTAAGAAAGTGTCATTCGATAGATGAGGCACTCTTTGCTTGCATTGAAAAAAACTGCAAAAAGGCTGTGTTAGACCTGCAAGGGTTGATCCATCTGGTAAGAGGCTAATTATCCATTGTGTGCAGTGGATCACGGTGTATTTAAATAGGTTCACAATTTTATGCAGGAAGAATCACCTTTGAATAGTTGTTGGGAATCTAGACCTGATCACGCTATCTTGTGCATAGGACTTTTTTTTCATCTATTTATTTAACCATGGACTCACTTTTGGTTTAATTATTTCACTTTGTTTGTGAAACAACACCCTTTTTATTTGATGCAATTGGTGATTTTTTTAAGCTGTTGTTTTGGATAAGCGTATTTATTTTCTTTTCATACTATCTGCATAATTGTTAGTGCTGAGGTTCACGGTACAGTTTTTACACCAACATACCTATTATTTGTTTGTCCTATTGATATGTTGCCTGGGTATAACTTCTGATTTTACCTAATCATCACTTCTTTGTTTTACCAATTTCTACTATCAGAATCCACTTGAGTACAAATAGGATGCTGCTTGAATTTGCAATTCAGTTTTTATATCAGCATTCTTGCAACAATTACGTATGACAAAACAAAAGAGAAAAGTGTCTGCATGCATAAAACAACAAAGAATTTTGACCCTTACCTGCTGGTTTCAAAGAAACATCAATAAATGAAACAGCTTACATTTGCAATTATAATGATGCAAAGCTATCAGTCAAACTTTAAACTGGTTATCAATACAAATCCTTTTCAAAACCCAAATCTGTCAGGAAATCACTAAAGCAATTAATATGGTAGAGGTTTACCCAAACTTTATTTGAGTACTCCTAGGTCCAAACAATATTAAAAAAATATTGGTCTATAAAGTAAACTGTTGGTCCATACATAAACACACATGCACACACACACATGCACACACACACGGGCACACATACACACATACATAATCCACAAACTACTCATCCCAATGGGCATTCTAAAAAATGATTCTGTGTGTTGGCAGGCAGCAAGAGGCAATTGTTACATCTATTTACTTGCATTACTTTATTTTTATTTCATTGCTGAAAAATGTTTCTGACTGTCTTCATGTTAAGATAACTGAAGTTATCTAAATTTAAAATAAGAAACAATAATGCATTTATATTACTATAGCAGTTTTTGTAGTTTGTGAAACTGGTAGTAACTAAACTATGCTGTAAATCTGAGAAAGTTATGTTAAGGCTTGCAGGTTCCCGTCCTGTTCTATGAAAATAGTGAGATGTTAGCACAGTTTCAACTTTATCAGCCGTCTTTCCCTCACGAAAAGTAGGCCTACTGGTAATTGGATGACCCAAGGACTTAAGACACTATATTCACAAAAACCTATAACCAATGGAGAGTTCACGCACCATGCTAGATGCCAAAATGCCTTCAACCAATTAGTAGTTCAGGATTAAGCGGGAACATCAGGCAGCACTGAACTGCTGCCTAGCAACATGGATGCTGCCAGCCTGGAAGAGCAGAGGCAGAGTTGGTGGCAGAGAATAGTTGAGCAGTGGGTTATGTAGAAGAATTTTTTGCTCCTAAGATTTCTCCCCTGAGGAGGGGTCTCCAGGCCAAAAAAAGTAGGCTTATCAAAATGAAGTACTATTGCCCACTCTATGGTCTCTGACTAATGTATGTATGCTACCAGCCATTTCTGTAAAATGGGTAAAAAGAGCCTAGAGGTCACCTGTAAAGTTAATGGCTGATATGTAGCTGACACCCCAGGGGTTTCCTAGGACTCACTCTGACCCTATTAGAGCTCTGCTGGCTTACCTTTTATCATGTGAGTGGATGGATGTGTGGGCATGGTTGTGGTCCCGGGCATTTTATTTTCAATTGCCAAAATGTTTTATCTTGCACCATTGTGCAATCACATATTGTGTATTCCTATTTTTCATAGTGTTTTGAATTTTTCAATAAAGTTGTATTAAGGAGAAAACCCCAGGCAGCACGCTTCTTCTGTGTAGGACAACTAGCGGACCCTTTCCCCAATTCTTTTTTTTTTTATCAGGATGAAGGCAATAGAAACTTATTAGAAAATGATCAGGGACAAATGGAGGAGGTCAACACCCAACAGCGCTCCTCAGGGTCAAACCCTTCTAGAGGATGAGGTCTTGAAGTGAATTATTAATCTTGCTGAAGTCTAACCTGACTAGAGTTAAGCGAACACCTGGATGTTCGGGTTCGGCGGGTTCGACCGAACTTGAAAAAAAAGTCCGGGTTCCTGACCCGGACTTAACCCGAACCTTGTCCAAATCCGGAACCCTATTGAAGTCAATGGAGACCCAAACTTTTGAGCACTAAAATGCACTAAATGGAAAGGGCTAGAAGGCTGCAAATGGCATCAAAATCATCTTAAGAGCATGGCAAGTGCTCTGCAAACAAATGTGGATAGGGAAATAACTTAACCTCCTCACATCCGCGCTACAGCCTATATACGGCTGCAGCGCGGACTCGAATTTTCGGGAGGCCGTTTTTAAACGGCCTCCAGTGACACGCCCGCCCGCGCGCTCCTGCGAGCGCGCAGCGGGGAGAATCTGTGTCGGCCGTGTCCAAGGGACACGGCCGATCACAGATCGTGGTGAATGGCCAATCACAGCGGCCATTCACCACATGATCAAGCCGTCCAATGAGAGATGATCTCATATGTAAACATATGAGATCATCTCTCATCGCCGGCGCTCCTTCCTCACACGGAGCCTGCAGTGTGAGGAAGGAGGGGGAGCCGACAGCCGCTGGGGACACAGAGACATGTAATCAGGGCACTGATCACCAGTGCCCTGATTACTGAAGGTAAAAAAAACACACACATTGGCCCCCATCAGTGCCCACAGTGCCCGCCATCAGTGCCCCCATCAATGCCCACAATCAGTGCCCATAGTGCTGCCAGTCAGTGCCCATCAGTGCCTGCTCATCTAGGCACTGATGAGCACTGACTGGCAGCACTATGGGCACTGAGTGTGGGCACTGATGGTGCTGCCCATCAGTGCTCATCAGTGCCGCCCATCAGTGCTCATCAGTGCCACCCGTCAGTGTCCATCAGTGCCACCCGTTAGTGTCCATCAGTGCCGCCTATCAGTGCCCATCAGTGCCACCCGTCAGTGCCACCTCTCAGTGCCACCTCTCAGTACCCAGCAGTACCACCTCTCAGTTCCTATCAGTGCCGCCTATCAGTGCCACCTATCAGTGCCACCTATCAGTGCTCATCAGTGCGGCATATTAGTACCTCCTCATCAGTGCCCATAAGTGCCACCTCATCAGTGCCCATAAGTGCCACCTCATCAGTGCCCATAAGTGCAGCCTATCAGTGCCCATAAGTGCAGCCTATCAGTGCCCATAAGTGCAGCCTATCAGTGCCCATCAGTGCCGCCTCATCAGCGCACATCAGTGAGGGAGAAAAATTTATTTTCAAAATTTACTCGCAGAAAATAAGAAAAACTTTTTTTTTTTTTTCAAAATTTTCTGTCTTTTTTCTTTTTTTTTGTAAAAAATAAAAAACCCAGAGATGATTAAATACCACCAAAAGAAAGCTCTATTTGTGTGAAAAAAATGATAAAAATTTCATATGGGTACAGTGTAGCATGACCGCGCAATTGTCATTCAAAGTGTTAGAGCGCTGAAAGCTGAAAATTGGCCTGGATGGGAAGGGTGTTTAAGTGAACAGAAGGCAAGTAGTTAAAATAACATAAAATACATAAAAATAAAAAATAATCATCTTGATCTAGGAGGACGAGGCCCATATGGAGTAGGAGGTTGAGGTGGCGGTGGATGTGCGGTGTAGGTGGAAGCGGCGGTGGAGGAGGACGAGGTAGCCAACACTGGTTTTTGTTTTTAATTTTATTTCTTTTTGAATTAGGGTACACCCAAAAAAGAGTGAGAAAGATCAAAAATACAACAATGGCTGGGTAAGGCCGGTATACATGTCTATTCTGCACAAGGTACGGACAAGTCCTGTGGGATCCATGCCTGGTTCATTTTAATGAACGTGAGCTTGTCCACATTGGCTATGGACAGGCGGCTGCGCTTGTCTGTGATAATGCCCCCAGCAATGCTAAATACACGTTCAGATAATACACTGGCTGCAGGGCAGCCCAGCACCTCCAAGGCATAATAGGGCAAGCTCAGGCCATGTGCCCAATTTGGAGAGCCAGAAGTTGAAGGGGGCAGACCCGTCATTCAGTACGTCTAGGCGTGTGCACACATACTGCTCCACCATGTTAGTGCTGGGTCGTGGTGCTGCTGGTGGAGCTCCTGTTGCAAGGAGAGGACGTGGTCGATCTGTGGCAGCTACATGCACAAGTGAAACACCTTTCTCAGCTACGAGTAGGCAACAGAACCTTACAGCAGTATTTGGCAGGGCCTAATGTGCTTCTACAAATGTTGAGGCCAGAACAAGTACAGGCTATAGTAGATTGGGTTGCTGACAGTGCCTCCAGTTCCTTCACATTGTCTCCCACCCAGTCTTATGCTGAAAGCTCAGAGTTGCCACCTGCAGCCGATGTCCATTAATCTTTCGCCTCACCCCCTTGCAAATCAGCCAAGCAGTCTGAGCCCCAAGTCATGCAGCAGTCTCTTCTTCTTTTTGATGACTCTGTTAGCATGGTTTCCCAGGGCCATCCACCTAGCCCTGCCCCAGAAGTGGAAGAGATTGAGTGCACGATGCCTAACCACTTATGTCTCAAGATAAATACATGGGAGAACCATCGCAGCACGTCTCAGATAATGACGAAACACAGGTGCCAACTGCTGCGGAATTCCGAATTGTGGAGACCGACAAGGGTTGCAGAGGTGAAGACTGCGTGGAAGATGATGTGGAGGATGATGAGGTCCTCGACCCCACATGGAATGAACGTCAAGCAGGTGACCTGAGTAGTTTGGAGGAAGAGGCGGTGGTCGCACAGAGCCACCAGCCCAGCAGAAGAGGGAGCAGGGGGCAAAAGCAGAGCGGCTGTGCCCTAGACACTACGCCTGCTACTTCCCAACGCAGCAATGGACCGAGCACACCAAAGCCAGCTCAAAGGAGTTCCCTAGCGTGGCAGTTCTTCAGACAATGTGCTGATGGCAGGACACGGGTGGTTTGCACGCTGTGCAATCAGAGCCTGAAGCGAGGCATAAACCTTCTCAACCTGAGCACAACCTGCATGACCAGGCATCTAAGTGCAAAGTAAGAGATGCAGTGGAGTAGACACCTCAAAAACCAAGAAAGGTCTCTGGCTCCTCCTGCTTTCTCTTCTGCTGCTGCAGTCTCGGCCTCTTCATCCACCTCTGTAGTGACAGTGGCACCTGCCACCCCGCAAACAGAGGATCTGCCAGCAACACCACCACCTGGGTCACCAACAACCATCTCCACAATGTCCCGTGGAAGCGTTCAGCTTTCTATCTCCCAAACACTAGAGTGGAAGAGGAAGTACCCCCCCACCCACCCGCGATCCCTGTTCCTAAATGCCAGCATTTCAAAATTCCTGGCCTTTGAAATGCTGTCATTCCGTCTGGTGGAGACGCAGAGTTTTAAAAGCCTTGTGGTGGTGGCTGCCCCACAGTACGTCGTGCCCAGCCCCCACTACTTTTCCAGGCAAGCCATCCCTTCCCTACACAACCAGGTGGGTGACAAAATCAGGTATGCACTGCGCAACGCCATCTGTGGCAAGGTCCACCTAACTAAGGATTCGTGGACCAGTAAGCCCGGTCAGGGACGTTATACCTCCCTAACAGCACACTAGATAAATGCAGTGGCGACTGGGCGTGAGGCGGATAGCAGTTTGGCGCATGTCCTTCCACCACCGAGGATTGCAGTGCGCTTCAATTTGCCTCCTGTTCCTAACCACTACTACTCAGCTTCCTCATCCTCTACCGCCTCCTCTTCCGGTCAGCGTAACACCTTCACCACCAACTTCAGCACAGCCAGGAGTAAACGACAGCAGGCAGTTTTAAAACTTGCCTGTTTAAGGGAAAAACCACACACCACGCAGGAGTTGTGGAGGTGCATTGAACAGCAGACCGATGAGTGGTTGCTGCCAGTGAGCCACAAGCCCGGCCTGGTGGTGTGCGATAATGGGCGAAATCTCGTAGCAGCTCTGGGCCTAGCCGGTTTGACACACATCCCTTGCCTGGAGCATGTGCTGAATTTGATGCCGCAGAGGTTCCTTAGAAATTACCCCGATATGTCAGAGCTGCTGCAGAAAGTGCGGGCCATCTGTGTGCACTTTCGGCGTTCTCACCCTGCTGCTGCTCGCCTGTCAGCGCTGCAGCGTAACTTCGGCCTTCCCTCTCACCGCCTCATATGTGACGTGCCTACAAGGTGGAACTCCACCTTGCACATGCTGGCCAGACTGTGCCAGCAGCAGCAGGCCATAGTGGAGTTTCAGCTGCAGAACGCATCCTATCTCTCCCTCCGGGCAAAAAGATCGCTCACTGCACCCCCACACAATCAAATCAATGTAGATCGCTGTATGATAAAGCAGATCGTTGCTATGCTTTCCCTACAAGAAATCTCTCCAGCCTCGCCCTACAGTAAACTCCTATCTTTCCCTCAGCAGCAGCAGTCAGGAACCTGTCCCTATAATAGTTATAGCAGAATGACGCGCGGCGCTGTGTGACTCCAGCTTATATAGAGTCTGGGTCACATGCTGCACTGGCCAATCACAGCCATGCCATTAGTAGACATGGCTGTGATGGCTTCTAGGGCACACTAGTTAAACGCTTGCTGATTGGCTGCCTTGCACCTGTTGAAAGCGCGCCATTAAAACCACGCCAAAACATCAAATAACGTTACCGAACAACGGACAGTACCCGAACATACAGTGAAATGTTTGAGTCCGGGTACCAAATACCCAAAAGTCTGGTACGAACACGAACAATACAGTCTGGGTTCGTTCACCCCTACTCCTGACTATTGACAAAAACTGGAGGTAATCATGAAAGAGCCATTGAAAAAGTTGGGAAATCCACATGGAGGAAGTTTATGTAGAAACAAACAATGTTGATTTTTTTATTATTTAAAATGTCTAATGAATCATGGTGCCAGTTTCTGAGGGTAAACCCTGGGAGACATATGGCAGATGGATAGTCACACCTAATCACCAATCTTAAAGGTGTGAGTAGCAGAAAGTTGGTTACCAGCAAAGGCTTTCTGAGAGGCAGAAGCATGCAGAAGATTGTGCATGGATTTCCAAATGGTAGAAAAATGGTTCAAAAGCTTCTTAATATCTGGAAATTTTTAGTTGTGAGAAGAAAAGGAGCAGGGCCTGGAGTAACATCCATAAATACAGGAGAAGAGTGAAACCCCATATATAATAAGAAAATTCTGGGAGGAAATAAGCCTTTTTGGTCCACAAAAAAAAAATAGTAAAATATTTTCCATGTATGCTATGCACAGAAATTTTTTATCTGTCTTTAAAAGCAACCTGTCAACAATGAATATAGCTTACAATGTATGCGCTTCCTCTTTGTGCACATGGGACCCAAAGCCTGGCTGGATTCCAGGTAGATAATGAGAACCACCATGGTGTGGACCTTGGCAGAATCAAGGGCTAAGACAGAATCAGAGATAATGTACCCTAGAAACAGAACCTTGGTAGCATGGGTAGCATAGAAAATATATTTTGGTGTAAAGAGAATGCTTTCAAAGCTTGGCCAAGACAGCCTCCTCATGAAGATCATCATCAGGTAAGGGTGAGGATGAAGGTAAAAGGATAGAAGAAGATGTAGTCAGCCTTTCAGCATGGCATCTGCCAAGAGGCCGATGATGCAAAAAGCTATCTGCATGGCTTCATCCAGTGTCTGAGGTGTCAGTTGGGCATCATTGATAGCATCAGAAAGCCCCACTAAAACTGGCTATGAAATGCTGGATCATTTTTGCCAGGTTTCAGTTTTTTAACTCCGAATAATAATATTACTTGAATTCAAGCCTCTATTGACAAAAGGATTTGATATTACCCTCTCCAATTGTTAGGGTCAGCAAAAGGAGACCTAAAGCATTAAGAAACATATTCATGGAAGCTGTAGCAGGATCAAAAGAAAGCAAAATGAAGACTCAGAGCCAGATGTTCTAGGGTAAATTTGCAAATACAGTTTTCCAGAGTTTTTGATGATTATCATTGACACAGTTGGGTAAAGGGATTTTAGGTTCAGGTCCTGGAGCAGCAAATGCAGCAGGAGCTGTTGCAATTGAGGAGTCTGTACAGAATAAATAAGCATTCTCTGGATTAAGGTAATAAAAAAAAACCCTTGACTCCCCCCCCCAACACTTACCAGACACCTCTATTGATCCAGTACTGTGCCCAGCTGCAGGTGCTCTCTCCCTCTCCCTTCTCTCAATTGTTTCACTGAAAGCATTGGGAGCCATTGGCTCCTGATGCTTTCAGTCAAATCCTATAGAGACAGAGTGAGGCTGAGCAGCACTGTGTGTATCTATGTATACACACAGCCCAGCTCAGGTGCACACCTACATGTAAAGAGTGTGTATGTGGGTGCTTCCGTGGGATAGGGTCCTGGATCCAGTAGGTTGTGTAGGAATACATGCACCCGGGCAGCACCTGGGAGGAGAAGCGACTGTGCAAGAAAACAAGGCGCCTCTAAGTGCAGTATATACCATTTAATGGAGCATAAAAGATTAAAAACACTTTCAAGAAGTAGTAAAATAAAAGCCAAAAGAGAAGCTGGAGTGGATCGGTGGCATATTTCCAAGATTAGTGGAACCGATTCTCCTTAAACGAATGTCCAAGAGGCTGCTTCCTGTGTCAGCGTACATACAGCGTGGTGAGACTTCCGGCAACCACGCCGGAACGCAACCAGCCAGCATCAAGTGCAGGTGGATGGTAACACGTTTTGGAGCATGCGCAGCTCCTTCATCAGGTCTGATGAAGGCCCCCTTTCCTGAACTGCTGGTCTGCATGGTCGGATAAGGGTCTGGTATGGATTTTGGGGGGACCTCACACCGTTTTTTTTTTTACATGTTTGTATTGCCGGCGTTGTTTTGTTTACATTTCAATTTCAGCTGTAAGGGCCGGTTCACGTTACTGCGAGTGCGGCGATCGCATGTAATTCGGAGCGCACTGCTCCTTAATTACATGCGATCGGATGTGCGGATGCGAATTCAGCCATACACTTTGTGTGGCTGAATTCGCACTGTATCCGCACCAAACACGCACATGACCCTTTTTTCCAGCCGCATCAGGATCGGATCGCACAGTGGTTCACACTTGTGCGATCCGATCCTGTGCGAACTGTCAGATCGCACTGCGATATGCGATCAAACTGGGGTGTCGTTAACATTTAATTGACACCCCCTGCGTATCGCATATGGCAGTGTGAACTGCCAGATGTGCGTTTGCGATGTGGGAATAGGCTGCGAATTCGCAGCCTTCCCACATCGCACAAGTGTGAACCTCAGTGGGGAAGCCCTCTGACAGCTGATGAGTCATCAGTTGTTAAGAATGCGGTGGCCGGCTTCCCAGCCTGTTGCTTAACAACCAGCCATTCTCAATACAGAATTTGAATCGGTCAATAATTTTTCAACCAACCTGAATTCTAATCATTCTGAAAATTTGGAATTCGTTAGGAAGTTAATAAACAAAACAATATTGAATGAAAACGAAACAAAACTAAACTAATTCCAAAACCAAACTAAATGAATTCCATTACAAAACAAAATTAGTAACATAATGAATCTATCTGAAACAAAACAAATTTTTCTGTTTTGCACATGTAAAGTAACAATGGCTTGTGCCTGACTGGTCACAGAGCTATAAGTGGCCTAATCTGGCAGCAGTTAATAACAATGTCTGTTATTCCTTCAAGAGTCAGGACAGGCAGCAGCCAGAAGAGTAATTAATGTCCTAAGGACATTATCCTCACACTGAAAAGGCTTTTATTTAGGAACTCCTGGGTTGTGACTCTCCTGATGATATTGAAATTGATAGGGCCCACAGAGCACTCAGACCACTGGTAATGACTAGTAGAGATGGCCTTGCTGTTTGCCTGGAGGTCAATTCGCTGCAAATTTTGCTTGTTCGCAACCCACCAATTTTGCAAACACATGGCGTTGTTCGCGGCGGCCATATTAGTTTACATTGGAGAGAACTTTGACCCATGACAAAGGCGTCAGGTGGAACGGGACAGCCAATTGAAACATTTCAGCACATGGACATGCCCCCTACCTTTTAAATAGACCAGAGCTGGCGGCCATTTCACATTCTGCTTTTTGTCAGCGTAGGGAGAGGTCTGCTGTGTTCATCAGGGAGAGATTGCCAGATTTCCAGTGATACAAATAGCTCTGTTAAAATCCACAAAAGTCCTCTTCAGGGCTGGTATTTGGTATAGGTCTACTACAGTGTCTTTTCAGTTTAGGGACAGGTATGCTGTGTTCATCAGGGACAGATCGGCAGTGACACAAATCGCTCTGTTAAGATCCACAAAAGTCCTTTTAAGGGCTGGTATTTGGTATAGGTCTGCAGTCTCTTTCAGTTTAGGGACAGGTATGCTGTGTTCATCAGGGACAGATCGGCTGCAGTCTCTTTTCAGTGTAGGGACAGGTATGCTGTGTTCATCAGGGACAGATCCTCAGTGACACAAATCGCTATGTTAAGGTCCATAAAAGTCATTTTAAGGGCTGCTATTTATTTGATATAGGTGTACAGTCTTTTGTCAGTGTAGAGACAGGTATGCTGTGTGTGCACCAGGGAAAGATCGGCAGTGACACAAATCGCTCTGTTAAGGTCCACAAAAGTCATTTTAAGGGCTGCTATTTGGTATAGGTGTGCAGTGCACTATATAGGGGTGCAATCCACGTATAATATACTTTGTATTATAGAAAGCATAATATAGTGGATTTGTATTGTGCACTGTGCAGCATTGTGACTGGTGTGTTGAGCGTTGATGCAGCAATACTACAAACAGTGACAAAAGCACTTTTAATGTATTATAACTGGTGTGATAGACCAATGCCCCCCCAATACCACATATTGAAGTGGGGTGTTATTTAACAGTATACTTTTCTAAGAGTGTATTGTAGTCCTGCAAAAATGTGGCCTCTTTTGCTGCATTAACCGTGCTACACACAGTGACAACAGTTACTGGCCAATTATTTGTAGAACTGGTGTGATAAAACTGTGGCCCCTCAATACCACATATTGAAGTGGGGTGTTATCTGAGTATACTTTCATAAGTGTATTTGTGTCCTGCAACAATATTGCTTCTTTTGCTGTGTTAACTCTGATACACACAGTGCCGAACTCACTGGCCAATTTTTTGTACAACTGGTGTGATAGATCAGTGGCTCCCCAACTACCACATATTGAAGTGGGGTGTTATCTGAGTATACTTTCATAAGTGTATTTGTGTCCTGCAACAATATTGCCTCTTTTGCTGTGTTAAATCTGATACACACAGTGCCAAACTCACTGGCCAATTTTTTGTACAACTGGTGTGATAGATCAGTGGCCCCCCAATACCACATATTGAAGTGGGGTGTCACCTGAGTATACTTTCATAAGTGTATTTGTGTCCTGCAACAATATTGCCTCTTTTGCTGTGTTAACTCTGATACACACAGTGCCAAACTCCCTGGCAAATTTTTTGAACAACTGGTGTGATAAACCAGTGGCCCCCCAATACCACATATTGAAGTGGGGTGTTATTTAACAGTAAACTTTTCTAATAGTGTATTTTAATCCTGCAAAAATTTGGCCTCTTTTGCTGTGTTAACTGTGCTACACACAGTAACAACAGTTACTGGCCAATTATTTATAGAACTGATGTGATAAACCTGTGGCCCCCCAATACCACAGATTGAAGCAGGGTGTTATCTGAGTATACTTTTATAAGTGTATTTGTGTCCTGCAACAATATTGCCTCTTTTGCTGTGTTAACTTGGATACACACAGTTCCAAACTCACTGGCCATTTTTTTGAACAACTGGTGTGATAAACCAGTGCCCCCCAATACCACATATTGAAGTGGGGTGTTATTTAACAGTATACTTTTCTAAGAGTGTATTTTAGTCCTGCAAAAATTTTGCCTCTTTTGCCATGTTAACTGTGCTACACACAGTAACAACAGTTACTGGCCAAATATTTCTAGAACTGGTGTGATAAACCTGTGGCCCCCCAATACCACAGATTGAAGCGGCTGTTATCTGAGTATACTTTTATAAGTGTATTTGTGTCCTGCAACAATATTGCCTCTTTTGCTGTGTAAACTCTGATACACACAGTGCCAAACTCATTGGCCAAGTTTTTGAAAAACTGGTGTGATAAACCAGTGGCCCCCCAATACCACATATTGAAGTGGGGTGTTATTTAACAGTATACTTTTCTAAGAGTGTGTTTTAGTCCTGCAAAAATGTGGCCTCTTTTGCTTTGTTAACTGTGCTACACACAGTAACAACAGTTACTGGCCAATTATTTGTAGAACTGGTGTGATAAACCTGTGGCCCTTCAATACCACAGATTGAAGCAGGGTGTTATATACCTTTTTCCAGATATACTGCGATTCTCTAGAGAATTTTGTCACAGGTTAATTAAAAAAATTACAAGCAGAGGAAGAGGCAGGCCCTTCCGCAGGGGTGGTAGGGGTAGGGCAGGAGCAGTAGGCCGGAGCCAAAGTGTGAAGTTTCAGAAGGTGCGTTCAATTACATCAAAGGACGCACCAGACTTAGTTGAGTGGCTCACTCAGCCTTCCTCTTCTGCACCCTCCTCATCCTCTCTATCTGCACCCTCGTCACTCTCTGCTGTGTGCACCGCAAAGACACCACCAACACCACCACCACCATATACCCTCCGCTTGAGTCACATGAATTATTTTCTGATCCATCACAAGACATTATCGATGCGCAGCCATTGTTGGCATCGGATACGGAAGAGGAGGTAGCAACAGCCGCCACTCAGCAGTCTGATGACAGTACCCAGATCAGCCCAAGGAGGTTGGTCAACGCTGTTGCTGCCTACTCCGAGATCTCGATTGTTAGTGGTGGGGAAGGTGACGTAGGTGATGACGTGTCTATGGACGTCACGTGGGTGGCCACAAGAGAGGAAGAGGAGGGGAGTTCAGAAGGGGGAGACAGATCAGCAGATAGGGAGGAGAGGCAGGCGGAACTTGCATTGCACAAGAGGTATAAAGCAGAAGGCAAATGTATCAGGAGCGAGCCATCAACCATGTACAGTCACATCTGGTGCTCCCAGGACGCCGACACATGGCTCCGCCCTCTGCAGCCTTTGCAGTCAATGCATAAGTTGTGGTAAGCCCAACACTCACCTAGGGACGACCGCCTTAAGAAAGCACATGAACTCCCATCACCGAGCCCAGTGGGAGCAGCACCGTCAGAACCCACAAGGGCACACTCCAGGCTCTCACCGTCCAGCCTCTTCTCCTTCTCCTCTCTCCTCACAATTATCCTCCACTCCACCTTCCATGATGCCGTTGTCACGTTGTTTTGGAAAAAGGCAGGCTTCTGTGGCCCAAATGTTGGAGCGGAAAAAAATTATGACGCGGGATAACCCTCTTGCCCAACGTTTGACTGCTGGCTTGTCGGAACTGATAGCCCGCCAACTACTTCCATATCAACTGGTGGACTCGGAGGCCTTTAGTAAATTTGTGGCCACTGGAACACTACAATGGAAGGTTCCAGGCAGGAAATATTTCTCGCAGAAGGGCATTCCAGAGCTCTATGTCCATGTTCAGTGGCAAGTGAATGTATCTCTGGCACACAGTGTCGGTGCCAAGATACATCTGACCACAGACACATGGTCAAGCAAACACGGGCAGGGAAGGTACAGTGTATCACTTTTACTGCCCACTGGGTGAACCTTCTGATGTCCGTCAAGCATGTAACCCGTGGCACCCATGTAGATTTGGTTGTACCGCCACGCATTGCATGCAGGCCTGCCTCTTCTTCTCCTCCTCCTCCATCCTCCCTCCCCTCCTCGGCTGACTCCTCCTTTTCCGCTGCTACAGTCTCTTCTGCCGCGCCACCCAAGATCGCCAGAACCTATTCCACGTGCCAGGTGAGACATTGCCATGCTGTGCTGCGTCTGTTGTGCCTGGAAGCCAAGAGCCACACTGGTCCTGCACTCCTTTCAGCATTGCGTTCACAGGCAAATCAATGGCTGACACCGCTGAATTTGACAGTTGGTAAAGTGGTGTGCGACAACGGTGCCAATCTGCTGAGCGCGCTGAAACAGGGCAAAATAACACACGTGCCATGCATGGCACACGTCCTGAACTTGGTCGTGCAGCGATTCGTTGCCAAATACCCTGGGGTCCAGGACATTTTGCAGCAGGCCAGGAAAATCTCGGGCCATTTCAGAAGATCTTAACCAGCCATGGCTTGCCTTGCTGACAATTAGCGGCGACACAACCTGCCCGTCAGGCGTCTTATTTGTGACTGCCCAGTTGTCCGATCACATCGGGTTAATGGCCGATGTGGACGCTCTGAGGAGTGATGAACCCCTGGACTACTGGGTGGGCAGGCTTGACCTCTGGCCAGAGCTTGCACAATTTGCAATGGAACTGTTGGCTTGCCCCCCATCCAGTGTCCTGTCTGAAAGGACATTCAGTGCAGCAGGGGGGATCGTGACCGATAAGTGCACTCGCCTAGCTCATGACAGTGTAGACTACCTCACATTTATAAAAATGAATGAGGCATGGATCTCTGAGGAATTCAACACATGTGACCAGTAGACCATGTTTCATTTAAATTCCTCTTGACAGGCCACAAATATCCGCCAGACCGCCCTCCACCCACAACAATTCCTGGTCCTTGTCTTCACTAAATACAGCAGCATAAAAGGCATTTCATGTCAATTGAATGCCTAATTTTTGGGGCCTTTCATGGCCGACAATTATTTTTTCTGTCAATGTCTAATGAACCTTCAGCCACAGAATACTACGTTCTTAGCTTTCAGGTAAACCCATGTGGGCTAATTTTTGGGGCCTTTTATGGCCGACACTTACTTATTTATCCTGTGAATGCCTAATGTACCTTCAGCCACAGAATACTACGTTCTTTACTGATAGGTAAACCCATGTGGGCTAATTTTTGGGGCCTATACAGGCTGACACTTACTTCTGTATCCTGTGAATGCCTAATGTACCTCCAGCCACCAAATACTACATTCTTAGCTGTCAGGTAAACCCATGTGGGCTAATTTTTGGGGACTATACTGGCCGACACTTACTTCTGTATCTTGTGAATGCCTAATGTACCTCCAGCCACAAAATACTACGTTCTTAGCTGTCAGGTAAAACCCATGTGGGCTAATTTTGGGGCTTATACTGGCCGACACTTACTTCTGTATCCTGTGAATGCCTAATGTACCTCCAGCCACCAATTACTACGTTCTTAGATGTCAGGTAAACCCATGTGGGCTAATTTTTGGGGCCTATGCTGGCCGACACCTACTTCTGTATCCTGTGAATGCCTAATGTACCTCCAGCCACCAAATACAATGTTCTTTGCTGACAGGTAAACCCATGTGGGCTAATTTTAGGGGCCTATACTGGCCGACACTTACTTCTGTATCCTGTGAATGCCTAATGTATCTCCAGCCACCAAATATTACGTTCTTTGCTGTCAGGTAAACCCATGTGGGCTAATTTTTGGGGCCTATATTGGCCAACACTTACTTCTTTATCCTGTGAATGCCTAATGTACCTCCAGCCACAGAATACAACGTTCTTTGCTGTCAGGTAAACCCATGTGGGCTAATTTTTGGGGCCTTTTATGGCTGACACTTACTTATTTATCCTGTGAATGCCTAATGTACCTTCAGCCACAGAATACAATGTTCTTAGCTGTCAGGTAAACACATGTAGGCTAATTTTTGGGGCCTGTACTGGCCGACACTTACTTCTTTATCCTTTGAATGCCTAATTTTTCAGACTGGAATTGGGAATCAATGGGTCTGTAAAGGTTCCGCCAAATTGTGGAATGGAAGCGGACCCATTTTACAGATGTGTGAATGGACCCTATATGTATTTGACATGTATTTACCGGCTGCTGTCAGTTCCGGCTAAATTATGAAAAAGACATTTTTTTTTTGCTGTAAAAAATTTTTAGGGCAACTTTTCCAATTGCAATACTTCAGTTATGACATTGTCCATGTGGTGGGGCTATTTGTGCACAGCTAGTAAGTTTTTTGTGGCTGCAAATACCTAAAGGTTTTTAAATTTCGCCTCCCATTAAAGTCAATGGGGCCGCCGCAAACCTGCGGTTCGCGGACATTTGAGAAAATTTGCGGCTAATGTTCGCAAACCCCCCCGGCCGATGTTCGTCCATCACTACTGACTAGCCCTAGAGATGTGATTTGCAAGCTACATAATTATACTAGAGACAGGAAGTGATGTAGATGCAGACAGGAAGCTCCATGTGGGAGGAATTATAGAGAAGACGTTGCTGGAAGTATCAGCGGAGGAGGTGGATTTATAAACCAAGTTTTCTGTCATTTTGGACTCTTTCAATACAACGAAGTCACATGGGAAATGAGCCATATGGGTGTCTTATGTGACTGAAAAGTCTTTATCACAATTCACGGGAGGATTCACACAGGACACAAGACCTATCTGTGTTCAAAAGGCATAAATGTTTTGGATCCTCTTCAACATTGATCCAGCCTCAGAGGACAACAGGAGAGAAGTCATTTCAGTGTTCTGGAAGTGACAATGGCTTTACAGTAAGCTCTACTTTCCATGTGATTGCACTTGGATGTTTACACTGTGGACATCCCTTGGACAGTGGAGCTTGACGCTAATAGATGTATTGGACATTGTGTAACTTTTATTTGACTAAGTGGTGACATCTTGTGTGGATTTAAGGGTATTGCACTCGTCCATTGTGGATAGGCTACCACACCTACACTTGATTGGCTAATTAGCTGACCACTATTTATATTGAACTCTGTCCCACCCATCCCTAGCTCTGAGTAAACTGGCGTCCTGCCAGTGAAACATGTCAGCTGGTGCGTCATTTGCCCACAGTTCATGGACTGGTCACATCTGTAGTGTTTGCACGACCGCACGGCGGTTCCCTCCTTGCGCCCCCACCTCCAATCTACTACACCGGACGTGACATCAGGCCGCTTCCGACGGTTCTGGCCATCAACCAGGAAGTATCGAAGGAGAGAGTGAAGGGAGAGCGCAGCACGAGGGACGCCATCACCGGCATGGCCGGCTACACTTACACAGAGTGACTGACATCCCCGGATTTTGCTCTTTGGCTGGCATCCGTGACAACTATATGGTAATTAGAAGATCTCTTTCCTTGCCTTGCACTTGTTTACACCTGCCGTTGCCATTACTGGAACTTCATGCTTACTTGAAGGCTGGCTCTGCTGCTCGTTCATAAGCAGGGTGCTATATGATCTCACCATGTTCAACACCAGTCCATTCCCATAAGACACTTGAATGCAGTTTAATCATCTTTTGATGTTCTATATACTTGGGACGTTGCTGGATACGGTTTTTCCACGACATCATTCTAGTCACCAATCATTCATATCTTGGGACTGAGCAATATCGAGTTTCCCCATATCATTATTGGCCCTATGTAATTATTTTCAGCTTCCACTAGCAATCTAGGAGGATGTTTTTCCATGTATTACTGTTTGCTTGTTTTTAAATTGTTTTATTATACCCGATGTGTCACATCTTTTCACATGTATACACCATTTTTCTTATTGGCATATGTTTCATACATTTTCCCTATTTATAGCAGTGGTGCCCTTTGTTGATCTCTTCTGTGGAGGATCCTTTATTCTCTGCATAACCTTGTTATATGACTAGCCCTAGAGATGTGATTTGCAAGCTACATAATTATACTATGAAGGAGCAGATAATGCAATACTTGTTTAACAAACCTTACTTTGATTTTGGTGGTGCCCACTTGTCATTCTATCCAGATTTATCTCAACACGCACTTATGCAAAAAAGGACACTTCACCTTCTTTTAGATACTTTTTGGACCATGGACATATGGTATAGATGGGGCCTTCCTTTCAGGCTTCAGGTGCAGAAAGATGGAAAATGTGCAGAAAGCTTTCTCTTTCAGCTACATTTTGACTCTGTGGACTTTCCAGACTAGTGATATATCAATGATGTTCCCTTGCTTGAAAGCCCCAGACCTTGGCTACTGGCATTCTCTAAAAGGTGCCACTACTGTCATATCGGTGGCTCTGTGGTGAGCACCTCTCTATCAGCATCTTTAGGCTTCAATTGCTGCTTTTCTCTTTTACCTTGGGGTCTGTATAGGTATATCTCTTCTGACTACAACATTTTTGAGGATTCCTTATTGCTCTTGTGGTGACCTATTTTTCTCAGCTTCAAAATTAATACGCTCTGTCCATTCATACTTTTTTTTTATTTACAGGAGCTCCTGCAATGGGTTGGCAGGACTTGACATTACATGGTTTATAGGTGAGACCACTTTAAAACACCTCTGTGTCCATTTCTTTTTTTTAACAAAAATGAATGTAACAGGATTGTGAAAATAATCATAACAATCCTTAGCTTCAGAAGATTCATGTTAAGCAAGATAAAATGCAATGAACTGAGGGTAAGCGAGGAAGGGGGATGGGGAGGGAGGGAATTGGGAGAGAGGATGAAGGGGGAGAGGGGAAGAGGGGTGAGATGCGGAGGGGGGGAGGGTATAGACCCCAACACGACCAAATTGACTGCAGAAATAGTTAGCAAATCAGATAAAACAACAGCAAGAAAAAGTAAGCAAGTAAAGGGTAAAGATAGACTTCCGTTCCTTCAACACCTGTGCCCTTGGGTAAAATTACATTGGGACCAATAGAATAGAGTATTTTGGGGGTAATAAGTGGGGGTTAAAGTAGAAGGGCAGTTACTTTGCTTGATGATCTGATGAGGAGATATGACCGTGTAGATGCACAGTGCCCGTACATGACCACCAAGTGCCTTTTGTGGAGGTGTCAGAGGTATCTGCAGGATAGTTGCAAAATTATCTTGAGATCAGGATTCAAAAGAAGGCTCAATGGCCAGTAGAGATGTCCCAAACTATTCGCCGGTGAACATTTCACGGCGAACATCGCTTGTTCGCGTTCGCCGCGGCGGGCGAACATATGCGATGTTCGGTCCGCCCCCTATACATCATCAATATGCAAACTTTGACCCTGTACCTCACAGTCAGCAGACACATTCCGGCCAATCAGCATACCCTCCCTCCCAGACCCTCCCACCTCCTATAAAAAAAGCAAGGACAGCATCCATCTTAGATTCATTCTGAAGCTGCAGTGTTAGTTAGAGCAGGGAGAGTGCTGCTGCTGAAATAATAGGGAAATCGTTAGCTAGGCCAGTGTTCTGTGTCCACTCCTGCTGTAAGGACAGCATCCGGACAGCACCCCAAAAAGCCCTTTTTAGGGCTGGTACATCAGTCTGCTTTTATTTATTTTTTTATAAATATATATTGCAGTTGCCTGCCCGTGTGTGAGAGGCCACAGGCCCACAGACTGTACTGTGTGCACACCACTCATATTGGGTGACACAGTACCTTGCAGATAAAAAAGTCATTTATTTTTTTCTCTTTAACCCTCCTCTTATGTTAGCTTTCTGTTACTATCCATTATGTTAACGGTCGCTTTTGACCCGTGTCTTAAATCAGCCATAAAATACCCTCTGAACAATTATTTATCATCCAATTTGTTTCTTACCTCTTGGTTACCTTGTTAGGCTTCTTTATCCTTGAAAAGATTGGTTTTAATATTTTTGGTTTGACCCCTTAGACCTTTCTTTTGATAGCATACCTCTCATTTTCAAATTTAAAAAAAGGTAAAATAAAGTCAGCAACTCTGAAATGTATTGGTCCTATGTTTCTTCACTTTATTTAGAGAAGCAGACAAGCAGACAAAGAGATAGGCCCCTCCCTAACTACAGCTCACAGGGTTGAGAGGTGATTGGCTGTCAGTGTTACTAAGCAGAGAGAGTGTTTATGATTTCAGTTTTGGCACTTATTAGTGTCCTAAAGTCCTATATTATAACTGGGTCAGAATTGACCCTAACACCATAAACGTCTTAATTTTCACCACAGTATTTTATAATTTAGTGAAAAGGATTCTTTTTCTATTACATTGTTTAAATAGAGGTTCCTGACAAAGTAAAAAAATCTTGATGCAATAAACAAACTTATGTGATACTTTTAGACATTCAAAACCTGAAAACGGGTCGGTTCTGACCCTAACATAAGAGGAGGGTTAATATAATTGCAGTTGCCTGCCAGTGAGTGTCAGGCCCACAGACTGTACTGTGCCCACTGCCCACCACTCATATAGGGTGGCACAGCACCTTGCAGATAAAAAATTCATTTAATTTTTCCTCTGTAATATAATTGCAGTTGCCTGCCAGTGAGTGTCAGGTCCACAGACTGTACTGTGCCCACTGCCCACCACTCATATAGGGTGGCACAGCACCTTGCAGATAAAAAATGCATTTTATTTTTCCTCTGTAATATAATTGCAGTTGCCTGCCAGTGAGTGTCAGGTCCACAGACTGTACTGTGCCCACTGCCCACCACTCATATAGGGTGGCACAGCACCTTGCAGATAAAAAATGCATTTTATTTTTCCTCTGTAATATAATTGCAGTTGCCTGCCAGTGAGTGTCAGGTGCACAGACTGTACTATGCCCACTGCCCACCACTCATATAGGATGGTACAGTACCTTGCAGATAAAAAAATAATTTAATTTCTCCTCTGTAATATAATTGCAGTTGCCTGCCAGTGATTGTCAGGCCCACAGACTGTACTGTGCCCACTGCCCACCACTCATATAGGGTGGCACAGCACCTTGCAGATAAAAAATGAATTACATTTTTCCTCTGTAATATAATTGCAGTTGCCTGCCAGTGAGTGTCAGGCCCAAAGACTGTACTGTGCCCACTGCCCACCACTCATATAGGGTGGCACAGCCACTTGCAGATAAAAAATTAATTAAATTTTACCTCTGTAATATAATTGCAGTTGCCTGCCAGTGAGTGTCAGGCCCAAAGACTGTACTGTCCCCACTGTCCACCACTCATATCGGGTGGCACAGCACCTTGCAGATAAAAAAATGATTTATTTTTTCCTCTGTAATATAATTGCAGTTGCCTGCCAGTGAATGTCAGGTCCACAGACTGTACTGTGCCCACTGCCCACCACTCATATAGGGTGGCACAGCACCTTGCAGATAAAAAATTCATTAACTTTTTCCTCTGTAATATAATTTCAGTTGCCTGCCAGTGAGTTTTAGGTCCACAGACTGTACTGTGCCCACTGCCCACCACTCACATAGGGTGGCACAGTACCTTGCACGCATAGTACCACTAATCTAAAAAAAATGACAGGCAGAGGCAGGCCACCCCTCAGGGGGCGTCATTGTCCTGGTTCTGTGATTTCCTTTGGCCCTAGAATAATGCCCAGTGTTCAGAGGCCACGTACCCTGAACTCGAAAAATTCTGAGGACATAGTTGACTGGCTTACACAGGACACTCAATCTTCTACAGCTTCCGCTCGAAACCTTGACGCACCATCCTCCTCCAGCTCAGCTTTGGGCACCTCTCAAGCTACCACTCGCCCGCCCGCCGCCACCACCAACACTAGCACCACAGCCGCTTCACTTGATCTGTTAGAGGAGTTATTTACACATCAGTTGGAAGAAATTAGTGATGCGCAACCATAAGTGCCAGAGTATGTAGATAACAGGGATATGTCTCAGTCAGGCAGCATTACACACATGGACGTATGGTGTGACAATGATGATGTTGTACCCGCTGCTGCTTTCTTTGCTGAGTTTTCAAATACAAGTGAAGCGGTTGATGATGACGATGTGTCCGTGGATGTCACGTGGGTGCCCCGCTCGAAGAGAAGAAGAACAGGGGGAAAGTTCAGATGGGAAGACAGAGAGGAGGAGGAGATGAGTTGGAAGCAGGTGGAGGTCGTCGCAAGGAGCTAGTGGCACAGTCAGTCATGTATCGGCACCCGGGGTCAGCCAACACCCACTTAGGTAAAACTGCTTTGCGAAGGCACATGATCTCACATTGCAAACGCCTATGGGATCAACACTATTGATGTACAACGGCCAAAATTATTTTTCACAAAAGGCAATCCCCAACCTGTACTCTATTGTGGAAAAGGAAGTCATGGCATTTCTGGCACACAGTGTTGGGGCAAGGGTCCATCTGACCACTGATACTTGGTCTGCAATGCATGGTCAGGGCAGGTATATCACGTACACTGCACATTGGGTAAACCTGCTGAATGGGTGGCTCTGCAGAGGAGTTGGTGACACCGCCACGACTTGCAGGCAGGCCTGCTGCCACCTCCTCCTACTCCATCCTCTTCGCTAACCTCCTCAGCTGAGTCCTCTTCTGCTGCTGCGTCTTGCTTCACATCAACTGCACCCCCCCCCAGCTCCCCAGGGGCTATTCCACATCCCGGATACGACAGTGTCACGCCGTCTTGGGGTTGACTTGCAAGCAGAGAGTCACACCGGACCAGCACTCCTGTCCGCCCTAAACGCACAGATGGATCAGTGGCTGACCCCGCACCAACTGGAGATTGGCAGTTGGCAAAGTTGTGTGTGACAACGGAAGCAATTTGTTGGCGGCGTTGAATTTGGGCAAGTTGAAACATGTGCCATGCATGGCACATGTGTTGAATCTGATCGTACAACGCTTTGTGCATAAGTACCCAGGCTTACAGGACGTCCTCAAGCAGGCCAGGAAGGTGTGAGGCCATTTCAGGCGTTCCTACACGGCCATGGCGCACTTTTCCGATATTCAGCGGCGAAACAACATGCCAGTGAGGCGCTTGATTTGCAACAGCCCGACACATTGGAATTCAACACTCCTAATGTTCGACCGCCTGCTCCAACAAGAAAAAGCCGTCAACGAGTATTTGTATGACCGGGGTGCTAGGACAGCCTCTGCGGAGCTGGGTATTTTTTTGCCACGCTACTGGACGCTCATGCGCAATGCCTGTAGGCTCATGCGTCCTTTTGAGGAGGTGACTAACCTAGTCAGTCGCACCGAAGGCACCATTAGCTACATCATCCCATTTGTTTTCTTCCTGGAGCATGCCCTGGGATAAGTGCTGGATCAGGCCGTAGATGAGCGTGAAGAGGAAGAGTTGTGGTCACCATCACCACCAGAAACAGCCTTATCATCATCGCTTGCTGGACCTGCGGCAACGCTGGAAGAGGAGTCAGAGGAGGAATGCGGCTTTGAAGAGGAGGAAGACCAACCACAGCAGGCATCCCAGGGTGCTCGTTGTCACCTATCTGGTGCCCGTGATGTTGTACGTGGCTGGGGGGAAGAACAGACCTTCAATGAGATCAGTGAGGACGAGGAATGGGACATGAGTAGCTCGGCATCCAACCTTGTGCGAATGGGGTCTTTCATGCTGTCATGCCTGTTGAGGGACCCTCGTATAAAAAGGCTGAAGGAGAATGACCTGTACTGGGTGACCATGCTACTAGACCCCCGGTATAAGCAGAAAGTGTCTGAAATGTTACCAAATTACCGGCAGCAGTTCCAAAACAAGTTAAAAAGAACGCTTTACACAGCGTATAGGGGGGATGTCACAGCACAACGGGAATCTAACAGGGGAAGAGGTGAAAGAAATCCTCCTCCTACCACGACCATGCTGGCAAGGACAGGACGCTTTACAGACATGCTGTTGATGGAGGACATGCAGAACTTTTTTAAGTCCTACGCATCACCACAGCCCTTCGGGGTCCACCCTCAGAGAATGACTCGACCGACAGGTAGCAGACTACCTCGCCTTAACTGCAGATATCGACATTCTGAGTAGCGATAAACTCCTTGACTACTGGGTGTGCAGGCTTGACCTGTGGCCTGAGCTATCACAATTTGCTTTAGAACTTCTGGCCTGCCCCGCTTCAAGTGTCCTGTCAGAAAGCGCAGCAGGAGGTATTGTCACTGAGAAGAGAAGTCGCCTAGGTCAAAAAAGTCTAGATTACCTCACCTTTATTAAGATGAATGAGGCATGAATCCCGAATGGACTGACAGTGGGGGATGCATTTGACTAAAAAAGGCCTGATGAGATGCCTTGGGCTAAAAATGTTCCACACGCTGCTGTATTTAATTTCTGCATGCCGGATGACTTGCGTGACTTCTCTGCAATGTTTTAGTGCACTTTCTGCCTGTAAAACATGAATTTTTCCGGTCACTGCTACAGCAGTGGCTGCAACAATACCTCGTTTTTCAGGCATGTGTACATGCCTAATTTTTATAGCCTCTGGTGCTGCACTGTGGCTGCAAAAACAACAACAACGACATACATGTGTCAATTCCCCTTCATGATCGTTACCTTGTTGTGGTGAAGGGGCTTGCGTATCACAATGAAGCGATCACCTCTATGAGTGTGTTGGCAATGTTGGCACACCCCAGATGATAAGGTCATTGCTTCATTGTGAACAGATCAAAAGTGATCGGCTGGATAATTTTTCATAGAAAAAACATTCATTTTCTTTGTGATCATCTAAGGTGATCATTAAAGCCTACTAGGCCAACAATGGGCCCACACTGCAGAATCATTGTTTTCTGGGTCACTTAACTGTCACTGAACTACCTCAGCATGACCATAGGCTTTGAAAAACCGCCATCGCCTGCAATCTCCCAAACCTGCGCACGAGCACAGTCATCACTACACCAAGATTGACGCATAGAGGTATAAAATGTATGTCAACTATTGACAACTCTTTGCGGTTGTCTAAAATCTATTCGATACATGTCCCCTGATAGGGGACGTAGCAGGGATTAAACTGATAAGAATAGTACTACTTAACACACCACTCATATAGGATGGCACAGTACATTGCAAGGCGCACACGCCGTGCCCCAAATTGCAAGTAAGAGGACCGACCAACCATCTTTTTCCATCTCCCGGTTCCTAAAATCTATTCCATACACCGGCCCCTGATAGGGGACAAAACAGAGATTAAACTGGTAAGAATAAAACTGCTTAACACACCACTCATATAGGATGGCACAGTAAATTGCAAGGCGCACGCGCAGTGCCCCAAATTGGAAGTAAGAGGACCGACCAACCATCTTTTTCCATCTCCTGGTTCCTAAAATCTATTCCATACACCGGCCCCTGATAGGGGACAAAACAGAGATTAAACTGGTAAGAATAGTACTACTTAACACACCACTCATACAGGATGGCACAGTACATTGCACGGCGCACGCGCAGTGCCCCAAATTGGAGGTAAGAGGACCGACCAACCATCTTTTTGCATCTCCCGATTCCTAAAATCTATTCCATACACCGGCCCCTGATAGGGGACGTAACGGGGATTAAACTGATAAGAATAGTACTACTTAACACACCACTCATGTAGGATGGCACAGTACATTGCACTGCGCACGCGCAGTGCCCCAAATTGGAAGTGAAAGGACCAACCAACCACCTTTTTCCATCTCCTGGTTCCTGAAATATATTCCATACACCGGCCCCTGATAGGGAACAAAACAGAGATTAAACTGGTAAGAACAGATTTTTTTAGTTTAAAAAAAAGAGGACAGCCTCTGCGGAGCTGGGTATTTTTTGTCCGCGTTACTGAACCCTCATGCACAATGGCTGTAGGCTCATGCGTCCTTTTGCGGAGGTGACAAACCTGGTCAGTCAAACCCAAGGCAACATCATCGACCTCATCCCATATGCGTTTTTTCTGGAGCGTGCCCTGCGAAGAGTGCTGGATCAGGCCGTAGATGAGCATGAAGAGGAAGAGTTGTGGTCACCATCACCACCAGAAGCAGCATTGTTGTCGTCGATTGCTGGACCTGCGGCAGTGAGAGAGGAGTCTGAAGAAGAGGAGTCAGAGGAGGAATGTGGCTTTGAGAAGGAGGAAGACCAACCACAGCAGGCGTCCCAGGGGGCTTATTGTCACCTTTCGAGGACCCTTGGTGTTGTATGTAGCTGGGTGGAGGAAGAGACCTTCAATGACGTCAGTGAGGAACGGGACATGGCTAGCTTGGTATCTAACCTTGCGGTTGTGCAAATGGACTGTTTGTGGTTGTTTGCAGTGCGTTAAACAGGGAGTTTGGTCTGTCAGAGTTTGGTCTGTCACTGTGAAGCAGGCATAACCCTTACACTACCTGATCGATACAATATCATACCTGATCGTATACACACACTGGATGTTTTAAAGTACGTTATTCCAAACAATTTAGGAATGTTAGGTGATTTATGCCCTTTATGGATTAAAACCCGACTCTGCGTCAACTATGTAATTTTCCATGGGAGTTTTGCCATGGATCCCCCTCCGGCATGTTTCTATTGTGTCCAGAAAGAGTCCCTGTGGGTTTCAAAATTTGGCTGCCTATTGAAGTCTATGGCGGTTCGCCTGGTTCGCCCGTTCGCGAACATTTGCGGAAGTTCGCGTTCGCCGTTCGCGAACTGAAAATTTTATGTTTGCGACATCTCTAATGGCCAGTAGGCATGAGGCGAGGTGGTGAAGGGTTAGGAGGTCCATAGAGGGACTTCCAGTGTGTGAATTAGATAAATAAGCAGACCATCTATGGTCAAATTTGGTGTTGGTGAGTTAGCAGTCTTGATATTCAGAGCCTCTTTGGCGTACAGTTCTTGTAGTCCCAATTTCACTTCCTTCAATGAAGGGGGAACAGATTGAATACATTTGGTGAGAATGGCTCTCCTGGCTATCATATAGCAGGTTGTCAGCCAAGATTTATGGGCCGTGATGACCGGGCATTGCTCTCTAGGGCATGTTTCAAGCACTACATCAAAATTCCCAAAAAGGAGGAGGTATGGCTTACCATGAGGGGTCAAGCCCGTAACAGAAGCAGAATATGTTTCTACTGTATTCCAGAAGGTGTAAATTGGAGGACAAAACCAAAGTCTGTGAGCTAGAGAAGGCTTGGACAGAGTGGGCAACAAGTTGAGGAGAGTTGTGAGCCATTGCATGTGTATGGAACATAACTGCGGTGCATAATTTTGTACTGTTGTTCTCTCCAGAACTCATTGGTTCATTGGTTATGAACTTATGGGTGGTCAGGTAACCAGATAGTAGCAAGTTGCATGCATTAGGGTTTGGGAAGTCTTTGTCCCAGGGGGTATAAGGGAAAGAGGAGTTGCAGAGTGAGGAAAAGGATAGGAGCCTTCTGTAAATGTCCGATATTTTGTGTAGGCCTAGGTCAAGAAGCATGAATATTAAAGTCCATTTGAAGCGTGTAAGCCTATGAGGACAAGACTTAGCAGCAAATCTGACAGCTTGAAGTATGCCAAGAGTATGACCTTTAGGTAGCTGAAAGTGACTCAAGACCTTAGATGTAGGTAAGGGTATTCCCGACTCCCGATCAAAGAGTTGTACAAAACTGTGAAGACCAAAATCCTGCAAGGTATTGAATGGAAAGTGATGGAGCACCTACGGGAATAGGGGATGGCCCCTGATGGATAGGTAGGATGTCATTGCCGGAGAGGCATGTCGTTTCCGAAAGATTTCTCTCCAAGTAATATTGGTGTCCCGGAGGAGAACGTTATTCTTATGGTGATTTGGGTAGGCTCTGTGGGGACAGTGCAGAAAGGCCGCTAGATCATAAGGGGCTAAATGCTGAGATTCTAAGTTATAATTTGAATACCTAGAAGTTTTGCCAATCCAGCCCCATTCTGAGTATACATGCAAGATTATAGAGGCAGGAGTTTGGGAGAGCAACCCCGCCCTCCCTCCTCGGCAGATATAATTTCTGTAAAGCTGTGCCCGGTCTCCTACCCTTACAAAGAAAGACAGAAACTGATTTATTTAGTCGTTGAATGTCTTTATGTTTAAGCAGCAGTGGTATAGTTTGGAGAGGGTAGAGAAGCTTGGGGAAGCCCACCATCTTATATAAATGACATCTGCCAAAGAGGGAGAGGGGGAGTCCCGCCCAAGTATCCAATGCTAATATAATTTTAGCTATAGTGGGAGAAAAATTAAGGTGATAAATTGACGAAGGGGTTAGACCGATCCTGATCCCTAAGTATGTGATAAAGTCTTTGGCAACAGCGAAAAGTGGTGTAAAGGGCCATGGGTTATGTGTGGTATGATGGAGGGGCAAGATTTCGCTTTTAGCTAAATTCATTTTAAGTCCTGAGCATAATCGGAATTCCTCAAAGATGTGGTGTATCAATTTGGAGTCATTAGGCGGATTTGATGTAAAGATCAGTATGTCATCCACAAAAAGTGCTATACGTAAATCTGATTCGCCAACAGGGATGCCTTGTAAGTCAGGGTGTTGCAAAATGAATCTGGCTAGGGGTTCTAGAGCTAGATGGAACAGGAGTGGAGATAGTGGGCAACCCTGCCTGGTGCCTCGGTGAAGTGTGAATGGGGCCGAGATGTGTCCATTAAACATAATATTCGCCGTTGGGTTCGTGTACATCGATTTGATAAGGTGGATAAATGGGCCCCGGAACCCAAAACGTTGCAGGGTCAATTGAAGCCAGCCAATATCCACCCTATCAAAGGCTTTTTCCGCATCAAGATAATTGCCATGTCAGCGGATCGGTGTTGTTGGGACATTTCCAGAGCCAAAAGAACCTATCGGATATTAGCGGCAGCAGATCAGAGCAGTGAAGCCCGCTTGGGTAGGGTGGATGAGGGTTGGCATTATCAGAGCTAGCCGAGTAGCTATGATTTTAGAAAGGATCTTACCGTCCAAATTTAGAAGGGAAATGAGACGATAGGAGCCCGGTTCAGTAGGGTCCTTCCCTAGTTTTGGAATCAACTTAACATGTGCCTGAAGGCCAGTCGAGAAGTAGGAATGACCATCAAGGATGTGTTGGTAAAGTGTTTGAAGTGTCGGAGCAATAGTATCTGCCGAGGCTTTGTAGAAGTCAGAAGAGAATCCATCAGGGCCTGGTGCTTTCCCTGGGGGTAAATTAGCTATGGTTTTTGTGATTTCCTCAAGTTGTATCGGGGCATAAAGTGCAGTAAGAAAGTGTTCGTCAATAGTGGGTAATTGTATCTTGTCTAAACAGGAGACTGTGACCTGTTCGTCACGATGTTCGGCACTGTAGAGGTCAGTATAGAAATGAGCAAGAATGTCTGAGATTTCCGTAGGTGAAGTGGTGGTCGCCCCCTTGTCAGTTTTTAGTGCCGCGATGTGTGTGGGAGTGAAGGGACCTTTACATAATTTGGCTAGCAATTTGCCCAGCTTATTGCCAAATTTGTGGTATGTCAGATCCTGTATAGAGGAATACATTCTCTCCTGCGCGGCCGCCCAAGCGTCAAAAGCCGCTTTTACTTCTTGCCAGTTCTGCCTGTTAGAGTGGTTATTCAACTGTGATAGCTCCAACTTAGCCGATCACAATTTTGTACTGGCCTCTGCATAAGCCTTCCTAATGGTTTTCTTTCGGCCAGCGGCATAGGAGAGGATCCTACCTCGCAATACAGCTTTCCCCATTTCCCAAAAGAGGGTAGGGTCAGAGGCATGGGATGAATTGGTTTCTGAAAATTCCCGCCACGTTGTGTCCAATTATAGAAACCAGATGGGGGCCCTGAGCCAAAAAGGACGGAAATCTCCAGCCACTTGCTGACGCTTTAGGAGAAAGATCCAGAAGTGACAGCGAGATCACAGAGTCAATGATCATGGGTTGTAGTAAGGAGTTGTTAAAAAAATAATCAATTTGAGAAAGGGAGTTGTGGGGGTTAGAAAAAAAAGAGAATTCTCTACCCTCAGGGTGCATTAAGCGCCAGATATCGTTCAATTAGAGATTGTCAAAAAAGTGGGACAAGTGAGTCGGACCCGGTGAGGAACAAGAGGGTGCAGTCGTGGGCGGGCGTGATCTATCTTCCCTAGCGTCCATTACTGAATTAAAGTCTCCAGCTAAAACTAGTGGAATGTGGATAAATGGAGCCGAATGTGTTGCCAGGGACTGAAAATATTGTTTTGTGGGGGAATTAGGAGCATAAGTTGTGGCAATCACCCATTCCCTGTGTCCGAGGGAAAGTGTAACTGCCAAGAACAGTCCGTCTGTGTCAGGTAATTTTGTAGGGCATGTGTTTATGTATAAGGATCATGACTCTGGCTTTACCTTTAATGGCAGGAGAGCCCAGTACTTGGCCTACCCATAACCTACGCATTCTCATGAAGTCTTGTTCAGAGAGATGTGTCTCTTGTAACACAGCTATGTCGGCTTTCAATCGTCTTAGATGACGAAGAACTGCCATGCGTTTATTAGGGTAATGAAGACCCTTAATGTTTCAGGATATTATCTGGATCATTTAGGTATGTCAGTGATTGATAAAAAAGCAGATAATGTACGTTCTAGTGTAATTGTGTGCAGAGATTTGTCACAGTAAGGCTCATGGGGTAATGTGGAGCAATAAGAGGTTGTGTCACGGAATGGAGAGGATGAGGGGGGTGAAGGGCGGAGTGGCAAGACTTGTGCATGTAAAACAACTAAACAAAATTCCAAAACCCGACACTTGCGTGTCCATGGGAGCAAGTACTTCACTTCTTCCCACATGTGATCTACCGCCTACTACGGCGCTACTGGGGTAGGACAATTGCAATCTCGAGAGGCGAGTCTGCTCCCCTACTTACTATAAGGTGTTGTCGGTCAGCAGGACCAGTGACCCACTACAATGGTGGTAAATGCGACTCTGTCCCGCTTATGGAGGGGTGGTCGTTCAACGGCAGCGCTCTAGTAATGAACATGAACAAAGCTGTAAAAGGCAAAGCAGAAACATTAAGGTAACAGTACATGGAATATCTGAGGAGATATCTCAATATGCAATATAATAGATGTAGATGTAACTACATGGACAAAAAGGACACTCTGGGCATAGCCGATGAGTTGAGTAGAGGACCGTCATATTTGAAGTGGTAGTGGACTCCGGAAGGCCAATTATGCGCAGATTGTTTCTGCGTGACCTATTCTCTAGGCCATCTACCTTATCTAGTAGGTACTGCTGTGTTTGTTTGAGTTGGCGTTCGGCATGAAAAGAAGCTTGAGTCACCTCCTCAATTTCAGAAATTCTGCTTTCCAATTCAGTGAGTTGTAGGGCATGTTCTCCAATGTCCTTTCTAATCTGTGCTATCCCCACCGCCATAGCCCTGTCTACAGCTGCTGTAATGCTCAGGAATAGCAGGGCTGCCACAGCCTGGGCAATGCCTGCATACTGGTCTGGGGAGGCAGTGGGGTTAGCATCAGGGTATGCAGCTGTGCTCACTGAGGTAGATGCAGGGGGAGGCTGGGTGTGGGACTGATCGTGCCCTACACCATCTTGCCTGAGAGGGAGCCAGGGAAAGATTGAACAGAGCTTGCAGCGGGGGGCAGCAGTGGCAGGTCCGGGATGCAAGAATTTGTCCATCAGGAGTTCCCCTTTTTCCAGTAAGTTTTGGGGGTCACTGACTCACCTCTCCGAAGATGTGGCCGATATTATAAGCCCTGAAGCCCGGAGCCGCAGCTTCCTGCTCCCTCACATCTGGCGCCGGAACCGGAAGACTCTGTGTCTGTTTCTATGGCTACCTGACCACCAGGATAGACACATAGGCCTCTCTTCCATATGCCTATCCACAACTCTGCAGTAGGCAGATCTACTTTTGGAGCTTGTTCCGATTGGGATGCTTTGCCCCTGCCTGGACCTTGTTCACTAGTTGAACAGGGATCCATATTGGTGTTTGTTATATGTTTGTACAGTCTTCCATGTGTTTCATGCTTTTTCTTCACTGTTTCTTTGTATTGTTGTGAATTATTGTAGTTATTTTACCATTTCAAGATGCAGACTTATTGGTCATTCTTCCCCCATTCAACTTGCTGCTTAACCGCTAAGATTTTTCTGTTAATCTAGACTCCTCATGAGTAGTGATGGGCCGATCACCCCCCTGTTCGGTTCGCAACTGAACATCTCGAACAGGGAAAAAGTTCTTGTGAACATGCGAACACTATTAAAGTCTATGGGACACGAACATGAAAAAACAAAAGTCCTCATTTTAAAAGCTTATATGCAAGTTAATAATATAAAAAGTGTACTGCCCTGGGGGACATGTATCAACGCAAAAAATTTTTTTCGAAACAATCGTTTTTACAGTAGCAATGATTTTAATGATGCCTAAAGTAAAACAATAAAAATAAATATTGTACGTCTAATGTATGTAGTCAGCTGCAGCAATACTGGCATTTCTAAAGGAAAAAATGTCATTTAAACTTGCTTGCGGTTGTAATGTATTGTTGGCTACCGGCAATACAGATAAAAAAAATGAAAAAAAAAAAAACGGCACCCCAAAGGGCCTGGTATAGATTTTGGGGGGACCCCATGCTGCTTTTTTTTTTTAAATTCTGTAATAGTGTTCCCATTAACCCTTTAAATACAGGGCACTTTCACCCTCTCCTGCCTAGCCCAATTTTCAGCTTTCAGTGCTCATTGGCATCTATGGGAAATATTGGTCAGCTTGGTATTGCACTACTCCATTTCTTTACTATTGGTGTCTATGGGAAATCTTAGTCAGCTTGGCATGACACTGCTCACAAACTATAAGTGACAGGGACACAAAACTTGAAGAGCACTGAGAGGGGACCCAGGACTACAACATTTTCAAAATGGGGTATGCCTGTACTCTACACTGACTGAACTAAACTAACTCAACACAATATCCACTAACTACCTGCCTAATCTCTATTGTCACACACTATACATGGCTGCCTTGTAAGCAGCATTCCTATATAGTATGGGGCATGGACTTAGCCCCTGAGCCATGTTTGGCTAAAGGCACCCTGCCTTTGGCCAATCATGGTTCTGACAGGACATTATGCTGTGATTGGCCAAAGCATACAGGTCAGCTGCATGCTTTTGCCAATCACAAGCACTTAATGCACTGCAATTGCGCAGTGCATTATGGGACACTCATCAGCGGGCGAATTTGCCGCCGAGCGCCCCGGGTGTTTGTGTGTTCGCCGAACACACAAACACCCAATGTTCGAGTCTAACTTACGTGCGACTCAAACATGAAGCCCCTCACTACTGATGACTACATTTAGGGTAGTTTCTTACAATACTTATCGTCTCTGTTCTCCTAATAAAAACAGAAGATTATGGTTGGAACTGAAGAGGTTAGTGACTTATGTGGTCTACTTACAGGAGACACACTTTTAACATTCCTTAGTACCTAAATTCCCCAGTCATCTGTTTAAACAATGGTTGAGCAATTTGCCCATAGCTAAATCTCAGGGTACCATAATGCCCATTTCCACCACACAAACAATATGCTGATCCCAATGGAAGATTGGTGTTCCTCAAAGGTACAATTGTGGGACGAAAAAAGGTGTGCAGTGCCTGGATAGCTCTGCACGCTATTGAGCGAGACTATAGCTAATATTTCACAATTCACGAGATATATGTGAGGATCAACCTCTTATTTGTCAACCACCATATCTTAGAAACCCTCCCTGACTCCACTATAGAGCAGATAACCATATCTAAGAGCTTTATTATCCCTACTCTGCAGCTCTATGATATTTCTGTAGTGGGGAAGGTGACAGAGGCTATTTACCATTATTTTACTGAGAAATCTATGGATGGTAAAGTTAAGAGGGTTCTCTGGGAAGGCCACAAGGCTGTAATACGGGAGGGAATTGATCTCATTGGGCTCTAAACTAAAGAGAGTATGACAAGAAGATTTTAAATTGGTTCTAATCTTCTTGCAGGTGGCCAAGGTACAGCACAAACACAACGGCACCCCAGAAAACCTTAACGATCTCCACAGGGACTTTACTTACTAGACCACCGTATCTGCAACCAATTGCGATATGCCTCAAATCAGCATTATGAGTATGGTAACAAATGTGGTGAGAGCCATTCAGAAGCAGCTCCAATCTTGATCTGGTGCTAAAGTGTTGCATATGTTTGACAAATTATAATCTATCAAATTTGAACACTGTGGGATCCTTAGACTTAAAATCAATGAAGCAAGTTCAGATTAGGGCTTACCTGAATGTGCCCACTTTCCCCACATTTCCATCTGCCACTCAAAATAACCTAGAGTGCCTTATTACACTGAAATAACAGCCTTTGCCAAAGAACTTCTGAACATAAAGAGCCCAGACCAAACTAATTACCTGAAGGCCTATTATTGTAAATTTTTTGTCTTTACTCCATAGATAAAGGCATCCCTATCTCTAAGGAGGATAACTCTCCCCTGGAAAGAGAAGCCTGCTGGAAGATGTAGTCTGCAAGGAATTCAGTAGTTCAGCGATGCCTGCATAGAGGACTACAGTTCCCACAATCATCTCCTCTGGGCTCAAAAATGTGAGGCAGATTATATGAGCCCAGCAGTAGTGGGAAATAGGAATGGTCTGTAGAAATGGAGATTAGGCCTGCTATATCAGATAACAGTAGTCCATAACATGAGACGATACCTGGACCCTGTAGAGGTTTCACAGGCAGTCCAACTCCTCCTCAGGATGGAACATCAATATGTGCCATTGCCAGAAGGTTTGCTGTGTCTCCCAGCACAGTCTCAAGAGCATAGAGGAGATTCCAGGAGACATGCAGTTACTCTAGGAGAACTGGACAGGGCTGTAGAAGGTCCTTAACCCATCAGCAGGACTGATATCTGCTCCTTTGAGCAAGATGGAGCAGAATGAGCACTGCCAGAGCCCTACAAAAAATGACCTCCTGCAGGCCACTGGTGTGAATGTGTCTGACCAAACAATCAGAAACAGACTTCATGAGAGTGGCCTGAGAGCCCAACGTCCTGTGGGCCCTGTGCTCCCTGCCCAGCACCATGGAAATTTATTGGCATTTACCATTGAACACCAGAATTGGCAGGTCCTCCACTGGCGCCCTGTGATTTTCACAGATAAGAGCAGGTTTACCCTGAGCACATGCGACAGACGTAACTGGGTCTGAAGAAGCAATGGAGAACATTATACTGCCTGTAACATCGTTTGGCATGACCGGTTTGTTGGTGGGTCAGTGATGGTCTGGGGAGGCATATCCATGGAGGGACACACAGACCTCTACAGGCTAGACAATGGCACCCTGACTGCCATTAGATATCAGGATGAAACCTTTGGACCCACTGTCAAACCCTACACTGGTGCAGTAGGTCCTGGGTTACTTCTGGTGCACGACAATTCCCCGCCTCGTGGCGAGAGTACGCAGCCAGTTCCTAGAGCATGAAGGAATTAATACCACTGAATGGACCCCCACGCTCGCTTAACCTAAATCCAATAGAACACCTCTGGGACATTATGTTTTGGTCCATCCAACGCCACCAGGTTGCACCTCAGTCTGTTCAGAAGCCCTGGTCCAAATCTGGGAGGAAATACCCCAGGGCACCATCTGTCATCTCATTAGGAGCATGCCCCAACATCGTCAAGCATGGATACAAGCATGAGGGGGCCATACAAACTACCATTTTGAGTTGCTGCAATGAAATATTTAGCAAAATGGACTAGCCTGCTGCATCATTTTTTCACTTTGAATTCAGCCCTCTGTAGGTTATTCATTTTAATTTCCATTAAACGATGTGGCATCCTTTAATTTAAAACAAATTGCTCAGTCCATATCAGTATAGATGTCCAGCATATTTTTTCCCAATGAGATCTGATGTGTTTTCAAAATGTTCCTTTCATTTTTTTTTATCTATTCAACAGGTGAACCTACAAATAAAAATAAAGACTGTGCTACACATGTTGCAAATTGCTGTAAAAACCGGTAGAAGAGAAAAAAATTCTAGGACCATTCTTTATGATTAACTTTTAACTGAAAACCTGAAAAGGCTTTAAATGTGATGCTTATGGACAGTTTTGTGTATCAATGTTTGTCGCCCATTTACAGGCATGTGCAATTTTAAGGCCTGACATGTTGGGTGTCTTTTTACTTTTTTTTTTTTTTGTTTTTCAATTTATTTTTATTGAGTTTGTAAAAAAAAAGTACAAGGTGAAGCAACAGTGAATATTCCAAACATTGGATAGTTTAGGAATCAAAGTGTAAGCATGCCATGCTTCTTAGTAGTGAGTGGTAAAACAGTCAAGGAGTAAAAGTAGCTTGACCAAATGTTAACATTATAAGTATATAACAAGATACTGTATAAGGGGTAGATGGAGGGGTAGGGGGGAGGTGGAACACAGAGGCGATATAAGTAGATAAAACCTGGTTTTGGAGTAAGAGTATCGTATAGTTGGTTCAGAAATTGGTTGAGACTAAAGAGGGGGTGACTTACGGTCACTACTTATTGTGAGAATAGTAGACTAACAAACAGGATATTCAAACATTTCAAAAACTTACAAGTTTATTGTGCCAACATTTCCATGGAATCCATCATTTAAGGAGCTTAGAGTATACAGATTACTCATGTGTCATTAAACATTCATAGGAGTAATGAGTTTGTATTAGAGTAATCACATCAAGTATTTTTGGCACCGTGATTGCCTTCCAGTGTCTAGTAATAAGCAGTCTGACCGCTAAGAGTATGTGGGAAATTACTGTCCTAAAATGAGGTGGGATTGAGTTAATGTTGATGTTCAGAATGGCTATATGTGGGGTGATTGTGCAGTGTAGATGAGTGATATCAGATAATATATTTGATATGTATAACCAAAGCTCGCTCAGATATGGACATGACTAAAATATGTGGTACAGAATACCTGATTGGGCACAGTTCCTCCAGCATGTGGGTCTGGGGAGTTTATGAAATTTTGCGAGTCTCTGGGGTGTTAAATACCACCTTAGAGTTGATTTCTGGGTTAGTTCCCATAGTAATTTGCTACTCGTGGATTTGTATATCGAGCGCAAGGCCATTTGCTATTGTTGATCAGTAAATTGTTGTCGTAGGTCTTCCTCCCATCTCCTGAAGGGCATTGATTTGGTAAATATTATTTTTTCATGTAGTATTGAGTAAATTAGGGAGGTGCCTTTGTATCCCTGGATGTTGGTGAAGTAATATTTACAAAGGTCAGCAGGTATAGCTCCTTCGAGGTGAGTGTAGGAAGTGAGACAGTGATGGATTCTGTGATAGATCAGAAAGTCTATGGTAGGGGCGTTATATATCATTTTTGGAGTTGTGCAAATGATTTGTGAGTTAGCTTGGCTCGAAGATCAGAAGTGAGAGCTACCTGGTCTGTTAGCCAGACAGGTTTTACTAGGTCTGGGGCTAGAAATTGTAATGTTACAAGGGGTATTGGGAGAGCTTTGGTGATGAAGTGTGGCAATTTAGAGAGACATAGTGATTTCCAGGCTTTAAAAGAGTCCTGAATGGTGGGAGCGAGACATTTGTAATTAGGAGGGTTGACAGCTCTGCTAAATAACCAAAGTTTAGGATTACCTCCAGGTATTGTAGTGGCTTCTATGTTCCCCCATGATGTTGTGGGGTACAGATACATCCAGTCTTTCAATTGTGTTAGTCAGGTGGGGATGTAGTAGTCTTTTATGTATAACCTGCACCACCCGCCAACCTTTGTTTAACAGGCTTATCATGGCTGCTTCTGGCCTTTTTTCCCTGCCAGATGTATGAATGAATGATTGATTGGAGGGATTTGAGGTATGAGTGAGAAAGTGATATGGGGAGTGTGCGAAAAAGATATAACAGTCTGTGTAGAAGCATCATCTTGAATAAAGCTAGCCTTCCAGGCCAGGTGATTTTGAGTTTGGAGAGTTTGGACATTTCTTGAGAGAGCATATGTTTGAGTTCTTTTTAGTTGTTAGCGAAGAGTTGCTTTATGGACTTGATGAGCGTGATTTCTAGGTATGGGATGCCTGTGTCAGTCCATAAATCGTTGTACATATTGCGAAGTAGGTTGCTAGTTATGCCCTCTAAGCCTAGGTCTAATATGTAAGACTTTCATTCACCTTAAAGTAAGAAAGATTACTAAATCTTTGTAGAACAGATTGTACCGAAGCCAGGGACACAATTGGGTTGGTAATCATTAATATCACATCATCAGGAACAAGTTAATGTTATGCTCCTTGGAGCCAATTTGGAAACCAGATATGTTTGCATGTGATCTGATATGTTTAGCAAGAGGTCCCATCACTAAATTAAATGCAAGTGGCAATAATGGGCAACCCTGACAGGCTCCATTAGATATGTGGAATGGTTTAGATAGTATTTCTGCCGAGTATACTTGGGCTGATGGCGAAGAATATAGGGCCATAATGGCTGAAAGGATATGCCTTTGGAATACAAATTTGCAGAGTGTAGTCTGGAGATATGACCAGTGAAATCTTTGGATGCAAAGTTCAAGTATTTTCTGCATTGTGGACAATGTTAATATTCCTTCATGTAGCGTCAAATGTTTGACGTCCTGCTTGAATTTGGATTGGTCAGGGTGTATCAATGAGGGCAATATATGTATCAGTCTAGTGGCTAGCAATTTGGCATATATTTTTGTGTCAATTTTGACTAGGGAGATTGGTCTAAAATTTTGTGGTGATGTAGGTTCCTTCCCTTACTTTGGTAGGGTTATAATAAGAGCTTTAAGCATTTCAGGAGGAAGAGAGAAAGAGGAAGCAACATCATTGCATAACTGAGCCAGGGTTGTCTGAAATTGTTTATATTATTCTCCAGTAAGAACGTCTGGACCAGGTGATTTGCTTGAGGGTATATTTGAGATTTTTTCCGTCAACTCTTGGGTTGTAAATGGGGCATTTAGCAGAGAGAGTTGTTCTGGGGAGATTGTAGGGACATTAATTATAAATATATCGTATATATATTATAATTTCCCTCAGAAAAATATCAATCTCATCTTTGGATGGTTGGGGGGTCGAGGTGTCTTCTTTTATATTGTATAGTGTATTGAAGTAATGGCTGAAAGCATAAGTTATAGCCTGGGGGGTCAATAAGTTTCACTTTAGTGGCAGGATGGAATAGATGTGAAATCTTTGTTTTGTTGTGATATCCTTTTATTCTTGGGGGCATGGATTTCCCTGCTTTATTTCTTATAGTGTAGTGTTTGGATTTAAATTTTTGGGGGGATTTTTTGAATGAATCTAACAGGAGTGATCTTAGTTCCTGTCTAGGAAGTACAAGTTTTGATTTAAGGGTGGGGTCGGGATTGGTTTGTTTTGTTTTTTCAATGTCTTTAATGGATGTGAGGGAGTCAAGATGTTGTGTTCTCTTCCTTTTTTCCCTAGCACTTAATTGTATAAGAATCCCCCTGATGAATGCTTTATGGGCATTTTATAGGGTGGCATTGTTGGATGTGGAATCTTAGTTAATGGTAAAGAACTCCTTTAGTTGATCATATAAGTAAGTGGCATACTGTATGTAGGTGATTGCAGGATGGCGGCATTTAACTCTTCAGATTCTCGTGGTGGACACTGATGACAGAGTGTCAATAGTAATAGTGGTGGGTGCGTGGTCGGGCCAAGTTATTGTGGAGATAGCTGACTCGTGATGCTGGGTAGCAACCATTCATCTACTAGGAAGTAGTCAATTCAGGTGTACGAGTTATGACGGTGGGAGAAAAAGGTGTAGTCACATTCGGAGGTGTGGAGACATCTTCATACATCGTATAGGTCATTATTTCCTATGAATGCCCCCATTGGGGAGCGGTGTCTGTTGGAGCAGGAGGAAGTATCTAGTAGATTGTCCGGTATCATGTTGAAGTCGCCACATAGTATAAGATGACCATGCCTGCACATGTGTAGCTTTTTCATGAGTTTTGACAGGAATTTGATTTACTGGGTGTTGGGCACATATATGTTTACTAAACTACATATGATGTTATCCAGTGTGCAATTGAGGGCTAACTATCTACCCTCAATATCTGTGAGACTATTGTGAGACTATTATGCAGCATAAAGGAAAATGTATTTTTGATCGCTATTAGTACACCAAGTATGAGGCCCTAAAGATATAGGGAAAGTTCTTGTTGGAACAGCTGGGTTCCTCATTTATTTTGAATGCACCAGATATCACAATAGGACTTTTGGGCTGTTCGCCATAGGGAGGCTCTCTTTGCTGGATGATTTAATCCCTTGGTGTTATGTAGTATTTGGTGGCTGGAGGTACATTAGGCATTCACAGGATACAGAAGTAAGTGTCGGCCAGTATAGGCCCCAAAAATTAGCCCAAATGGGTTTACCTGACAGCTAAGAACATTGTATTCTGTGGCTGAAGGTACATTAGGCAATCACAGGATACAGAAGTAAGTCTCGGCCAGTATAGGCCCCAAAAATTAGCCCACATATGTTTACCTGACAGCTAAGAATGTTGTATTCTGTGGCTGAAGGTTCATAAGGCATTGACAGAACAAATAATTGTCGGCCATGAAAGGCCCCAAAAATTAGGCATTCTCTCCCGATACCGATAGCTAAGGGGAAACTTCAAAAGCTCCAGTCCAAAATGGCTCAGTTTATTTGGGGCTCCAGGGGTCCCAGACTCCCACGGAGGGTCCTCATCAGAAGCCGCTTACAGGGGGGTCTAGGGGTCCCCATTCTCTGGAGATACTACCAGGCAGCCCAACTGGCACAGTTCTCTGTAATTTATGCTTTGTGGGGCAGACCAGACTGGGTAGACATGGAACGACAAGCTGTTCCCAATCACACTATAGACTTCTTAGTTTGGTCTCCCCCTCGCAGGAGACCCCCTGTCTTGGCACCTACCCTATCCCACTCTATCGTTCTCTGCGACAGGCTTTACACACACCCTTTGCTTATCTCTGCCCATAAACCCCTGACACATATTTTCAACAATCCGGACTTTGTCCTGGGATTAAACATTGGTGCTTTTAGATGGTGGACCAACAAGGGGCTATTCAGGATAGGACATTTTCTGTCACCTCAAGGCCCCTTCTCGGTCGCGCACTGTGTGAGTAAACTTAATATGCTGCCTCCCTCAGAGAAATTTAGGTTACACCAGATCAGACACTTCCTGTCTTCTATGGTCACAGGTTCGGATGCAGAACCCCGGACCACTTCATATGAATGCTGGTGTTCGCAAGCTCAGGTCCAGAGGGGAAGTATTTCGTTGAAAAGCCTGGCTAGGCCCTTTCTTGGGAAAGGGACCTCGAGTTTTCGTGGGAACCGGACACCTCGAACTCCATCTTTCGGAGGGTATTTAAAGGTATTTTGAACATGTCTCTTATAGAAGCAAATGTTAAGATTATTACCCGTTGGTACCTTGTTCCCACCCGTCTAGTTAAAATGTATCCAGGCACTGATCCCCTCTGCTTTCGCAATTGTGGACATCAGGGCTCCATGCTCCATATTTGGTGGGAATGCCCGCGTATCCACAGCTTTTGGAATAAGCTGTTTAGCTTGATCCGCAAAGTTACAGGGCTTTCTGCTCCCAAGACCCTGGAAGTAGCGCTGCTTCTTGGCTCTGGAATAAAGGTGCCTAGAACCAGCGTGAAACTCATGCACTTTATGTTGTTGGGAGGTAAGCTTACCCTGGCTCGGGCGTGGAAGTCACCCTCAGAATCTATGGGGGCGACCAAACGCAAAATCACCTGGATCATGACCCAGGAGAAGATGGTTAGTATCTTCCATGACAAGCAAGCGGAATTTGAGGCCATATGGGAGCCCTGGTGTCTGTACATCACACCTCCTTCCACATAAATACTCTAAAAGGAGGGGTGATAGGAGTTTCATCTCCTCTTTTCCCTTCTCGCATCCACTCTGGCATCTCTGTCCTCTATCCTTTCTCCTCTTGAGCTCTTTCTCTGATTTCCTTTCCTCCTCTGTGCTGCTTCGTCTTTCCTTTCTCTCTTGGCATTCGGTATCATTAGCTTTCTCAGGACCTATCTTTGCCTAGTGTTTTTGAATGCCAAACTAAGTTGGGGGGGTTTTGACTAGGGGCGTTGCCCTGCCCCAGCTTGCAGTGGGTACTTATCTTCTGCACACATGTTCCATTTTTTGTATTTACATGCTCTGTTTTGTATTTACAGGTTCCCCGGACTCTGTTCTGGTCCACGGACATTTTAGTTATACTTTGTTTTGTGTCATGCCTGTTTTACACTGCATTGTTTCTATTGGCTATCTCACGTGGGCCCCTCCCATGTGGGCACTGATTGTATTTTCTTGTGAACCTGACTTTGGCATTGTTCCCTGAGATTGTATGTTGTTGTTTTACTTTTGTCTTACAAAATAAAAAACTTTTGCAAGTAAAAATTAGGCATTCAATGGACATGACATACCTTCTATGCCGCTGTATTTAACGAAGACAAGGACAAGGAATTGTTGTGGGTGGATGGCGGTCTGGCAGAATTTTTGTGGCCTGTCATGAGGAATTTCAATGAAACATGGTCTACTGGTCACATGTGTTAAATTCCTCAGAGATCCATGCCTCATTCATTTTTATAAATGTGAGGTAGTCTACACTGTCATGAGCTAGGTGAGTGCGCTTATTAGTCACAATCCCCCCTGCTGCGCTGAATGTCCTTTCGGACAGGACACTGGACGGGGGGCAAGCCAACAGTTCCATTGCAAATTGTGCAAACTCTGGCCAGAGGTCAAGCCTGCCCACCCAGTAGTCCAGGGGTTCATCACTCCTCAGAGCGTCCACATCGGCCGTTAACCCGATTGTAGTCGGACACCTATCAGTCTAGGCATTCCCTGATGCTGGATCTGGAGTACAGCTGTCGATGGTTCGGCTGAAAGAAGGATCTCATATCTGAAGTGACCAAGACATCTTCAAACCGCCCCCTTCTTGCAGGTGCTGTTGGATTGCTACCTGCAACTGTCTCTCTGTGACTGCGCACGCAAAGGCAGAATGTAGCATTTCTCGCAGCAAAACCTGGAAATTCTGCATTCTGACCCCTCTCTGTGATGCTGGTAACATTTCAGCCATTTTGTGTTTGTACCGGGGGTCTAAGTAAGTTGCCACCCAGTACTGGTCCTTGCCCTTTATTCTTTTTATAAGGGGGTCCCCCTTAAAACACTGGAGCATGAAGACCCCATTTGCACTGGAAGCCGTGTAGCGGCCTGGCTTCAGCTCATCATCCAGGATAATGTCGTCCTCGTTCTCCTCCCCCCATCCACAGATAACACCAGGGATCCCGGAAAGGTTTAACCACTTAAGCCCTGGAAGATTTTACTCCCTTCCTGACCAGGGCCTATTTTGCGATTCGGCACTGCGTGATTTTAACGGACAATTGCGCGGTCGTGCGACGCTGTACCTAAACTAATTTGACTTCCTTTTTTCCCCGCAAACAGAGCTTTCTTTTGGTGGTATTTGATCACCTGTGCGATTTTTTGATCATGCGCTATAAACAAAAAAAGAGTGTCAATTTTGCAAAAATAACAATATTTTTCACATTTTTTATATGAAATTCCCCCAAAAAATGTAAAAATCAAAATTTTTTAACATTTTCGGGCAATTTGTTTAATGCTACATATGTTTGGTAAAAAAAAATCGCAAAATGCGTATTTTGATTGGTTTGCGCAAAAGTTATCGCGTTTACTAACAAAGGGAAAGATTTTTGTCATTTTTGTTGTTTTTTTTTTTAACGAGTAATGGCGGCGATCTGCGATTTTTTTTGCGGTACTGCGACATTGCAGTGGACAGATCGGACCCTTGACTGACATTTTTGACACTTTTGGGGTTACCAGTGACATTACTGCAGTAATCAGTGCTATACATATGCACTGTTACTGTAAAAATGACACTGGCAGGGAAGGGGTTAACTGTATTGGAGAGGGAGGGGTTACGTGTGTCCTAGGGGTGTCCTAGGGGTGTGTTTCTAACTGTGATGGGACATGGCTACTGGTGTAAGAACAGAGATCAACGGTCCTACATAGTAGAACCGTCTGATCTCCATTCTTACACAGGGAAGAATGACAGGCGGCTTTGTTTACATCAGCCGCCTGCCTTTCGTCCCATGGACGATCGCAAGTGCCCAGAGGACATCGGGTCCCCCGGGCACACTCGTGACCGCACGGGAGTGGGAGAGCGCCTCCGGCGGCACACGCTCGCTCCCTAGAAGCCTCACAGGCTAGCGACGTAGACCTACGTCGCTTTGCCTGTGAGGGGCTGACCGCCGCAGTAAATAGTCGTGCGGCGGTCGGCAAGTGGTTAAAGCATGCTATTCTTGCTCCTCCTCATCCGCCCCGACACCATCCTCCTCTGTCTCCTCTTCAGACTCCTGTTGTTGACTTGTCTCAGATGGAGTAGTACCCACTGGGAATTCATCCAACATTGCGACTTCCTCATCTTCCTGCTCCTTCTCCTCGACGGCTTGATCAATGACACAACGCAATGCACGCTCCAGAAAGAAGGCGTAAGGTACGATGTCACTGATGGCGCCCTGGCTGTGACTGACCAGTTTGGTGATCTCATTGAATTGCCGCAGAAGTCTGCATGCGTCCCGCATGAGCAGCCACTGGCGAGGTGAAAAAACCCAAGCTTCCCAGAACCTGTCCTGCCGCAGAGTTCGTACAGGTAGTCGTTAACTGCACATTTCTGCTGGAGCAGCCTATCAAGAATATGCAAAGTAGAGTTCTATAGCGTCGGGCAGTCACAAATGAGACGCCTGACGGGCAGGTTGTGTCGCCGCTGAATGTCAGCAAGGCGAGCCATGGCTGTGTAAGATCTTCTGAAATGGCCCGAGCTTTTCCTGGACTGCCGCAAGATGTCCTGGACCCCAGGGTATTTGGCAACGAATTGCTGCACCACCAAGTTCAGGACATGTGCCATGCATGGCACGTGTGTTATTTTGCCCTGTTTCAGTGCGCTCAGCAGATTGGCACTGTTGTCGCACACCACTTTACCAACTGTCAAATTCAGTGGTGTCAGCCACTGATCTGCCTGTGAACGCAAAGCTGAAAGGAGTGCAGGAACAGTGTGGCTCTTGGCTTCCAGGCACAACAGACTTACCTGGCATGTGGAATAGGTTCTGGGGATCTTGGGCAGCGCAGCGGAAGAGACGGTAGCAGCGGAAAAGGAGGAGTCAGCCGAGGAGGAGAGAGAGGATGGAGGAGGAGAAGAAGAGGCAGGCCTGCATGCAATCCGTGGCGGTACAACCAAATCTACACGGGTGCCACGGGTTACATGCTTGACGGCCGTCAGAAGGTTCACCCAGTGGGCAGTAAAAGTAATATACCTTCCCTGCCCGTGTTTCGCTAGACCATGTGTGACCTTTGTGCCAGAGATATATTCACTTGACGCTGAACATTGCCATACAGCTCTGGAATGCCCTTCTGCGAGAAATATTTCCTGCCTGAGACCTTCCATTGTGGTGTTCCAATGGCCACAAATTTGTGAAAGGCCTCCCAGCCCACCAGTTGATATGGCAGTAGTTGGCGGGCTATCAGTTCCGACAAGCCAGCAGTCAAACCTTGGGCAAGAGGGTTATCCGGCGACTGTGACTGTACATGGTTGATGGCTCGCTCCTGATACATTTGCAGTCTGCTTTGTACCTATTGTGCAATGCAAGTTCCGCCTGTTTCTCCTCCCTATATGCTGATCCGTCTCTTCGTTGGAACTCCCCTCCTCTTCCTCTCTTGTGGCTACCCACGTGACGCCCATAGACACGTCATCATCCACGTCACCTTCCCCACCACTAACATTTGAGATCTCGGAGTAGGCAGCAACAGCGGGGGACCAACCACCTTGGTCTGATCTGGGTACTGTCTTCAGACTGCTGAGTGGCGGCTGTTGCTACCTCCTCTTCCTGTTTCAATGCCAAGAATGGCTGCGCATCGCAAATGTCTTGTGATGGATCAGATAATAATTCCAGTGACTCAAGCAGAGGGTAGGTGGTGGTGGTGTTTGTGGTGGTGTCTTTGGGGGTGCACACAGCAGAGAGTGAAGAGAGTGCAGATAGAGAGGATGAGGAGGGTGCAGAAGAGGAAGGCTGAGTGAGCCACTCAACCAAGTCTGGTGCGTCCTTTGACGTAATCAAACGCACCTTCTGAAACTTCACACTTTGGCTCCCGCCTACTGCTCCTGCCCAACCCCTACCACCCCTGCAGAAGGGCCTGCCTCTTCCTCTGCCTATAATTTTTTTAATTAACAAGCAAAAAATTGGGGGAGCAAACCCTGAACATGTATATCTAAAGCCGGTGCAGCTATGGACCAAGCAACATGTATATTAAAAAAGAATAGCGCAACCATGCAAAAGAAATGACTATTAAATATGGAGACAATCCATAAATAAAAATGGGGATTTAGTCCCACCATATGGCCATATCGTGCTCAAGCCCACCACTGCGTCAAAGTACCCCATTATCAGTGGGTCCCACACTAAAGCCGGTGCAGCTATGGATATACATGTTCAGGGTTTGCTCCCCCAATTTTTTGCTTGTTTATTATGTTTTCGGTTTGACCAGACTTCTGAGGTTGAGCATCCCCCCACACACACATGTACTCTATCAGAGTCCACCATCAAGTAGATATAGGAGGAGTCCTTTGTAGTGCATTAGCACATCCATCCCAGCAAGGAGTGTTGTCTCCAAGGGTTGGAGAGGCTGGATTCACCCGTTTTTTATGGATAGTGTGGGACCCACTGATAATGGGGTACTTTGACGCAGTGGTGGGCTTGAGCACGATAGGGCCATATAGTGGGACTAAATCCCCATTTTTATTTATGGATTGTCTCCATATTTAATAGTCATTTCTTTTGCATGGTTGCGCTATTCTTTTTTAATTTTTTTAATTACCCTGTGACAAAAGTCTCTAGAGAATCACAGTATATCTGGAAAAAGGTATATAACACCTCACTTCAATCTGTGGTATTGGGGGGCAACAGGTTTATCACACCAGTTCTACAAATAATTGGCCAGTAACTGTTGTTACTGTGTGTAGCACAGTTAACACAGCAAAAGAGGCCACATTTTTTGCAGGACTAAAACACACTCTTAGAAAAGTATACTGTTAAATAACACCCCACTTCAATATGTCGTGTTGGGGGACCACTGGTCTATCACACCAGTTGTACAAAAAAATGGCCAGTGAGTTTGGCACTGTGTGTATCAGAGTTAACACAGCAAAAGAGGCAATATTGTTGCAGGACACAAATACACTTATAAATGTATACTCAGATGACACCCCACTTCAATATGTGGTATTGGGGGGCCACTGGTTTATCACACCAGTTGTACAAAAAATTGGCCAGTGAGTTTGGCACTGTGTGTATCAGAGTTAACACAGCAAATGAGGCAATATTGTTGCAGGACACAAATACACTTATAAAAGTATACTCAGATGACACCCCACTTCAATATGTGGTATTGGGGGGGCACTGATCTATCACACCAGTTGTAGAAAAAGTTATAATACATTAAAAGTGCTTTTGTCACTGTTTTTAACGTTCAACACACCAGTCACAATGCTGCGCCCACTGCCCGGACCTACATGCCACAGCCACCGCTCTCCACGTTTGAAGCCGCTGGAGCGGCGAAATCTACTAGCAAGTGGCCTTGGTCCTCTCCCCTAATCGGGACATCTTCCTCAACACCTCTACTCGGCACCCTGGACCTCCATAACTCTGGGACATATGGACTCAATCAGGCTTTATACGTGAGTTCTCCTGAGACATGCTGCAGCCCATATGCAATTGCCGCTAATGTGCTTTAAATGCCGTATTTGCTTTGCTGTGCTCGCACCTGCTCTGTAACCTCCTCCTCATTCCCCTGATTGGTCGGAAGGGACAATTTCCACCTAGAATATCTGTACAGGGTCACCAGTCTCCACGCCAAGTACCCTTTATGGACACTGTCATATACCCATATGCACCAGGGTGGAATACTATACCCCTCATGTTTGAGACCTAGGGATGAGTCGAGTTGAAGAGGTATACACACTGCTTTGCCTGCTTGCCATAAGCTTTTGCTTGAATATCAACTTGTGCTGTTTCTCCTGCTATTGGGCCATCTACATTGCCTGAACAGATGCGATTTGAGGACCAATATAAATATCAATATCCCTCAATCCCAGGTCCGGGTGTTGAGACATTGAGATTCCTCATCGCTTGATCCCATTGGCAGGACCACAGTTCTTAGATCATTTCCAAACGAATTGGAGCCTCATTATCTTTGGTGGACAGGATTTCTTTAGTCCCTTGAATGATTTTCTTCTCCATCATTGATTTTCCCCATGATCTGTGAATCTTCAATCAAGACTCCCTATTGGGGAAATTTTTTCACATTTTTGGGGGTTTTAGTTGACCTTGGTGGCTGTGGGTCTGGGTGGTGGGTGGAGCCTTTGAGGCAATACCAGCGTTTCATATGAGATGGGACACTTTATAATCATTGGTTGGCCTTGGGTCCATGAGCATTCTTAATTTGAAGGTCTGTAATGTTTTACTCTATTTTTGCACTTTGCTTGGTCAATTGTTTTCAATAAAGTACCATTTTTAAACTTTTCAATACCAGTGTTTGAGCCTATTTCTGCAACTTCTTTTTCCTTTTTTCCTATTATGGTCCCAGTTGCTTGGCTCACCGGTTATACACCGTTAGGTATTTGAATTAATACATTATCTGGGTCACATTCCCACACCCTCAGGACCTCTAGGGCGGTGGAGGTTATTCCTGGTGATTCATACCCCCTCCCCTGTCCCTAGATGATGCATGAGACAAAAATATAATTGAGTCTTGCATAATGTCATGCGGGTGCGAGTAGTGAGTATATTCCCTTGCCCCACATTCAAAGCCCTCCAAGAATCAATCAGGTGATATGAAACCAGTGAAATCTGTAGTGATTTGGGGAATGTCTTTGCCATGCTCACCACTTTGCTGCGATCCAATGAGGAATGGGCCACCAGTTTAAAGTCACCCCCAAACAGCACATGTGCTGTGCAGAATTGTATCTGTCCAGAACCTGGAAAAAAGACTGGAAGAAATATTTCTGTGGGTCATTAGATGCATAAACATTTGCGAACGTGACAGTCTTTCAGTGAATCTTCCTCTGCAGGAACAAAAATCTGCTTGCTGGGTCCTTATACATGTGTAGGACTTCCAAGATCAGTGAGTTCCTAATAAATATGGCAACCCCTCTAGCTTTAGAATCAAAGGTAGTAAAATAACATTGCTTATAAGATTTATCAAAAAAGTGTAGGTGGTTATTGGACGAAAAAATGAGCATCCACTCCTAATCTTTTATAGAATTTGAAGGCTTTGTTCCTCTACTGGGGGGGGGGGGAGTTGAAGCCCCGCACGTTATGGGATACTACTCTGAGCCCCATTGCAATACTCTAGGACCGGATAGCACAAAACTACAATACTGTATAGCAGGGGGCACAAAGAAATCTCCCAGAGGCAATACCCGGTAAATTCACCAGGGGTATATGCGTAAACCAATAGAAGCTTGTAATAGGGACTATGCGTCTAGAACAGTAATACATGGCATACCAGACCCTGGAACATGGGCAAAGGGGAACATATGCTCAATGTGACACTGAACTTGCAGTTCAAAGATGCAGCCACATTATATAAAACTAGCATAGGACATGTACATGTAAGGAACAAAAAGCATAGAAAAAAAACACAACACAGCTTGCACTGGTAGCGAATCTTGTGGTTGTTGAGAGGTTTGTTAATGGTATTCAACTGGCGTCTCAGCTGGGGAGTTTATTGTGACAAGTCTGCAAACAATTGTAGTTTAGCGTAAGGAGCTGGAAGCTGACCAAGGTGCCTCGCTTTGGTCAGAAGCTGCTCTTTGGTGTAAAAAAATGTATTCTCATTAATACATCACAGGGGACTTCCTCAGGGTGTTGAGGAGGTTTCGGTAGGCAGTGGATACAGTCTATAATGGTTTCCATGGGATAAATCCCAGGAAGCAGAGATGAGATTAGCTTTCTAGCGTAGGTATTAAGATCAGATGGGAGAATAATTTCAGCTAAGTCTCTAAGTCTGCCATCTTAGCTCTCATCCATTGTTGGTCGTCTCGTGTGGGCTTGTGGGTATCTACTAATTCATTAACCATTTCTGTCCTTTCTCCCATTTGATTTTCAATTTGGAATACTCTGTCTCCCATTGAGTGCATTTCTGAGTAGGGATGATCGAACTTTTGAAAAGTTCGGTTCGGCCAGAACATCCGAACTTCCCGAAAGTTCGGCCCGGATTTCAGAACCCCATTGAAATCAATGGGACCCGAACTTCAGTAATCAAAAAACACAATTTTTAAGCCCTAAAACCCAATAAATGCCCCTAAAAAGTCCCTAGGGTTCTGGGTCATGCCCCATTAACTATTAATCACACAAAAAAAGTTCTTAAAAATTGTCATTTTTGATAAAAAAGCCAATTATTGAAAAATTAAAAAAAAAAAAAAAAAAAAAGAGATTTTTTGATTTTTACTTTGGATTTCGTATCTGGGGGTCTAAAAAGTGTACATGTGAAGTTTCAGCTCTGTAGCATGTCCAGAACCATAAAAAAAAAGATCGTTTGTATTAGAACACTTTCAGCACAGGAGTTTTCACACCTTGCCGGTTTAATAGCAGGCATTTTTTTGGGTTCTTTGCAGTCAGGAAAAACATCTGAACTTGTGTATAGTGGTACTGTGCACAAGTTCTGATGTTTTGCCTGCCTCCAAAAACCCCCAAAAAATGCCAGCAAAAACACACCTGGGCATTTTTTTTTGACGCTAGCGTTTTTTTTGGCATTTTTTGGGGTTCTTTTGAGGCAGGCAAAACATCTGAACTTGTGTATAGTGGTGTATATACACACATACATATATTTATATACACACCTAGACATATATAGGTGTGATAGTAGCAGAAATATATGCTTGCGCTAATGAAATCATTTACAGTAATATATTTCTGCTACTATCACACCTATATATGGCTAGGTGTCTATATACATATAATTATGTGTGTATATATACCACTATACACAAGTTCAGATGTTTTGCCTGCCTCAAAAGAACCCCAAAAAATGCCAAAAAAAATGCTAGCGTCAAAAAAAAAATGCCCAGGTGTGTTTTTGCTGGCATTTTTTGGGAGTTTTTGGAGGCAGGAAAAACATCAGAACTTGTGCACAGTACCACTATACACAAGTTCAGATGTTTTTCCTGACTGCAAAGAACCCAAAAAAATGCCTGCTATTAAACCGGCAAGGTGTGAAAACCGAGAAGAGAAGCCAACCCCCTGAGCTGAAAGTGTTCTAATACATTTTTTTATGGTTCTGGACATGCTACAGAGCTGAAACTTCACATGTACACTTTTTAGACCCCCCCCCCCCCCCCGATCTGAAATCCAAAGTAAAAATAAAAAAATCTCTTTTTTTTTTCAATAATTGGCTTTTTTATTAAAAATGACAATTTTTAAGAACTTTTGTGTGTGATTTCATATCTGTGGGGTCTAAAAGGTGTACCTTTTAGACCCCACAGATATGAAGTGAAGTTTCAGCTCTGTAGCATGTCCAGAACCATAAAAAAAAGGATTGTTTGTATTAGAACACTTTCAGCTCAGGGGGTTGGCTTCTCTTCTCGGTTTTCACACCTTGCCGGTTTAATAGCAGGCATTTTTTTGGGTTCTTTGCAGTCAGGAAAAACATCTGAACTTGTGTATAGTGGTACTGTGCACAAGTTCAGATGTTTTGCCTGTCTCCAAAAACCCCCAAAAAATGCCAGCAAAAACACACCTGGGCATTTTTTTTTTGACGCTAGCATTTTTTTGGCATTTTTTGGGTTTCTTTTGAGGCAGGCAAAACATCTGAACTTGTGTATAGTGGTATATATACACACATAATTATATGTATATAGACCCCTAGCCATATATAGGTGTGATAGTAGCAGAAATATATTACTGTAAATGATTTCTTTAGCGCAAGCATATATTTCTGCTACTATCACACCTATATATGTCTAGGTGTGTATATAAATATATGTATGTGTGTATATACACTACTATACACAAGTTCAGATGTTTTGCCTGCCTCCAAAACCCCCCAAAAAATGCCAGCAAAAACACACCTGGACATTTTTTTTTTTGACGCTAGCGTTTTTTTTGGCATTTTTTTGGGGTTCTTTTGAGGCAGGCAAAACATCTGAACTTGTGTATAGTGGTATATATACACACATAATTATATGTATATAGACACCTAGCCATATATAGGTGTGAGAGTAGCAGAAATATATTACTGTAAATGATTTCATTAGCGCAAGCATATATTTCTGCTACTATCACACCTATATATGTCTAGGGGTATATATACAGACATATATGTGTATATATACCCCCTATACACATGTTCAGATGTCATGTCTGACATCAAACATGTCCTCAAAAAAGCACTGGCAATGGCAACCACTGCAGCATGAAAAATGCTTGCTGGTGAGAAGCCATATTCCTGTCCCGAAGCAACTCAGAGAAATGATCATTTCTCTATAGCGGTCACCCTGCTATGGAAGGGTTTTGTCACCCTTCCATAGCAGTCACTGTCAGTTAACCCTACACAACACTACGGTCCCCTTACACTTAACACTTTCCCTACAGAAACTAAATTTTTGAAGCTAACTTAAGTGTAAAGGAGCACTCTAACTACACTAGATATCCCTTTACTCACACTAATAAATGCTAAATGACACTTTTAAAGTAAAATTAACAGAACTGCTTCCACTCTCTTCCATGTCCAGTATAACAATGCTAGGAATATGGCGGGGGCGATCTTATATACTGGGGGGCGTATTCACTAATGATTGGTCTAGGGACCCCCTAGTCACTCCAATCACATTCCTAGCATTCTCCTGCCCCCTCAATTGGCTTTTGCTAATGGTTCTGGTCCAATCACGGGCTTTTAAAGCCCATTTCCTGAAGCATTGCATTTTGGTCGGTTCTGGTTGCCGAATTCCGAACTTTTTGGGCAAAAAGTTCTAAATTCGGCCGAAGCTCGAACACCCAATGTTCGGGCCGAACCGATGGTGGACCCGAACCGTTCGATCATCCCTATTTCTGAGGAGAATTTTGTAAACATGGAAGAGCACGCATTGTGAAGGGAACTTTGGAGAGAGATAAGCATCATTTTTATTGTGGTGTCAAGTACTGGTTGATTTGATGTAGGAAATTATGCTATAGGTGATGGCTGCGATGATTGCCTAGGAGTAACATCTAATAGAGGACTCACCTCAGTGCCATGGGGATCAGAACCCAAGCGTATCCGCAACTTTACTTGGCTGTTGCTTGTAGATGAGGCTGAAGATGATGGTTTGCCATCTGTTGTATTTTTTAAGTAATTTTTTCTGGTTTATCTGCATCCAGAAGGTCTCTATATGAGCTGTCAGCATCATGTGCAGGGCTGCGGGCACCATCTTGGAATCAGCCTCTTGGTGGCTGTGTAAAGAATGCTGTTCGTTTCTTGAGCTGCCTGTAATCTTTCCTCTTGTGGGACATGCCAGTGTGATTCCCTGGGTGGTGATGTCCTCAGAGGGTAAGGGGTCCAGTCAGTGGAGCGGTGTCCCTGCTGTTAATCTCCAGTCAGTGCTGGAGGCTAGCAATGCCCCCTATTTACATTTTATAACCTAATCTTTTATACTATCCAAAAATATAGATAATCTATTACAATAAAATTAACTTTTATTGTATTTTTGATGAACATTAGCACTAATACAATGTAAGATTAAAAAAAACTGTAACTACCTCCATTTTATTTTCTAGGATTTTTTGCTTTCTGAAAAACCTTGTGGGTTTAACTAATTTTCAGGCCTAAAATGTGCATTTTAGTGTGAAAAATTAGAAAAAAAATGCCTAGGTAGACAAGTGGTTAAGTGTACATTTTCAGTGTGCAGAATATCATTTATCAATTCAGATTTTACAGTGCTTTTAAAGGGCAAACTAAATAAAAGTACAGACTTAATGCTATCAACAACATAACCACAGTTCTAACCCCTGTCTGACTCTTAAATGGAATGATTTTAATGATCTTAACATAGGCATCCATGAAGCCCACAAGGATAACACTTTATGTATAATTTAGTGCTCTACTTCTGACTTACATTACGGATATATAAAAAAGTAACATGGAGGAGATTGTCACATAAGCAACTTTGCAAGAATTATTGTGCTCTCACTGTCACTTTGCTTTATTTCTGCAAGAGTACTTGTCAAATGCACATAAAGAAAGGCCAATGACCAAATTGCTTTCCTTTAAGTTTTCCTTCCTCTTTTCTTTGAGCTTTGATGTTTTTTCTCAACAAAATGTTGGCCTCAAACTTACTGCTGTACAAATCATTTGAAGGAAACTCATAGTAAGAAAGTATGGAGGTTACCATTGTTGACCTTTACTTCTGAGAATGCTGGTTGCTTGGCTATGATTAAAAAAAATTGCATGTTATGACCTAATTTTGACTTTCTAACCTTTTTATTTATTCCAGGTCAGTGATTGTGAAAGTAATGAAGCCAGAAACTGACAAGAAGCTACAATTTTCCGCATGTTGTAAGCAACAACAGCCCCTGAATTTTTCTTAGCACAGGTTTCCTTAAAATTATCAAAATACAGGTGATTTTACCTTGCTATTTTGTCTTCATTTTTTTTTTTTTTTTTAGCATCAGTATAATATACAGTATATCTTCATGTTCTTCTGTTTTTGTTTAACCATGTGTGTAAACTTAAGAGTCAGAAAGTCAATTTATAGGGGGATTCCACTTAAAATAATTTACCATACAAAATTGCCACACAAGCCATTCTGTATAATAAAGGTAATAAAAAGTATCCTTCCATTTCAATCTGAAGCCACTGGAAATTTCTAAAAGGATCAACAAATTTGGCACAAAATGGCCACATGGACGTGTTCTGTTTTGTGTAGAGCACACATCAAGAATGTAACATTCTGCTTGAGTGATTGGCACGCTGGTTTTCTCAGACATTGATAATTACTCGGTCATGCAACACTGTACCCAAATTAATTTTATGTCATTTTTTTCTGAAAGATAGAGATTTCTTTTTGTGGTATTTAATGACCACTGTTTTTTTTTGTTTTTTTTTCTATAAGGGAATAAATAAAATAAACATTTGTGAAACACAGCTTTTCTTAAAACAATTTCTCAAGAAATTTAGTTTAAAATGTAATGAAATGAAATGTAATGAAATGAATGGTAATTCCCTCAAGAACTACCTGTGCCTAATTTAGGGCAAGCATTTGTGTCTGTGTCAGTAAAATTACCAACGCATGTGACAAATTCAGGAAGTTCTTTCTACTGCCACTTTAAGATTTTTTTGCTATGGCAGTGATAAACTCTTAAAGATAAACTGCCACTTTTTAGATTATTAAACTGGCGGTAATTAGGATCAACCCTTAACTGGCTGTGCCTGGCCTGTGAAGCTTTTATGTATGTGACATGTGAAATTAATAGTGACTAGTTCACCATCATATCTGCTTTACATTTGATTCACAGCACATGGCTGTGGGAGTATTCAAAAGCTGCTAAGCTGCTATTGAGCTAAATTGCAGCTACCCACTGTCATGTGCTGACAATCAAAAGTAAAGCAGACCTGAATGGAAACTAGTCTCTCAGTTTCCCATCAAGCTCCTCTCACCCCAGTATAAAACTATAAAACTCCTCAGCAATGCCTCTGTCAGTCTAGCCAGTGATGGAAGGAGTTAATGCATTGAGGAACGATATATATAGATATATACAAACCCAATTCCAAAATAAGTTGGGACACTGTACAAATTGTGAGTAAAAAAGGAATGGACTAATTTACAAATCTCATAAACTTATCTTTTATTCACAATATAATATAGATAACATATCAAATGTTGAAAGTGAGACATTTTGAAATGTCATGCCAAATATTGGCTCATTTTGGATTTCATGAGAGCTACACATTCCAAAAAAGTTGGGATAGGTAGCAATAAGAGGCAGTAAAAGTTAAATGTAAAAGGAACAGCTGGAGGACCAATTTGCCACGTATTAGGTCAATTGGCAACATGATTGGGTATAAAAAGAGCCTCTCAGAGTGGCATTAGAAGTCAAGATGGGCAGAGGATCACCAATTCCCCCAATGCTGCAGCAAAAAATAGTGGAGAAATATCAGAAAGGAGTTTCTCAGAGAAAAATTGCAAAGAGTTTGAAGTTATCATCATCTACAGTGCATAATATCATCCAAAGATTCAGAGAATATGGAGCAATCTCTGTGCGTAAGGGTCAAGGCAGGAAAACCATACTGGATGCCCATGATCTTCGGGCCCTTAGACGGCACTGCATCACATACAGGAATGCTACTGTAATGGAAATCACAACATGTGCTCAGGAATACTTCCAGAAAACATTGTCAGGGAACACAATCCACCGTGCCATTTGCTGTTGCCGGCTAAAACTCTATAGGCCAAAAAAGAAGCCATATCTAAACATGATCTAGAAGGCATTTTCTTTGGGCCAAGGCTCATTTAATATGGACTGTGGCAAAGTGGAAAACTGTTCTGTGGTCAGACATATCTAAATTTGAAGTTCTTTTTGGAAAACTGGGACGCCATGTCATCCTGACTAAAGAGGACAAGGACAACCCAAGTTGTTATCAGCGCTCAGTTCAGAAGCTTGCATCTCTGATGGTATGGGGTTGCATGAGTGCGTGTGGCATGGGCAGCTTACACATCTGGAAAGGCACCATCAATGCTGAAAGGTATATCCAAGTTCTAGAACAACATATGCTCCCATCCAGATGTTGTCTCTTTCAGGGAAGACCTTGCATTTTCCAACATGACAATGCCAGATCACATACTGCATCAATTACAACATCATGGCTGTGTAGAAGAAGGATCTGGGTACTGAAATGGCCAGCCTGCAGTCCAGATCTTTCACCCATAGAAAACATTTGGTGCATCATAAAGAGGAAGACAGTTGAGCAACAAGAAGCATTCCTATTCCTAAACTTGAGCAACTTATCTCCTCAGTCCCCAGACATTTGCAGACTTTTATAAAAAGAAGAGGGGATGCCACACAGTGGTAAACATGGCCTTGTCCCAATGTTTTTGAGATGTGTTGATGCCATGAAATTTAAAATCAACCTTATTTTTCCCTTAAAATTATACATTTTCTCTGTTTAAACATTTGATATGTCATCTATGTTGTATTCTGAATCAAATATTGAAATTTTAAACTTCCACATCATTGCATTCTGTTTTTATTCAAAATGTGTACAGTGTCCAAATTTTTTTGGAATCGGGTTTGTATATACTGCATATAAAATCCAAGGAGCACCTTCAGGCTTTCAAGGGCATACATTTTTCATCTGATTTCATGACTATACATCAAATTTTTGAGGAACTGAAATGCTAGGACCAGAGAACCCCCCCCCCCCCCCCCCCCCACAAAATGTCTCAATTTTGTAAAATAGACCCTCCATTGTATTACTTAGTGGCATAGTGAGTCTTTTGAAGATCCTATTTTTTTTTTATTTTTTTTTTACCACAAGCTTTTGTAAAGTTAAGAAAGAAAATGAAAATGTATTTTTTTCACAGAGAACTTTCTTATACCTGTGGCAGCAGTGGTACAGTTCTCCACAGAGCATGGAATGGTTGAGACTGGTATCTCGTCAGGAATGCAACTGGTGGAACATAGAGAGAGGTCAGTCAATGCATCAGGCAGTGACATGGTCAGAAAACCAAAAATATGAAGCAAAATACATGTTGGCCGAAATTCATGAAAACATTTAATTTTTAAAATTATTGGGTATGTTTTATAGCAGTAGGTTAAAAAATATTGCTTTTTTATTTATTTTTTTTTTCAAAAGTTTGGTTCATTTTTTTTTTTTTTTTTATAGAGCAAAAAATAAAAACCACAGAGGTGATCAAATACCACCAAAGGAAAGCTCTATTTGTGGGGAAAAAATACATAAATTTTATTTTGTTACAGCATTGCACAACTGTGAAATTGCCAGTTAAAGTAACGCAGTGCCGTATCGCAAAAAAAAAGCCTGGTCAGGCAGAGGGTAAAATCTTTCGGAGCTGAAGTGGTGAAATGTAATTAAACCCAAACCCTTAAAAACAGTCAATACATGCTCATACAAACCATAGACATGAGCTGGAGGTGCATGACACAGCCTGTGACTGACAGAATCTCCTTCAGAAATCTTTAGAGTGTGAACAAAGTGAAAGCTATTGTCAGTCAACCTAAACTCCCCCTACACCATATTGGTGCAAAAAAAAAATTGCTTTAAAATATAGATTTGTAAAAAGATTTAAAACACTTAGTTTTGAGTAATTTATTTATTTTAGTCTCTATTCTGAAAGCCTTTTTTTGTGTCATGTGTTCGGCACAGCACAGTTGTGCAGGCACAGATTCATACATTAGCAGAGTAGTAGAAACTCCTCCCTCAGAAATTTCCCTAAGAACAGGAAAGATCTGGGAAACATCACATCACCTCTGTATAGTAATGACTAAATAGAGGTACTTTCCAAATACTTAAAATTCTCTTTTTTTCTTTAAAGCATTATTTTTAATGATTTTGAAAATAAAGCAGTACACAATACACTTACATAGTACTAGTAAGAGTATATAGAGAAGGGAAATAAAATATACATAACTGATTGTCATTAAAATATCAATGCAATGACCATCGGAGGTTGCAGGCAAAGCCAAACACATCACCATAGAGCAAATATAACAGAAGAAATATTACCAAAATAAGCAATACTAGAACATGCAACTTCACTAATTCGGAGACTGAAGAAAGTCAGATTTCTGCAGAGATCCAAGGACCCCATGTTTTTAGAAATAGGGGATAGCTTCCCATCTTAAGAGCCAGATACCATTCATAGTGAATTGTAAGATTTAGGACGCAGCCAGAAAAATTCCCAGATCAACTCACCAACCAATTAACCTATCTAACAGTATAATTTAGAAATTTGAAAACGCATGCGTAAGCTGCAAGGCCACTTCACGGCACCCTGTATTACCTTTAGTCCTGCACATGCATTCTAATGGATAGATAGGAGGCAGGTGGGCCTTGAGGTAGACCACACCCAGCACATAGCACAATGGCAGGAAAGGTGTCCAGTGTGTCCCCTCATCAATATTACATAAGTAAAAAACGAAATTGCTCCTGCCCTCACCTATAACTGGCCTTCACAGCAAGGAGCACATGGAAGGACAATATATGCAAGATAAAACCAGAGAAATTCTTAGCTCAACTCACCAACCAGTCTGCTTACCATCCGATTAAACCCGTCTAACAGGAAGTGTGTGCTTCCACTGTGAAGACTCTCATAAATTTGCAGGAGTTAGGACTGCAGGTAACACAGGGTGCTGTGAAGTTGCCTGCAGCTTACACATGCGTTTGCAAATGTGTGCCAACTAAACCCCTGTTTTTAATGCATACTGTTAGACGGGTTCATTTGGTTGGTGTGTTGAGCTAAGAATGTTTCTTGGTTTTGCCTTGCACGTGTTGCCCTTCCACGTGCTCCTTGCTGTGTAGGCCAGTTATAGATGGGGGCAGGGGCCATTTTGTTTGTTACAATTGTAAGATTTAATTATAGTTGCACATCTGATAGGTTGGGGATTAGGGATCCTCTCCACTACCTGAATATCATTACAAGGGATCTAAGATCAAATAGGATATGGATTACAAGGGATCTAAGATCAAATAGGAATTTATCTATGCCTATACTGAGAAGGGCCAGAGCAGCATTCTGCTTCATTAAGCAACCAGTGATATCAGAAATAATAGTGAATACTCTTCTCCAAAAGCTCTTAATGTTGGGGCATTCCCAAAGAATGTGGATCAACCACGCCAACACAGGTTATCACAGAGGTTAGCAAATTTGGCAGGACGGACAGGAGTTAAGTACCAAGGGTGATGAATCTTTTGGGCTATTTCCCAATAGTTAATGCATTTGTCTGTCTTAACATTGTAGCTGATTGTTTTTAACCATTGTGAATCTGGGAATGGTCCCTCTGCCATTGCATCAAAGCTTAAGCTTTAGTAAACTTGTATTTGGTTTGCAGAAGTTTGTAAAAGATGGAAATACCTTTCTTTCTGGGTAGGGTAGAGGACCAGAAGGACTAGGCCACACTAGGTATAGTAATGCAAGGAATGTTTTTTTTTTTTTTTTTTTGCAGATAGGATGCAAGTTGCGTGTGTAGATAGATATCCAGGGGGAGAAAATGGTATTTGCTTTGAAGAACATTAACAGGAGAGATTCTATTGTCTGTAATAATGTCTTGTATATGGGCCATGCCCATAGATTTTCATAAGGTAGATATTGGGGTGATCAAAAAGTGAAAACAATCCAGAATGAATCGGTACCTCTGTTGTGGAGGGGGATTTGCATGTGGAACCAAGGAAATACCGCCAAGAATATGCCGAAATGGTGTTTAAGAAATGATTGGGCTAGAAGGAATAGGTTCAGTTGACCTTTGGGCATAACATTTTTTATAAAAATGTTTTATAGCCCTCCATTGTTTATCTGGAGAGGAAGTGAACCAATATTTAAGTTGATCCAGCAATTCTGCTACATAATAATCATGTAAATCCAGCAGCACCATTCCTCTGATTATCTTGTGTTTTGTGTGTGGCAAAGGAACATCTTGGTTTTTTTCCCTTGCTATAAGAAACTGTTTAGAATGTGCTTTAGTTTAGCAAAGAGTGAAGAAGGGATTGGGATAGGTAGTGCCCTGTATATATACTCTATATACAAGATTTTGGGGAGTACCAGCATGTTACATGCTGCCAACCTTCCAGACCATGTTAACCACTTTAAGACTGGAAGGATTTGCCCCATTAATGACCAGGCCCTATTTTGTGATTCGGCACTGAATTAATTTAATGGACAATTGCGCGGTCGTGCAATGCTGTACCCAAATAAAATTGATATCCTTTTTTTTCTCCACAAATAGAGCTTTCTTTTGGTGGTATTTGATCACCTGTGCAATTTTTATTTTTTGGACTATAAACAAAAACAGTGCGACAATTTTGAAAAAAAAAAAAAAACAATATTTTTCACATTCTGCTATATGACATTCTCAGAAATAAAAATCTAGATTTTTTAACAATTTAGGCCAATTTGTTTTCTGCTACAAATTTTTGGTAAACAAAAATTGCAATAAGCGTATTTTGATTGGTTTGCGCAAAAGTTATTGCGTCTACTAACTACGGTAAAGATTTATGTCATTTTTATTGTTTTTTACTAGTAATGGCATCAATCTGTGATTTTTTGCGGGGCTTCGACATTGCGGCAGACAGATCGGACCCCTAACTGACATTTTTTGACACTTTAGGGGTACCAGTGACACTACTACAGTAATCAGTGCTAAAAATATGCACTGTTTCTGTAATAATGCCATTGGCAGGGAAAGGGTTAACCTTGTGGGTGATAAAGGGGTTAAATGTGAGCCTAGGGGAGTGATTCTAACTGGGGGGGCGTGACTTCTGAAATGACCATAGAGACATGTGATCCTATATAGAAGGATCACATGGGCTCTATGATCATTCAGGGAGAAGAACGGTCAGCTGTGTTTACAACAGCTGCCCGTCCTTCTCCCTCAATGGGGAACAATCGCGGGTGTCAGATGGCAATCGGAGCTGCCTGCCCGCTGCATTGGCTTCCCCGCTGCCCCCTAGCTTCCCACACATGACCAACGTAGGTCTACGTCGGTTTGCGCAGGAGAGCCACCCTGAAGCAGTAAAAAGGTGGAGGGTGGTCGAGAAGTGGTTAAGCAAAATTTGCAAAGCCTATCTAATTTGGTTTTGCAAAATGACATTAGGAGAGTGTAATTGGCACTTAAAAGGTTGGTGGAAGGAGATGTTAAGGATATGCCAGGGTGGAGGGTGTAATAAAGCAAACTGGTTGCTTCACTTTACATGGGCTACACATAGGTTTGTTTTGAATTTAATTTTACCATTCCTCTTTTTTGCCCTCCACCTCTAGCTGTGCATGGAGGCTGATGTAAGCTGTTTATTGATCCTTCTCTCATGACACAGCTCTCTAGCAGTTGATAGATAGCAACTGTGAAAACTCAGCATTAAGGCCAAAGCCTGATTTTCAGTCTGTCTGCCTAAAAACAGTGACAACAGCCCTCATTTTCCTATTTGCTGGAATTATTATTTTCTAGCTAAAAAAAAAAATTAAAATAATTCCAGCCAACAGAGGAAGGAGGGATAAATGAAGGGAAACTAATTTTACAAAAACTGGTACAATGGATTGCTAAAAAACTGTTACATTAGATCAGGAACAATTAATACCTTACAGCAGTTTCTGTGCACATTAAAGCAATAGCAAGTGCATGAGTCATTTTAAAACCAGTCTTTTTCTACTATATGTTGTGATTTTTGTCACTGGCTTACCTATAACATTCAATAAAAATTCTATTTAACCACTTTAATACAGGGCACTTCCCTCCCTTCCTGCCCAGGCCAATTTTCCCCTTTTAGCGCTGTTGCATTTTGAATGACAATTCCGCGGTCATGCAACACTGTACCTACACCAAATTTATGTCATTTCCCCCCCCCCCACAAATAGAGCTTTCTTTTGGTGGTATTTTATCACCAGTGGGTTTTTTTCTTTTTGCTAAACAAATAAAAAAAGACCGAAAAGTTTGAAAAAAAAAAAAAGTTTTTTTGTTTATGTTATACAATTTTGTAAATACATAAGTTTTTTCCTGCACTGATGAGCACTGATGAGACTGCACTGACAGGCACTGATGATGAGGCACTGATGGGGTGGCACTGATGGGGTGGCACTGATGGGGTGGCACTGATAGGCGGCACTGATATGCGGCACTGATATGTGGCACTGATAGGTAGCACAGATATGCAGCATTGGTGGGCACTGATAGGCGGCACTGCTGGGCACTGATAGGCGGCACTGACAGGCACTAATGGGCACTGATAGGCGGCACTGGTGGGCACTGATGGGCACTGATGGGCGGCACTGATCGGCACTGCCGGGCGGCACTGATGGGCACTAATGGACACTGATAGGCGGCACTGGTGGGCAATAATGGGCACTGGTGGGTGACACTAAAGGATGGCAATGATGGGCACTTGTGGGCAGCACTGATAGGGAGGGCACTGGCGGGCAGCACTGATGGGGAGTTCTTTCCTGTCTATTATTTTATCCTGTCTCTAATGGAGCAGATGGAGACAATAGGTGATCTGCCCCAATCATTCAAAGGTGGTTATTCAACACAACTGCATCAGCACAGCTTGCTCACTTTATAATTGCTAGGAATTGCTATCTATGCTATATTAGCCTGGTCACAAGTCACAACACCAACAACAAATCTTCTGTACAGATCGTTATTCATTGTAAGTGTATTTATGTGAAACTACTTAATTAACCTTGTTCTAAAAATTATATATATATATATATATGTATAATATATAAAAAATTATATATATATATATATATATATATATATATATATATATATATATATATATATATATATATATATATATATATATATATATATATATAATACATCATAATGATGCAGTTTGGATTGACTTTGACTATCATTTAAATATCTTAAGCAGTTGTACCTGAAGCTACTTGTATATGCAGCTACTTCTCTCCCAAAGAAAATAACAAGAACTCCTGAAAATACCTGTGCATTTGCAGCTACAATGTACTTTTCCCCTTCACTGGATAGCTTCCATGGTGCGAAGACCTCCCTTCCAGAAGAATGGAAAGGTAGCATGGCTTGGATCACAAAAGAATTAAAAGGGAATAATCAGCACCTATGTTTGATCATGCCAAGTTTTTGCTGGCACGTGTGTTAAAAAGGTACATTTGCCTGAATGGCTTAATATGTCAAGCAGAACTGTAATTAGAAAGAAACAATGACTACACAATACATTGAAGCACGGCAGAATTTTATTACTTGGCTATATGTCCTTATCTTTCTGCTTTTAAAATCTGGGGAAGAAACTTCATTAAACTTTGAACAATCATCTTCTATATTTAAATGGTAATAACAATCACCTACATTTTTTTTTTTTGATAAAATTAATGAGCACTGAAAAACACACTGCTTGCTAATGGTGTATATTGTAGTGTAAAGATAAGTAAACTACTTTAACATCATGAAATCTGGTGCTGAAATGTACTTCATTTATGGGCAAATCATCTGTTTTATTTGACTTTTGGATATTGATGGTTTGGATGGTGATGGTGGTGGTGAGGATGATTTTGGTAAATTGAATTAGAAAACTGCACCTAATTGTGTATTTTTTACTCCACAGGCTGATCCAGTTCATAGAGCCAATAATCCAGGGGTCAATATATATGCATGGTACTCTGACCATTACAGCTTTTTAGTGTAAAACTAAAGTAGAACCGTAAGTCAAAATGTAAAGTCAATGCATGATTTGGTCATTTAAGGGAAATAAACAGCTTCATTAATTGCTTCCTTGCTGCTTGTATTTATTATGCTGTCAATTTGGGGTAAAGATAAGCTCCAACTCTATCAATGATAAATACTAAAAAATTTTTTCCAGCCCTCATGTGACAGCACTTGGACTTGGCAGTTTGCCACTGTTGTTCACTGTTAGAGAAACAGAGTAGAGTCACATGCTTCTCTATACCTTAAAATTCTTAGTATTTCACATACTATTTCACATTGTCCTGGTCAGTATAGGGCAGTGATGGTGAACCTTGGCACCCCAGATGTTTTGGAACTACATTTCCCATGATGTTCATGCACTCTGCAGTGTAGTTGAGCCAGGGGCGTAACTACAGGGGTTGCAGGGGTTGCAATTGCTACCGGGCCCCATGCTCCAGGGGGCCCAGGAGCAAACCAGTGGGTGAACTTCCAGGATCTCAAAGGTCACACTTGCGACCGGGCCCTGGCATTGCACCACTGTGGGGAGGCCCCAAGATTGCAGGAAGGGGGCCCACTGCAGAACTTGTGAAAGGATCCTGCTGCAGGACCGTAATAAAATGCCATGCAACGAGAGTAAAGAGCCCCAGGATTAGTGGAAAGAGCCCCGGGCTTGAAGGGAAGGGCCCCGGCCAGGGGTCTGGGGGGCCCTTCATGGTTTCTTGCATCGGGCCCTGAAGGTTCTAGTTACGCCTCTGAGTTGAGCGTCATGGGAATTGTAGTTCCAAAACATCTGGGGTGCCAAGGTTCGCCATCACTGGTATAGGGTGTGATGGGAAAATCAGTATACACAATGAGCTTGCTGCTTTGAATGATATTGGCATATTACAGTTACAATTAGAAGGTAAATATAGGAAAACCCTATGTATTTGGTCTATTGCCACCAAAATATAATTGCAGAATAGTCACATCACTGTGGCAGGTAGAGTAATTGTACCTATCATAACACAAAGTTCCTGCTTATCTTTTGTTCACAGCATATCAGGTGGTGACAGGGTCTCTTTAACCACTTGCCGACCACCGCAAGTACATATACTGCGGCGGTCAGCCCTGGCCAGGCAAAGTGACATACCAGTACGTCACTAGCCTGTCACTGGCTTGTGAGCCAATACCCCGGCTCATTCCCTAACAAGTCAGTGCGTGTGACCGGCGGACCCGATGTCCGCCGGTCACTCGCGATCGTTCGTTGGGAAGGGAGAAAGGCAGGCGGCTAATGTAAACAAGCCGCCTGTCATTCTCCCCTCTGTAAAAATGGAGATCAGACAGTTCTACTATGTAGGACCGTTGATCTCTGTTTTTATACTAGTAGCCATGTCCAATCACAGTTAGAAACACACCCCTAGGACACACTTAACCCCTCCCTCTCCAATACAGTTAACCCCTTCCCTGCCAGTGTCATTTTTACAGTAAAAATGCATATGTATAGCACTGATTACTGCAGTAATGTCACTGGTAACACCAAAAGTGTCAAAAATGTCAGTCAAGGGTCCGATCTGTCCGCCACAATGTCGCAGTCCTGCAAAAAAAAATCGCAGATCGCCGCCATTACTCGTTAAAAAAAAAAACCACCAAAAATGACAAAAATCTTTCCCTTTGTTAGTAAACGCGAAAACTTTTGCGCAAACCAATCAAAATACGCTTTTTGTGATCTTTTTTTTACCAAACATATGTAGCATAAAACAAATTGGCATAAAATGTTAAAAAATGTTGATTTTTAAATTTTTTTATTTGGGAATTTCATATAAAAAATGTGAAAAATATTGTTATTTTTGCAAAATTTACGCTCTTTTTTTGTTTATAGTGCATGATCAAAAAATTGCACAGGTGATCAAATACCACCAAAAGAAACTCTGTTTGTGGGGAAAAAAAGGATGTCAAATTCGTTTAGGTACAGCGTCACACGACCACGCAATTGTCCGTTAAAGTCACGCAGTAAAAAATTGCAAAAAAACCCCTGGTCAGGAAGGGGGTAAAATCTTCTGGGGCTTAAGTGGTTAAGTAATATTTCCATGTGAAAGCTGTCCTCATATTCTCAATGTTTTACCCTTCTTTTCCACCCACGAGCTTATATACAGTAGCTATTCCCCCCTCAATGCTACTAGACATGTGAAGAACAAAAAAATGTGTTTGATTCGGTATCTAAACAAATTAGTTTGATTTGTTGAATTTCTTTAATTCATTTTCAGAATTTGTTTGATTTATTCAAATTTGAATCAATTTAAAATCTAATTCAATTTGAATTGCATATAAATCAAATTAAATCTTATGCAAATTAAATTCAAAATCAAATCTATTCTATTTGAAATTAAAATTTTGGTAGATGTTATATTCTTTTTTTACCATTCTATTCTATTGTTTTTTTCTATTCTGTTCTTTTAATTTCTGTTCTATTATTTTCTTGTCTGTTCAAATTTGAATTTATATTCTATTCCAAATTTGAATTTATTCTATTTAAAATTTGAATTTAGGAAAACAGTTATGCTGTTATATTCTTTTTATTCTTTTATATTATTGAATTATTTCTATTCAATTATTTTATTTTCTATTCTATTCGTTTCTATTCTATTCAAATTAAAATGTATTTTATTTGAAATTTGGAAGATGGTTATATTCTTTCTATTCTATTCTATTGTTTTTTTCTATTGTAATCTATTCTATTTCAAATTAAAATAAAGTATATTTACATTTTTCTATTCTATTCTAATTAATTTAATTGATTCTATTCAAAATTGGAATTTTGCAAGAAGGTAATATTCTTTCTACCTATTCTTTTATTTTTCTATTTTATTTGTTTCTATTCTATTCTTTGCTATTTTATTCAAATTTGAATTTATTCTATTTGAAATTCAAATTTCAGAAGATGGTTATATTATTTTTATTGTGTTCTATTCTATTTGTTATTATATTTTATTCCTTTATTTTAAATTCTATTTTATTTTGTTCTGTTTTACTATAGTATTTACTATGCTATCCCTTTATTTTCTATTCTGTTTCATTTCTATTTGTTTTTCTAATCTGTTCTGTTTTCTCTATTATATTATATTCCTTTATTTTATATTCTTTTCCTTTACCTTGTTTTCTATTCTATGTATTTTCTTTAGAAATTTGAATTCAAATTCAAAAACTATTCAAATTCAAAAACTATTCAATTTTGAAACTATTAGGATTCAAATTAAAAAAACGTTGAATTCAAAAACGATTTGAATTAAAAGATTATTCTAATTCAAATACTTTGAATAGTTTTTGGAATCGTTTTCGAATCTGAATAGTTGTCAAATTCAAAAAACTATTCTAATTCGAAAACGATTTGAATTAGAAAACTATTTTAATTCAAGTTCCGTCTGAAATGTTGTTTTGTTATTTCAAATTTGTTTAAAATTAGTTACTATTGTAATTCAGAAATTCGGATAAATTCCAATTGATGAATAATGAAAAATGTGTCCGAATTTCAATTCAGAATGAAACTAACCGCACATCTCTATTTGCTACCCTCCTCCTATTTATGCACTCACCACTAGGGATGATCAAACTTTTGAAAAGTTCGGTTTGACCAGAACGCCCGAATTTCCCGAAAGTTCGGTTCGGATTCCAGAACCCCATTGAAATGAATGGGACCCGAACTTCGGGAATCAAAAAACACCATTTTGAAGCCCTAAAACCCAATAAATGCCCCTAAAAAGTGCCTAGGGTTCTGGGTCATGCCCCAGGGACTATGAATCAGGCAAAAAAAGTTCTTAAAAATTGTCGTTTTTGATAGAGAGCCAATTATTGAAAAAAATGTTGAAAAAAAAATGAGATTTCTTTGGATTTAGTGTCTGGGGGGTCTAAAAAGTGTACCTGTGAAGTTTCAGCTCTGTAGCATGTCCAGAACCAGAAAAAAAACAGATTATTTTTCTTAGAATTTGAGTAGCGCAGGGATGGTGTTACCCTCCTTTCACGCCTGGGCGTTTTTGTTTCAGGCGTTTTTCGGGCGTTTTTTGAAGGCGTTTGGAGGCAGGCATGACATCTGAACCTCTGTATAGGGCTATATATATATATATATATATATATATATATATATATTTGTGTATGTGTATATATATATATATGTGTATGTGTATATATATATATAAATATATGTGTATATATGTATATATATATATATATATATATGTGTGTGTATATATACACATACATATATATATACACATATATATATATATATATATATATATATATATATATATATATATATATGTATACCCCTAACCCAGAATCTGCATAGTGGGGTCACCCTGACATGACAGAGTTCGGTCACCCTGGCATGGCAGAGTCAGGTCACCCTAAACTACATTACGGTCACCCTGACATGGCAGAGTTCGTCACCCTGGCATGGCAGAGTCAGATCACCCTAAACTACACTACGGTCACCCTGACATGGCAGAGTCGGGTCACCCTAAACTACACTACGGTCACCCTGACACTTAAAAGTATCCCTACAAAAACTAGATTATTGAATCTAACTATAGTGGTATATAGTACCCTAACTACACTGCATATCCCTTTCCTCACACTAAAAGAACAGCTCCATACAGCAGAAGATAATTGCAAAATGACACTGGAGCTTCACAAGCAGCAGGAGAAACACAAATGCTTCCACTCTCTTCCATAGCCTCTGTATTACAGTGCTAGAGGTTTGGCGGGGCTATGTTATATACTGGGGGGCGTATTCACTCCTGATTGGCCTCTGGACCCCGTAGTCACTCCAATCACATTCCTAGCAGACTCCTGCCCCCTCAATTGGCTTTTACTGATGTTTATGGGCCAATCACAGGCTTTTAAAGCCCAGTTCCTGTCCCATTGCATTTTGGGCCTTTCTGGTGACCAAATTCTGAACTTTTACCGCAAAAAGTTCAGAATTCGGCCGAATTTCGAACACCCAATGTTCGGGTCTAACCGATGGTCGACCCGAACCGTTTGATCATCCCTACTCACCACCTCCTGTGAATACTAAACCCACATGCTGGCAGAATAATGTCAACATTTTCATGCTTGAACTTCCAGAGATGTTTAGGTGTCAAGGCACTTTAGTAGAGATTTAAATGTATGTTCAAATAAATAATGTGGCATGTACTTTATTTCTATATATATTTCTATATTTATATATCTTAGTCAATTTTAGAACTTTCACAGGTTTACTTTAAAATATAATTTTGACCTACATAGTAAATTGGTATATTGTGAAAATTCCAGGTAATGTTATACAAAACATAAGATATTTCTAACACTTTCTCTGCTACTAGAGAGCCAGGCCAGATCATTGTAAATATTTTCTATAGGGAGAGCCAAAACAGGAAAGAAAATAACATTACACAAAAGACTGTGTATGCTGTAGCTGAGAGAGGTTTAATCAATCCACATTCTTTGTTCTCTTAGACGTAATACTGTAAGTTATATTCACACACTTCTTTCAGGACCAAAGATTTAGCTTCCAATAACTCACACAAACATACTTGCTTTTTTTAAGTAGCAGAAAATTGCTAATCTGAGGAACTTCACAACATTTCTACGTGAAATGTGTCTACCTGTGTTAAATGTGGATGCAAATAAATGTGTTTTTGTTTGGAATACTTTGCAGAAAATGTATGTTAACAGATGCATAGTCATGTGAGCTGATGTATGTAAACTAAAGTTAACACAAGTTAAAAGATACAGTACCTGATATCTGAAAGTGGAAATTAACACACATGTATTTTTTCCCACTCTAACCTGTATTTCTGGGTTATATGCGTAGAGCTACCCCCGCAGTAGCCGCTTGAAAATGTTTGATTAGATACTCTGCCTCTCAACCCCCAAGAACTATCTCAGCCCCTTTGGCCCACCTACCAATACTGTTAGTATAATACCCCAGTGAATGAAACACAGACACAATGTAAACTGAATTCAACAGTATATTGTATTAATTGAGAAAATGAGAAAGAGAAAATGTATAGCAGCGTCAATCAGCCAAATCCTGGAAAAAGCAGCCCAGGACTAATGCTGCCCATACACTAGCCGAAAAATTATTCAAACTCATTTTCTAATAACGAACACTCGGCCGTTAGAGCAAACAATTTTGCCATCATGTAATAACCAAATTTTGATCATAAATTGTTCAATGGACATAAATGAATCAGTTTTCCATTCATTTTGTCACATATGCCTAGTGCAGTTCAGTCAAAAAACACTTTAACCTCTCAATCTATCGTTAGTTCAGCAGAATTTTCCAAACTGTTCCTTCTATTTTTCAGCTCTGAAAAGTTAAAACTGATTTTCTATTTGTGCTCAATAACTGGGCGAACAATAAACGAACAGACCAAATGACAGATTTTCGACAATTTTTATCTAGTGTATGGCCAACACTAGTTGCATTAACTCTTAGCAAAACTTGTTAAGTACAAATAGCAATGGCACATGAATAACAGTATCACTCAAGATAGCAACACAATAATAGACATTTAGCAATGAGAAACTCAAAGGAACTTCAGCTGATTATGATACTACGAAAAGGAGGGCAGGCTTCCAGTAACTCTAATCCTTATGAGAGGTTGAGCTGAGAAACATGTCCCCCTTAAGAGGAAAAGGGTAGTGTTCTGAATATAAGGCATTGTGATTATCTTTGCTGGCAGATGGAGCTCATAGAAGCAAAGGATCAGCAATGTCAGCATTATGTTGGAGAGAATGTGGTGAGCAAGGATTGTTATTTCATATAACTTGGGACTGTAAATCGATTAGAGCATTCTGGAACAGAATATTTTCCCTGGTTTCAGAACTTGTGGAAAAAAACATAACCTCAAGCCCCGAAATGGCGATCCTTCACTTAAATATGCATGAGATTCCCCCAAAGTTCAGAGTAGTAATTATACATCTTTTATTAGCGGCAAAACTTTTAATTACTAGAAGATGGAACTCCGAGGAAGTAAATCAACAATGTCAGATGGAAAAAATTATGGCTACTATAAGTTCAACAAAGAAAATATTTGGAGTTAGATGGAAATCATGGCTAAATAATGTAAGATGTACAGTAACACTGGAGTAGAGATATTGTATTTGGGTCAACATAAGAATTGCTAAGTACTATGAAACTTGTCTTACTTCTCTCCATAAAATTGATGCTAAGTGAAGAGAGATTTGACATAAAGGGTATTCTAAATATGGTAATCTCTTAACTGGGGATCAAAGCCAGACTGGAAGAAAGGTCCTTTTTCTCTCTCTGTCTTTTTCTTTTCTTCTTTCTTTCCCCTTTTTTTTCCCCCTTTTTGCTAATTTTTTATTTTTTTGGAAGTATAATTGACAAATTTACTGTAATAATGTAGCTTTTGATTTTGTTATTGGTTTCTGTTTTTTCCTTGTTTGTATGTTATTTTGTTATGTGGAAAATTATAATAAAAGAGATATTGAAACATAGAAGCAAAGGATCCTCAAAGTCTAACATAAAGGGTCAGTAACCAGCCTAAAGATGTTTTTTATGGCAAGTGACAGGTCCTTTTGGCAATATGGAACTATGATGTCTGTATGCAGTGTTCAAAGGTGAGGTGCTAGTAGCTGGCAAAGAGAACTTTGAGCTTGTGCCCACTCACCAAATCCTGAAGACAACAGGCATTTACTCTGGAGCGATGCAAATTCGTCCTTCATCTGGCAATAGGCTCAATGCAGCAGCTTGGTCGGTCATTTCAATGATCTGCGCTGTGTCTCTCTCACCAGTTATAATGTAGGGAGGCTTCTGGCATGGCAGTGCAGATCCTGTCCTCGTGGGCAGAAACAGCGGTGACACTGGATGTCGCAGTAGATCGCAATCAACTCCAGCAATCACAGCAGCCTTTCTGGATACGTCTCTCTTCTTTCCCTTCTCATTGTGGTCTGCCTAGCCCCAGGCAGACACGATGGTGCACTTTCCTTTCTTTAAACCTGAGGGCAGCTGCTCTGTGTAGTTCTGTCCCCATAGAAAGCTAAAGGGTAATTTTGTAATGGGAACTACAGGTCCGATGATGTATTGCTGTATTACAACTTGAGTGTTATTGGCTCCCTCCTCCTGCCAGTGATGAAGCAGAGGAGGAAGCAGAGTGAGCAGCTCTGTCTGTGTGTGTGCCTCTCCTCACTGCACATTGAGAATAGGAAAAGGGGGGTAAATTCCCCCACAGAAGCTATCAGGCTGTGTTCCTCCCTTCACTAAGAGCCTCAGTCAGCTTGTCACAGTCATGGGAGATGTGGGGCAATTGCTACACATTCAAAACAAATACTTATCCGCACAGAGAATCCAGCCTTGGCCTGCTGAAATCTGCTGTTTGGGTTATGCAAAGCACCATCCCACATGCCATTCTGGTCCTCTTCAGCCAATTGCCTCTCCAGGGTTCAGAGGGCGAGCTGTCAATGGGTTGCCCTCTAGCTGCTCTCTGGCCACTCTATGTGCCTGGTTCTTCAGCCTCCTGGGAGATTTTGTAAGGTGTCGTGAGTATCCCAGCAAGCAAGAGACACATCATTTTGGCCTAGGCCAGAATAGCGTGGGGGTAAGTGCTGGAGGAAAAATATAAAAGAAAGCATGGCTTTTTTAGTTGCAGAGAGGGGTGATTTAAGTGGAACAAACTCCCTTTTCTGATTTAAGTTCAGATTCAACCCAAAAAACAAAATGTATTATATTATAGTTTACCAGTTCTTGAATGTGGTAGGTTCACATATTTACATTTTTCAGCAAATGCATAAAAAAACCTTAAAACCGTGGCATAAATGAAGTGTTCTTGTCACTTCCTTTGAGCAGAAAGAAAAAACAATTGCTTCTTCGTTCTGGAAATGACTAATCCTTTCACAACCATGTAAAATAGTTGGTAAGAGGAAATCATGTTTAACCACTTGACCCCCCCCCCCCCCCCAGTCAATTCTGACATTTGTTACATATATATAGAAATCTGCATTTTTTTTTTTTTTTACTAGAAAATTACTTTGAACATCAAATATTATAAATAATTTTAAGCAAAGACCCTGAATAATAAAATTGTGGGTGTTGCAATTTATTTTTTTGTTGTCACATGATATTAGTGAAGGGTTTTTTTTTAAACCCAAATTATTTGGGAAAAAATTACTTCAATTAATTTGAATTAACACAAACACAATATAACACTTTTTTTTTGGTACAATATAAAAGGTGATGCTACACTGAGTAAATAGATGCCAAACATGTCTCACTTTAAAATTGTGCATGGAACGCCGACAAACTATGGATCATTAAATTATCCATAGGCGACACTTTTAAAGCCTTTACAGGTTACCAGTTTAGAGTTACACAGGAGGTCTGACCCTGGAATTATTACTCACAGTGATACCTCACATGTGTGATGTGATCACCATTTACATATGTGCATGTTCATCTTTGCGCATTTTTTTTTTTTTTTTACACTGCCCCCTTATTTATTTATTTATGTTTGTGATCAAATTTATTGCTATCATAAAGGATGAACAACATCATCATGATAGCATGGGCTATGACAGGTCCTCTTTATGGAGAGATCTGGGATCTATGAGACCCCATATCTCTCTTCTTGCCTCCAAAGCAGTTGTTCAATCTGAAATTGGTTTGATCGGCTGCTGTACAAATCAGAAATGACTAAATCCTCATAGCTTCCAGTTCCTGACAACACACAGTTGGAGGAACAACATCAGTTCCTCTCACTGTGTGCTGGGAAGCAGATGCCGCTGGATAGAAGAGCCTGCTAAAGGTGGTGGTGGCAGGGAAGGGAACCCCCTTCCACTGCTTATAAAAGTGATCCAGTGACTGTATAGCCACATGGATCGCTTTTTTATAAAACAGTAGCAGGATCATTGTTGTAGCCTCAACTATTTAAGGCTATAACCACCTCAATATAAGGCCATACATATACTGTACATATATTGGTATTGATGTGGTTAAATTCCAGCCTGAGTGGCAACCACATCTTTCTCTATAGACACAGTAGAGTAATTGAGTGTAGCTTATATAGGATGGGAAGTGTGCCATTCACATGTTTATCAGAGATAAAAGTCACAGCGATGACGGGACGGGAGACGGAAGACGACCGTGACATCACTTCTGGGTGGACCGGCATCATATCGGAGGTGAGCTGCGCAAGTTAGTCTCCCGTCCCGTCAGGATCCTCTAGAGAAGCCCCCCCCATATATATGTATACATATACACATATATATCATCAGATACATACTTATTGTATGATATATTACACATTATATATATCCTAGACACACACAGTAAGGCCTAAAAGTATGTGGAGGAACCCACATCTTTGGTTTGGCCTGTTATGGCTCCATTCCCCTCTCCCCCCTATGCAAGGCCTGGGTAACAGGTTGAGGCACCTTAGTAGCCCCAACCTCCCCCCCCCCCCCCCACAGTTTTCGGGTTTTTTTGGTCACAAGAGGAATGTAATGACTTATACATTTTGACATTTGTCTTTATGAAATTCCTTTTTTTTTAAAAGAATACAATTATTGTTATAATAAATTTAAAGATGTATATTAAGTAAATGTTTTAATTGAATCAAATGAATAAACTGTTTAGTAGAAACAAAACTCTTTGGATTAAAGATGGTATAGTTAATACATTGTATCTCCTAGCCTTTCAGGAATTGCCTGAGGAAGCGATTAAGCAAAACGCGTCGCGATTCCACACCCACCACAAGTGAACCCTACATTTTTATGACTTTTCATCATGATTTATCATGATCTGCAACATATCCATATGAACTGCCTTGGATTATGAGGCATCAGGGTTCCAGTGGTATAGGAGTATGTCTTACTATTTATGTGCATGTTTATACCATGTTATACTGAACACATGTTTATTGTTGCATTTTTGTATGCTCGTGTCAAATAAATTTTATTTTTATTTTTATTAAGTGATTGTTATGTTTATTCCCACTGAGATCAGCATTTGCTAGATGCCTACAAAGTCCCAAAATATTTGAGGGGCCGAGAGACCCCACTGATTCGTGAGGTTCTCTCACCCCCCCTCCTCCTTCTTCACAGGGATGTGGCAATAGTATGCTTTAGAGTGTGTCTCATTCATTCTTTCTTTTGGTAGTATTAATCACCACTGAGTTTTTTTATTTTTTGCGATAAAAGTGAAAAAAGAGCGAAAATTTTGAAAAAAACACATTTTGTTTTAATTTCTATTATAAAATTTTGCAAATAAGTAATTTTTTTCATAAATTTATACTTCTACATATCTTTGGTAAAAATAATCCAAATTAGTGGTTATTATTTAGTCTGTGTGAAAGTTATGGAGTCTACAAGCTATGGTGCCAATCATTGAAAATTGATCACACCTGATGTACCGACGGCCTATCTCATTTCTTGAGGCCCTGAAATGTCAGGACAGTACAAATACCCCCCAAAGGACCCCTTTTTTGGAAAGTAGACATTCTATGGTATTTAGTAAGAGGCATGGTGAGTTTTTGAAGTTGACATTTTTCCCCACAATTCTTGGGAAAATGAAGAAATCATCAAGTTATTTCTTGCACACAGTATATGCATACTTGCAATTACACCCCAAAATACATTCTGCTACTCCTCCTGAGTATAGCAATACCACATGTATGAGACTTTTAAACAGCCTGGCCACATACAGAGGCCCAACATTCAAGGAGCACCGTCAGGTGTTCTAGGAGTATAAATTACACATATAATTTCCTAACGACCTATCACACTTTTGAAGGCTCTGGAGGACCAGGAAAATGGAATTATCCACAAAATTACCCCATTTTAGAAAGCAAACACCCCAATGTATATTCTATGAGGCATTATGAGTCTTTTGAACATGTCATTTTTTTCCACAAGTTTTTGGAAAATGTGGAAAGAAAAGTTTTTTTTTACACAAAGTTGTCAATTTATAAGATATTTCTAACACATAGCATGTACATAGCAAAAATGACACCCCAAAATACATTCTACTACTCCTCCTGAGTATAGCAATACCACATATGTGGGAGTTTGTCACAGAATAACCACATACAGAGGCCCAACATGCAAGGAGCACCGTCAGGTGTTATAGGAGCATAAATTACACATATAATTTCATTACAACCAATCACACTTTTGAAGGCCCTGGAACCCCAGGACAATGGAAACCCCCACAAAATGACCCCATTTTGGAAAGAAAACACCCCAACACATAATCTAGGAGGCATGGGCTGCAGATAGGTACTCAGGTACTCTGATGGGCTGCAGACAGGTACTCAGGTACACTGATCGGCTTCAGAAAGGTACTCGGGTAGCTTCAGAGAGGTACTTGGGTATTCTGATAGGCTAGAGACAGGTACTCAGGTAATCTGATGGGGTGCAGATAGGTACTCGGGCACTCTGGGCTGGAGACAGGTACTCAGGTACTCCGATGACAGGTACTCGGGTACTCCGATGACAGGTACTCAAAGTACCCGAGTATCTGTCATCAGAGTACTCAAGTACCTGTCACCGGAGTCCTGAATACCTGTCACCAGCCCATCAGAGTACCTGAGTACCTGTCATCAGAGTACCTGATGGGCTGGTGACAGGTACTTGGGTACTTCCGATGACAGGTACTTGGGTACTCCGATGACAGGTACTTGGGTACTCCGATGACAGGTACTCGGGTACTCTGATGACAGGTACTCAAAGTACCTGAGTACCTGTCATCAGAGTACCCGAGTACCTGTCATCAGCCCATCAGAGTACTCAAGTACCTGTCACCAGTCCATCAGAATACTTGAGTACCTGTCATCAGAGTACCTGATGGGCTGGTGACAGGTACTCGGGTACTCTGATGGGCTGGTGACAGGTACTTTGATGGGCTAGTGACAGGTACTTTGATGGGCTAGTGACAGGTGCTTTATGGGATAGTGACAGGTCCTCTTTATTGGGGGGGGCAATCAGTGTGTTTTGGGGTGCACTGTAATCGGTAACTAGCTGTTACCACAAACTCCTCCTCACACAGGATCAGTGTGTTAGGAGGAGAACACGGTAACAGCTAGCTACCGTGTTCTCTGTTGACATTCTGTGACCAGCTGTGGTTGATAGCTGGTCACATGCTAAAAAGCCAATTTCATTGGCTCTTTATCTAGATCGGGCATGGGCTCTGTCTGGGGGACGAGCCTCGTCCCCGATCACCGTAATGCACGCCCCCAAGGGCACGCATTGCAGAGAGATCGAGCTGGAGCCGCTCTTGTGATCGGCTGTGATTGACACATCCAATCATGTGGTAAACAGCCAATTTTCATTGGCTGTTTACCTTGATCGAGGATGGGCTATGTCCGAGGGACGAGCCTCATCCCTGATCGCCGTGCTGCGTGCCCCCGGCGAGAGCGGGCCGCTGTCATATGATGTCCGCCCGGATCGACAAAAATTTCCTGCCACTCATTTTTCAATGGCGCGGTATGGAAGTGGTTAATAATCTGCATGGTATTCTTAGGAAATGCAGGAGTATGAATCCCCAATGGTTGCAAGAAAAAATCTTTATACTTCCCTATGCAAGAGTTATTACCACTTACTATCAGACGTCCCGGAGGGACATGCATGCATCATAGATCCTAGGGGCAGTAGAACTGGGGGAATCCATAGCGGAGAAGGGTCTGGGTGTTCTGGTAGATCCTAAGCCTAGTAATAGCATGCAATGCCAAGCTGCAGTTTCCAAAGCAAGCAAAGTTTTTCTTGTATTAACAGAGGCATGGACTCCAGAGAGAGAGATATCATTTTGCCCCAGTACAAATCAATAGCAAATATGGAATGGAAATCTGGAATATGCAGTTCAGTTTTGGGCACCAGTTATTAAAAAGGATATCGGGGAAATGGAGAAAGTGCAGAGAAGGGAAACCAAACAGATGAGGCATGGAGGAGCTCAGCTATGAGAAAAGATTAGAGGAACTTAATTTATTCTCTCTTGAGAAGAGGAGATTAGGGGAATATGATCAACATGTATAAATACATAAGGGGTTCATATAGTAAAACTTGGTGTTGAGTTATTCACTTTTAGGTCAAAACAGATTTCGTCTCCAAATACGGAAAGGTTTCTTCACTGTAAGAGCTGTAAAAATGTGGAATAGACTCCCTCCAGAGGTGGTTCTGGCTAGCTCACTAGATTGCTTTAAAAAAGGCCTGGATTCTTTCCTAGGTGTACATATTATAAATGGGTACTAATAATTATAGGTCAATAAGGGGTTCATATAGTAAAACTTGGTGTTGTGTTATTCACTTTAAGGTCAAAACAGATTTCGTCTCCAAATATGGAAAGGTTTCTTCACTGTAAGAGCTGTAAAAATGTGGAATAGACTCCCTCCAGAGGTGGTTCTGGCTAGCTCACTAGATTGCTTTAAAAAAGGCCTGGATTCTTTCCTAGGTGTACATATTATAAATGGGTACTAATAATTATAGGTCAATTTGATCCAGGGAATATCCGATTGCCCCTCGGGGGATCAGGAAGGACTTTTTTTCTCCCTGCTGTAGCAAATTGGATCATGCTTTGCTGGGGTTTTTTCGCATTCCTCTGGATCAACTGCAGGTATAGGATTGTGTATATGGGATTGTATGGTTGGGTTTTTTTACAGTTTTTTTTTTTTTTTCTATTGGTTGAGCCAGGTGGACTTTGGTTGCCTTTTTTCAACCTGACTATGTAATATATGATAGAAATCCGCAGGGACAGTGTTACTAAATGATCTCTTTCTTTTTTTATTGACAACACCAGCCCTGTACTCAATCTAAATAATTTTATTAAGTTGTTAACAGTATTATGGTCAGATAGAATATTAATTTCCTGCAAATAATCCTGCTTTTTGAGTAGGGCAATTCCACCCACCTTATCACCCCCCTATTTTAGGGAAACACATACTCTTTACCCCTAGGTTGGTAGATCCACCTCCCACTGTCACTATGTTTGATAACCTAATAGGATTTTTCCTTGTAAGAGTTTGCAATGTGTGTAAAAGTTGTGATTAGTGTTGAGCGAACACGGACTGTATTATTCGTGTTCGTACCGAATAATTGGATTTTTGTTAGTGTTGAGCGAACACGGACCCGAAAACTTTACTGTATGTTCGGGTTTAAAATCCGTGTTCAGTCATTTTATTTCCTGTTTTGTATGTAATGGCGCGCTTTTAATGGCGGGCTTTCAACAGCCAATCAACAAGCGTTTAACTTGTGTGCCTTAAGCCATCCCAGCCATGCCTACTAATGTATTAGTAGCTGTGATTGGCCATCTGAAGCATGTGACCATGTTTTTATAAGTTCGAGAGCCCCAGCGCGCTGCGTCATTCTGCGGTAGATTAGGGAGAGAGCACACATCATATGTGCTGGCTGCTAATTAGGGACAGACAGTGATTCTGTGAAAAATTGTGTCCGAAAAGAATGCAGGTTCAGGTCGGAGTGCAGGCAGGGAGAGTTATTAGAGCATTTTAGGGCGAGGCTGGAGATTAGGCAGGGTCAGTGTTCTACATCGATTTTGCTGTGTGGGGGGTTGTGCAGTGAACGATCTTATTGAGCATATTAGGGCGAGGCTGGAGATTAGGCAGGGTCAGTGTTCTACATCGATTTTGCTGTGTGGGGGGTTGTGCAGTGAACGATCTTATCGAGCATATTAGGGCGAGGCTGCAGAGATTAGGCAGTGTTCTACATCGATTTTGCTGTGTGTGGGGTGGTGCAGTGAACACAATCTTTTTGCCCTCACTTGAGCCCACTGAGGAGGAGGAGGAGGAGGGAGAAAAAAATCTATTTTTATCAGTCATTTGTGTGCAGCGTTCATCTTAGATCTATTTTACTACAAGTTAAAAGGTTTTTTTTTTTTCCCCCCTTCATAGCCTTTTTGCTTCAGTGCTGACTGTGATAAGACACTGCTGTGTTCACATGTGCTATTGAGTGATTTTCAATTTTATACACTTTTTTCTATTCCACTATTCAATATACACCCTTTTGGGTTAAAAAAAATTAAATTGTGGCATAGTCTGTACTAATCTATTTAAAATTTAAATTAAAGGGGAATTTTCTTTTTTTTTTTTCCTTCATAGCCTGCAGCAGAGCTGACTGACATAAGACACTGCTGTGTTCACATGTGCTATTGAAAAATCACCAATCTTATATCATATTTTCTATTCTGCTATTCAATCTACACCCTTTGGGGTAAAAAGAATTAAATTGCGGCATAGTCAGTATCGGTACGTGTGAGATACACCTTTCCAATTTTTGGGGCGCATCTTAACTACGTTTTGCTGCCATTTGCAGCACTCTAGCCCTTTCCATTGGTGTTTTAGAGCCATTTTAGTGCCTGAAAGTTCGGGTCCCCATTGACTTCAATGGGGTTCGGTGTTCTGGGTAAAGTTCGGAAAAAGTCCGGGACACGGACCCGGACTTTTTTTTCAAGTTCGGCCGAACCCGCTGAACACGGACATCCAGGTGTCCGCTCAACTCTAGTTGTGATACAATTTGCACCACTTCTTTTGTCATGTGCTGTTTAGGTTTATGACATACAGGGGTTCATTACCTGCTCTACTTGAGGGGTAGTTTATCTCCTTCAGTGCCTGTGTGGTTTGCAATATGTGGGGTGAACCACACGGGCACTGAATGTGAGAATTGGGGAACATCTGGCCAACATCCGTAAGGGTTTTAACCATTTCAGCCCCGGAAGGTTTTACCCCCTTAATGACCAGGCCATTTTTTGTGATACGGCACTGCATTGCTTTAACTGACAATTGCACAGTCGGGTAACGCTGTACCCAAATAAAATTGATGTCCTTTTTTTCCTCACAGATAAAGTTTTCTTTTGATGGTATTTGATCACCTCTGCAATTTTTATTTTTTGCGCTATAAACAAAAAAAGACTGACAATTTTGAAAACAAAATAATATTTTTTACTTTCTGCCATATAACATTCTCAATAAAAAAAAATTGCAAAATCAAATTTCTTTATCAGTTTAGGCCAATTTGTATTCTGCTATACATTTTAAGTAAATAAATCCCAAAAAGCGTACATTATTGGTTTGCACAAAAATGTTAGCGTTTACAAACTATGGGATAGATTTATGGACTTTTTTTATTGTTTTTATTAGTAATGGCGATTTAGTAATGGTGATAAGTAAAAGTGATTTTTAGCAAGACTGCGACATTGAGGTTGGTTAAATCTGACAAAAAGTGACAGTTTTTGGGGACTGGTGACACCAATACAGTTATCAGTGCAAAATAATATGCACTGTTAGTATAAAAATGACACTGCCAGAGAAGGGGTTAACATCAGGGGCGATTAATGGGTTAAGTGTGCTCCTAAGGAATGTTTTCTAACTGTGGGGGGAGTGGACTGACTGCAGTAAGAGATAGATTGGTGTTCCTGATTACTGAGAACACACAATCTCTCCCTTCCTGTCTGAAAGAACAGCCGTCTGCCTTGTTTACATATTGTCAGTCTCCATGAAAATCGCGGGAGGCCGGGGCGATCGTGGCCACCGGTCCTGCGGACTGGTTCCCGCTGTGTCTAATCACAGCGGGACCGTGGCTCTGGCGGCACGCATGCACCCCCTAGAGCCCTAAAGCAAAACCATGTATGTGTACATGATTTTGCGCTTAAGGGCCGCCCTGCCACAGTATATGTACGGTGGGCAGTCCTTTAGGGGTTAAAGGACATAGTCTTTTGAAGCACTACTATTTATATTACAACAGGAATCCATCCTCTCTACAGTTGATAGGCATAGAGAAATATTCTCCCCATTGAAAGGGAAGTATTCTCAGGAGAACTATCTTGAGAAGAGAAACTTGTTTGATATTAGATCTCAGGACATTCAGCCTGTGGGGTTTGAATGTAAACTTTTTTATTAATAATAGTTGGGCTTCTAGTACATTTTTTTTATCTGCTGTTTTTAACTTATTATATATATATATATATATATATATATATATATATATATATATATATGACTTTTCTAACTCTGATTTTATTCATTATTTATTAATAGTTTTTAATTAATTATTTTATTAAAAAATATATTTTTATTTAAAAAAAAGATATTTCCTATTTTATTAACGTTATTTGCATTTGATAACATATTTTCTACACAATTTATATTTGTACATATTTCTGTGAGATATGCACATTTGTTAATATTATTTTATTTTGAGTTTGTATATCACTTTTTATATGGATTGTTTTTTTTATATGTATTGTATTTAAGTGAATGGGCAGTAGTATATACATATATCTTTTTTTTAGTTTTGATAATTTCTACATAATTTATATTTGGCCCAATGATGGATTACATTCCATGTAATGTGGCACCTTTGGTTTTATTTCTTTTTTTAAGACAATTTTTGCTGTTAGTCCCTCCTTTGCACTGCAGCCGCCATTTTTTGGATGTACCTGACGTTACAGACCAGTCTTCTTTTCTGAGGACACCTGTTTGGGGTGTCCTCAAAAGCGATTTGTGGAGCTGCTCTGTGACGTCAACTCGCACGCCAGCGGTGCTGTGTATACTCTTTACCATGTGTTTGTTCCCACTGAAAATATAATTGCAATACCTTTTATAAAAAATAATGTTTTAAGCTTTACTGCACTATGAGACTTCTCCTTTGTTTCATGTGGCCATTATCTGTGGATTTGAGTGTGGGCTAAAACCTAGAACACGCTAAAGTTTTTTTTTTTTTCGTGCAGGGTTGCAGGAAAAAAAAAAACTGTCGGCTACAGTTGGAGATGCTGTACTAATGATTCGACAATAGTGCAGCGATCTCCCCCGCTGAGCTGTTGTGTTCTGACAGGGGGACAGAACACTAACAGGGGAACAGAACACTCTGATCTGCGCTTTCTGCCATTGGCTGACAGCGCTGATCGGGAGACAGTCGGCTGCTGGTTTTCCAGCATGCATGTCTGACATACAGACAGGAGGATGTCGGGCATTTTTATTATTTGGCTGATGTCTCTCAACATTCGGCTCGTGTGTACCTGGCTTAAGGGGACAGATATCCTCTGTTGTTATCACACTAATCACACTGAGCTGGTTTCTGGGACCCTCAGTTTAATTCAAAGCGCTCTGTGATCTTTTCTATGGTAAGAAACAATGTCACTAAAAGCACCTTTAGTCACTGGTGAACTTTTGATATAATTTTTGGGGCCTTTTAGCACATATGTATTTATGCTTTGCTCTTATTGTTCATGTTTATGTTTTTTGCTTTTGTTTCACTTTGTGATTGCATTTAAATGGGACAAACATACTTATTTTTATTTAATTTTGTTTGTTATGTTCTGTATTCAGACATGTGTGAGTGCTACAGTTTCATACACTGAGCACACATTTTAATCTTTTTTTCTTTCTAACGCATGGATATTGCAAGTTGGTTCTCAAGTTGGTAAGTGCATTACTCATTTAGACTTGTACTTATTAAAACCACAGTCTAAAGCAAAATGAGGATATTAACGTTGTTAATGTTAATGTTAATGTTAATGTCTTGTGTCTTATTTAGATGTAATTAGTGTTTAGAAACAATCTGCTTTAATGGTTCACTAGCATCTTTGGAAGCACAAAAAACCTTGAGACATATTGACAAGCAGACTGGAACTTTTTGGAAAGCTTAAGGGCCCTTTCACACGGTCCACATTCCTTTGCCGACCGTGCTTTGCTCAGCAGGGGTCGATCCGCCAATCCCCGCTGAGCCAGTGGATGACAGCTCCGTCACTGTGTGCGGAGAGGGAGGTGTCAGAGCCCTGCTGCTCTCTATGGGGATTTGGATGAGAACAGACCACCTGTCCTCTCTCATGTGATTCCATCCGATCCCCTGGACGGATGGAAAATAGGGTTTCCATCCATCCGGATTTCACGGACAGGATCGGATGCGGATGGCAGCGGGTGTCAGCGAACATGTCTCTGCTGACATCCGCTGCCCCAAAGGGATGCATGGAGGATCCGATCAGATCTGCCTAAAAAACTGACAGGCGGATGTGATCAGACTGCCCGTGTGAAAGGACCCTTACTGTAACAACTGAAAACCCAGAACTGCATTCACTGCATATATCTCATATAGTTTGTACTAATAATCAAATATTTTGGTTACAAAAAACAAGATGTTTTTGACTTTGAAATCTTTACCTAAAGCCCATTAGTGGTTTGGTCTCTCCAAGACAGGATCCTAGTTGCCATCTAGTGACTAACAGAAAGCATAACAATTCTTATTACTCAATGTCTAAAATGAGCAACAGATTGAAGATCTTTGTACAAATTATTTAACAGCCTTTTGTAGCAGTTTACAAACAACACCACTGATCTTATCAGCCTAACAGAAAGGAAATACTTAGATGTATTATATGCTATATTTCTTACAACTTTACAATCTGGCAATTTTTAGAGAGTTTGACACCCACTTCATAACAGAATTTGTTAAACTATATTATATAAATACGTATGTGATAGTGTGGGAAGGTTGACACATAATATTACAGAACTCTAATATTAATGTAAAATTCAATGATAAAGCCTGGACTAAAATAACCTTAGATTACTACTGCTTTTAAATTGAAAGCAAGGAGCAATTGCAAATGCTATAGACTGCAATTAAGATCCATATTTCATATTCTTCAAGATTTTCTCTGTTATCAGTGTATATCTAAAAGCATTTCAATACCTTCTCTCTCTCTCTCTTAAAATACTTTCCTTCAAGCAGATAGCTCTGTGTGCCCTTGTGGCAGCATAATGGGCATTTATATTTGCATTATTTATTATTGCAGTTCAGTTTGATTCATACCGTTTAGGATTCTAAAATGGGTAGCAATATATTCTAATTAGCTACTCCTTGGCAAGAAGCAAAGTGTTTTCAGGGGCTTGCTTTGCTTCCAGATGTGAGATTTTCGCAAAACTCTCAAAAACCTTTTGTTGATTGCCAAAAATGACAGAATCGTGTTATGTCAAAGATATGCAGCAAAAATACCGTATGTTTCCTCTAGAATACATTAAATACATGGATTATTTCTTGTAAAGTCATTGTGTCTCAGAAGACTAAAAAGAATAGAGTGGGATGGCAGGCAGGATTAACTTGTTCCAAATGATTCATTTGCAATCTGCAGATTATCAATAAAATATCTAGTTTCCTAGTTACTTGCAATTAAAAAAAAGGTTGGTCTCATGAATTAAAAGAAAACAGTTTTCAATGTCTGCTGGTTTCAGATATGCCAGCTGGCATGCTGCAGTTTTTTTTTATGCAAATGAAGAATTCTCAGAAACTTTGTTCACATTATTAAACATGTGAAGTTCAGCCTGAAGACATTGTATACCTTCCAGATTGACAGACTGTCCGACAGTCTAGGTTATCTATGAATGCTTGTCATTTAAAAGAGACTTGTTTGATACAAAACACCTGATTGAAGGGCATTTATAGAAACACCCATTCCTTAGCTTATGCTCCTTGGAACATGAGTAAGATTGGAACAGGAGTGATATTGGAGTACTAGCAGACAGTCTTAAACCTAGTACACACTAATTATTATTTTTTTTTCAATTAACCTATTAGTGCTGAATAAAAAAAAAAGCCGACAGCTCAGGAGGAGCCGCTGTACTAGCCATTCAATGTTAGTACAGCAATCTACCCTGCTGTGCTATTGTGTTCTGACAGGGGGTTGGCCCCCACCAGAACACTTCAGTCAGTACCTTCAGCCATTGGCTGAGAGCACTGATCGGGATTGGCAGATTTGATTGAAAGCAGCAGGAGCCAATCGCTTCCACCACTACCTCTGTTAGCAGAGAGACAGAGAGAGATGAAAGAGCTACTGCAGACAGGCACAGAGCTTGACTGAGATAGAATTCAGGTAAATATAAAGGGGGGCGATGCAAACACTGGGACATTTTTCACTTTAAAAGAAGTATAGTTACATAGTTAGTCAGGTTGAAAAAAGACACAAATCCACCTGGTTCAACCAAAAAAAAAAAAAAAAAACAGTATTGAAAACCCAACCATATAATCCCATATACACAATTCTATATGATCCAGAGGAAGGCGAAAAAACCCTGCAAAGCATGATCCAAGTATAAGAAACTTTTTTTTTTTTAAAGAATTATACTTACCTAGGTGGATGCAGCATTGGTCAGTTGCAACATCTGCCCCCCGTCAGCTCTAAGACTGAGAACCAAGGGATCAAACACCTAATGCTAATGGATAGATATTTCCAAATTCTCTTTTTTTTTTGTGATATTCCGTATATCTGTGTTTTTTACGGATTATTTCCCATATTTCCTTTTCTTATATTTTGTATCTTTATTTGTAGATACATTTCATATATGTCCCATATACCTTATTGATATTTTTAGCTCACTTCCTTCCTTTTATATATACGTATGTGTTTTTACACATAGTTTTTGTTAATTTTTTGCAGCAATTGGTACAATTTTTTGTAGCTCTTTATACATAATTTTTATTGTATTTTAATCAATAATTATTATTTTTTTTTAATTTTAAATGGGTTTCTATATATGTATTCATTTATGTATATAATACTGTCAGCGGTTGCTATATTTTTCATTGTCATTAGTGAGTTATAAGCAAACATTCATGTGTGCCTTGAGTTTTATTTAATTTATTTCCTGTTGTTTCTTAAAGGGCGGACCCGCTGTGATCCATGTTCCTTCTCTGGTGTCAGGCTATAGTCGTCTCTATCCGCATTCAGCGGTACGTCGACCTCCCGGTATGACGTGGTTACACCTCACTTCCGGTGGAGACTGGAAGTGATATTGCTTTGCCCGGCCCACACCAAAGTGAGGCTTGGAACGCACACTGGTGCCATTTTTACTGACATGGCGGCGCCTGGCAGTTATACCACAGGTGGGATCTGTTTTTTCATTACACTTTGATATGAATATCAGTGATTCCTCTAATTTATGCTGGCAATATGCTTTGAGAATGTCCTGTAAGATGAAACGCGTCAGTTTCGCACTATTTGCAGTCTGATTTGCTTGCTTATATGCCTGTACCGCTGAATGCTTTGTAAGTGCATTTCCGTTTTATCAATAAATTAGTTTTTGTGGTGTTACACTATGTCTGTCTCCTCTGGTTTATATCTCCATGTCACCGGCTGATCGTGAGCATCATTCTCCCTTCATCCTATCCGATATTTACCAGTGGAGCATCCATGGTTACAGTCTCATCCAGAGGAATCCAAGATCTTACTTATGAGCCTCATTTGACCCATATGCTGTATGGTAATTTGGGTCTACATCATCTGGTGAGTGCAATACTTACCCCCTATGTTGGCATGAGATTATAGTGTTTGATGTGCAAAATTATAACAAGGTACCAACATCCCGATTGAATAACAATTCTGGGTAGGAGAAAGAACCTACCAAAGGAATGGGTGGGGGCTCAAGGTGTCAAGGTGTCCACTTTTTTGGAGTCTCTACGCGCTTGCCTGAGAATTGGCATTCTCATTATGAACTGCCGATTACATCATACAGACGTATAGTTGTTTTCTACCACTTGCCTCTCAATATCCCCTATTTGTATCTCTTTGAGGTAGTCTCTTTTTTCCCCCCTTTTTCCCTTCCCTCCCTTTTTCCCCTCCCCCCTCATCCCCCCTTTCCCGCTTCTCCCTTCCAATCCCCCCTCCCCCCTTTCCCCCCCCCCCTTTTTGTTTCCCCCTTTCCCTTTTTCTTTTCCCTCCCTGTTTCCTTCCCCCATTGTTTTCCTGATGACAATTTTTCCTGTGATTATATGGCCTCTAAAAACTCCTTATCTTCCTTTTTTAGAGATAGGGACCTCTGGGTTCCAGTCTATATAGTCCCTTAATTGGGTCTCATATTACTTAACATATTGGATGTTTAATACCATTCAGGTAAATCATTTTCATTAGGTTTCCCATTTATATACTTTTTGGACATCACCCTGGGGACCTTACCGGCCTTTCCTCTAACTTTTTGAACTCAATTGGTATTGCACGGATGTCTTTTCCGGTTCATGAACCACACGCTCTCTGGGTGTCCCTGTCTTATCCCTCCTCCACATCCGTGGGTAAGACGTTATGTGGGGGTTGCAGAATCCCCCTCCCCTCGGTGTGCTGTCGGGTGACCCCCTGTGGTGGAGCACTGTGCATGGTATATATAGGGGCCACATTTGCATGTTGGACCGTTATGTTTTTATCTTGTACAACCCTTATGTCTGTTTGTTTTATCATCTGTTATTTCATTATACAGGTCATTAAAGGCTTCTAATTGTATATTATGACACAGACCCCTGAAGAAGCAGCCCCCATTAGGCTGCGAAACATGTTGGGTTAATCTCTGAGGTCTTTTACATCAGATGAGTTATATAACATTGATTGCCTACTTTATGTACCTTTGTAATGGACTTTATGCATTTCACAATGTATTGTATATGTCTCCTATATCTGGTTTTAATATGTTAAAATAAAATAACTTGATTTTATCACTGTTGCTACTTTTTTGCTTACGGTACCCTTAAAATCCCACCAGCCCTCTCCTTCACACTTTCCTTCTCACATCCTTTTTCCGTCTTTTTTCCCTCCCTTCCCCCCCCCCCCCCCTTTTTCCCTATTTTCTTGTCTTCACTTGTTTTTCTTCCTTTTTCCCTTTTTTCTTTTTACTCTCCTTGCTTTTTGTTCATTTCTTTGGATGGCGGTTTGGACACCTTGAGCCCCCACCCATTCCTTTGGTAGGCTCTTTCTCCTACCCAGAATTGTTACCCCCTATGTTGGTTTTCAGGATCTGGCAACCTGGATAACAGAAGAAAGCCACTCAGGTGAGGCAAAGCACTCTGGTGCAGGTCGGATCCGCCATCCAGTAATCCAATAGTCAACAGAGAAAGTTTGACCGCACTCAGGAGTAGATGAAAAATGGAAGAGTTTTATTCCCCATAAACTTGAATACATGACAATGCTTCACACAGACATGGGACAGGTTAACACGTTTCACGATTCCACAGATCGCTTACTCATAAACACTAGTGGGAAATTGGTGAGAGAGCCGCATAAATAGGTAGCCAACATATCAGCTGAAACAGATTAAGGGAAGTGATAGAACACACCCAAGATCTGATGATTAACATATAGCACCTGCGGGTCAGTCACCTCAAACCCACTTAAAAAACCAAGACAAAATAGGAAAACACACACACTATATCCATAACAGGAAAAACTTTCTCATAAAATCAAAAACATGTAAAGAGTGTCCAACATTGAACTTGCCCCTAATGTGCATTCAATTTAAATAGACAAATAAGTCAAATGTACATTCGCACATATAGATATACGAGAAATTACTCGATACATGTTTGTGTAACAAAAATTCTTATTAGATGTACAAAAAGATGATGAATATATAGCTGGGTGGAAAAAAACTGTGTATATGATCAGAAAAAATATAAATAAAATGGAAGGTATGTATATACCTTATTCATATTTTTCACCTTTAGCGCAGTTATTATTCCTTTTCACTATGTATATATAAGTGAATAAAAAAGGAAGATATTACAAAGGAATAAAAAAGTGTGTGAATATAATATACAAAACCTCAAAATATTGAGAATGACATACGTATGAATTATGTTGAAACTAAAATATATAATAATTGGTGATAATTGATGAATAATAATGGGTGAAAAAAATCATAAAAAGGTATATAAGAAAAAAGATGGTTTCAAAAAGGGACCTCTAGAAGGTCACGACCAACCCAACAGTGTGTGCCTAAAGTACATAAAGATATACAGATATAAAACACACACGTTTAGGTCACGACAAAAAATAGGTCCCGATCAAATTTGTCTAAAAAATGAAGAAAAAGAACAAAAATTGTATACACAAATAAATGAATGGATGAAAGATTGTAAAGTTTGGCAAGGGAGGGAGAGAACTTGGCTCCCACAGCTGCCCCACACCTTTGGAGGTAGAAATCCCAGTCAAAAGAAAAATAGTTATGGGTCAACAGGAAATGTAGTGTCTCAAGGATAAAGGACTGTAGTGAACTGGACAAATTAGTATATTGTTCAAGGGTAAACTTAATAGCATTTATGGTGAACTGTTAGGGTTTACCCATTATTTAGCGCTGCACGTATAAATATTTTTATGATCAAACACCACCGACTACTCAGTTCTCAGAGTTCCCTTTGTTCTGCACCCCGCACGCTTACTGCAGCAGTGATCATCAGGAGAAGTAAAGCCAAACGTACAATATAGCGTATACAAGTGCAACACAACTCATATTGTAATTGAATGTTATTAAAAATTACCTTTCCTTTTCAATCTGCAACTGCTGTAATTTTCTGAAAATGTAATGCAATATGGCTACCTGGAGGTGTTCTGTACACAGCATGTGTACTGACCACACCCCAGAAACATCATTTCCTGCTTGTGTGATTGGCTCACCAATTTTCTCAGAAGTCTGCCTAAGATACAAGTCAGATTTCTGGCATCCCCTGCAATAAAAATTTAATTTTTGGTGAGATACTTCCAATAGGAACACGTCTAAAGGGATGCAGGCTCAGCAGCTTCCCTCCTTAGAGCCCTACAGCTGCAATAGCTGACAGATAATTATGAAACCACTCCCATTTGACTCACTGAGCACAAAGGCACAGAGGAACAAACAATGATTTCTTCAGAATAACAAAAGGTTGAAATCTGCAAAAAAGGTTGTTAAAATCCTTGATCACCCAGAGGGGAATGTTTTTTCTCAACAAAAGGGGAGTTACTCTTTAAGCTTTAGCTGCCAGACCAAGAAAAATCAAAGCTATCCACATGCTGGAGAGATCTGGAGCTAATTCAATCCATCGGTATCTTTTTGGGGAACCTCCCCCTTATTAGCCTTGACTTTAATACTTAAACCAAGTAAAAAATGCTGTCAGTAGACTAAAATGAACAGTCTCTGTGTAAATCTCATAAAGTAAACATAGTAAACAAAGTAAACATACTGTATAAGATAGTCAAAACAAATCAATAACCTCCACAAGCCATGTCACCTCTAAGGACTATTTATTATACAAAAATATAAAATCAAATAGATATACTTATCACCCTTAAATCCCTGCCCATCATATCTCCCTAGCGATTCAAGGATTTTACTTTAAAAACCATTATGACATTACTGTCAATACATCTTCTCAGGGCAGCTATACACTCTTACACTCTATCCCACTGAGATGACAATTGCACGGTAGTGCGATGCTGTAGCCAAATAAAATTGATGTCCATTTTTTCCCACAAACAGAGTTTTCTTTTGGTGGTATTTGATTACCTCTGCGTTTTTTTTTTTTAGCACTATAAACAAAAAATGAGCGACAATTCTAAAAAAAAAACAATATTTTTTTACTTTCTGCTATAAAACATTCCCAATAAAGAAATTTTAAAAATCTAATTTCTCATTTCAGTTTCAATTTCTCAATTTCAATTTAGGCCAATATGTATTCTGCTACATATTTTTGGTAAATAGAATCCCAATAAGTGTACATTGATCGGTTTGCACAAAAGTTATCGCGTCTACAAATTAGGAGAAAGATTTATGTAATTTTTATTTATTTTTTACTAGTGATGGCGGTGATCAGTGATTTTTAGTGGGACTCTGACATTGCAGCGGACAGATCTGACACCTAACTGACACTTTTGAGGGGACCAGTGAAATTACTACTGTAATCAGTGTTAAAAATATGCACTGTTACTGTACTAATGAAAATGGAAAAAAAATGAGTGTTGCCCTACCCTTAAAAATGTCAAAAAACTGTGAAAGTGAAAAGTGAAAGTGAAAACTTAGTTCATGAACATATTTGCATAATTCATCATCATAAAGTGCAATCATGTAAACAATCTTTAAAGTGCATTGTGCAAAGTAAAAGTGAAAAAAAGATGTGCAAAACAAAATAATTAAAATGAAACATATATATATATTCCTTGAAAAATGGAAAAAAAGTGTGTATAATCCATCAAAAAAAAGTGAAAAATAGTCCTAATGGGGGGCGCATGGCCAGAGCCGTCTGAGCAGGACATGTCTGCCTAGAGCTCCGCATCTCACCGCCGCACACCCTGCTACTTACCGACCCAACAGCATCCAGGGATCCCCAGGATCAGCCCACGATGGTCTACGGTGGACCGAAGAACAAATTCAAGGCTAAATCCATCTGTGACGCGCTGATCAGATCCGCTCCTAAGATGGCGGTGGAGCCATCTTCCCCCTCGCTACACACATCTTCCCTCACAAAACCTGCAGCACTTCTTCCAGAGGGTGAGTCAGACTATGATTTTGGCCTCACACCCCTAGAATTCAGGGGGACACACCACAGCCGGACCTGCTCCAGCAATTTGAGCGGATGCCCACAAAAGCCCTAAAACACACCTCAGACGCCATTACAGACAGGCTCACCAGAGAAATTAGGGAGGTGGGCCACCGCACTACTCTATTAGAGCAGCGCACTGAGGAGCTGGAACTCACAGCAGGCAACCATTCTGAGGATTTGGAAGAGAATTTATCCCTACAATCCCGCATAGAGAACTTTGAAAACAGCACCAGGAGGTCCAATATCAGGATCAGAGGTATTCCAGAGTCTGGAGTCTGTGGAGGAGCTTTAATCCACCATCACTGCATTATTCCAGGAATTATCCCCATCAATTCCTATAGAGCGCCTGGCAATGGACAGGATCCATAGATCACTGTCCCCATGCTCAGATGACGCCCCCCCCCAGAGACATAATAGTGAAACTTCACTTTTTCTGCACTAAAGAACAACTTATGGTAGCAGCTCGCAATAAGGATTCCCTAACCTTTCAGGGTCACCGTTATCAACTATTCCAAGATTTATCCTAGGCTACCCTGGCTAAACGAAAGGCTATGAGGCCACATCTGCTTATTCTACAACACCACAGGATCACCTACAGATGGATCTTTCCCTTTGCTGTCCGCTTCTCCTATAAAGGCTCCTTCTACCAATGTAAATCCCCTGAGGGTCTACATAGTACTGTTCGTGAACTTCACTTGACACCTCCTGATCACTCCGCTGAAGGCTCCAAGCGACATGCTGTATCATCCTCTCCGCAGAAGACTCAAGCTCACCAGGATCGTGTCACCCAGCAAGGAATCCATAAGAGAGGCCGCTACTCATCCCCAGCTCCAGCCCCTGCTCCTGAGGACTCCATGGACTGAGGAGACCCCGCGGTGTTCACCTGAATGTTCTTACTTGTACAGTCGTCTAGCTGTCCTGTTGACCCTTTTTTGATGTCACCTTTTTGATATCCCCCTTGAACCGTAACTATATTTTTCATTTTTTTTTGGTACTCACCAGGATGTACCAACAATGTGGGCGAGCTTGGTGGCAGAGTTTCTCTAGGTTTGACCTTGTAGTGGGCCGTTCCACACTTTTTAGCCTTTCACTCTGCCATCACCCTCACTCATACACTGCACCTCTTCTTGGGTCCTGACCCGAGAGAGAACTTTACACTTTATACTTTTACATTTACTCACCTCCTCTTTATTGCACCATTGTTTATGCTCATACCAGGCACTTGTGGCGGATTTGTTAGTTATACTTTCTTGCACCATGAAAGGTGCTGCGACCCTTAAGGTGGCTTCAACTTTACCTACAATTACAGTGAGAACAGGCTTTTCATTTGGCCTGTTCTCCTGCCTTTGCCATGATGCTGCCTGTTCTGAGTATCCTGGCTTACATTTACCAATTGGGACCCCACGTTCCCTTTATTTCTTTTTTCATAGTTGGGTCTGCTAAGTTGGCTTGATTTGTTTTATTGTTTATAATCAGCTATGTTATTGACTCGTTACCTCCACTTTTTACAGTGCCTACTACTAGGCTGTCCTTGTCCCAGAAACTGCTCACTGCACCCCAATTGTAATCCTCCAATACCAGCCCTATTTGGACTGGTATCCATTGGACTCATTGACTCCTTCTGGCGGGAAGCACTCTTCCTTCCAGAGGACCTCTTCTTCTTTTCATCACTCTCCTTTTTTTCTTGAGATTTTCCCCGCTTCCCTTCCTCCCCCTTTCCTACTCTCCTGCTCCTCCCCTTCCTGTATTCCATCCCCACCAGTAGAGAGTCCCCTGCCCTCCATGCCTGCCTCTTAACCCTGCCACACTAATCTTGAGCTCCATTATGTTCACCTTAAACATTCTTACTCTTAAGGCCTAAATTCCCCCTCCAAACGCGTGAAAGCATTCTGATCATTCTCTTCCCCATCTGTTCATGCGGCTTGCCTCCAGGAGATGCATTTTTCCACACAATCAACTCCCAAACACTTTGGTCACCAATACCCACAAGTCTATAGTGCCTCCGCCTCCACAAAGCAACGAGGTGTGCTGATAGCATTCCACAGAACTACCCCATTTACTTTGCAGAAAGAAATAAAAGACCCTGAGGGTCGCTACCTCATACTGATAGGACGGCTTCTTGACACAGATATTACTATAGTTTCATACTATGCTCCTAATAAGAAACCCCTGGCTTTCCTTTCCCACTTATTGTCTGTCACAGATACACATAAACAGGGAACTCTATTACTTTGTGGTGACTGCAACCAAGTACTATATCCTCTACAGGATAAGTCCCCTGCCCCACTATCCGTTCAATGCCTTTCTTTCCAACAACTCCTAAATCAACACTCATTAGTGGATTCGTGACGTGAACATAATCCACTTTAGCGACAGTACACCCATTATTTCCATCCGCATAAACTGTTTTCACGGATTGACCACATATTGACCCACACTGGCACATCTCCTCTCCTCACCACCTCCACTCTCATACCTTGCGCCTGGTCGGACCATAATGCGGTTATCTCTTCCTTCTCCTCCTTGGTACCTAAACCTATCCTTCGCTCTAGGTAACTCAATGACAGCATGTTGGCCAACCCGACCCACCATCTTGAATTAGAGCACGCCATTTCTGACTATTTATCCACCAACACTCATCCGGACACATCCCCACTCATGCTGTGGGAAGCTCACAAACCAGTTATACGGGGGAGTCTGCATTAGCCGAGCCTCTCATCTTCGTAAGGAACGTCGCCTCTTGTTACAAAACTTAGAAACAGCCTTGATCTCCTACTGTCGGAATCAGCAGAACAAATACTCAGAAAGTTGAAACACGCTCTATATATGAAAGCTAACAAACCTTACACCTTTCTAGCCCTGACACTTCGCAAAGCTGATTACACTCCCAAACCTATACGTCTTAAACTGGCTAAGGACACATACTGTAGTAACCCCCTTAAAATTCTCCATCAATTTTGTGCTAAACTTTTTACTCTCTACAAGGACCCCTCCACATTTGATCGCGCTCGCTTAGACACCCTCCTGTCCTCTGTCCAACTCCCTACACTGTCCTCTTCCCAAAGATAGAATCTTGATAACAACATAACTGCTGAAGAACTGTCACAGCCAATTAAATCTTTGAAACCACGTAAGCACCCAGGCCCTGATGTTTTTTCAGCTACATATTATAAATACTTTGCTTCTGTACTTATCCCCCCATTAGTTGGGGCACTCAATTCCTTGCTCGATGGACACTCCTTTCATGTAGACTCGCTAACGGCTGCCATTTCCATGATCCCCAAACCAAATTCCGATGACACCTCCTGGTCTAATTATAGACCCATCTCTATACTCAATATGGATACTCACTAAAGTCCTGTCTTCTCCCCTGAATACAGTGATTGGCACTTTAATCCATGCCGACCAGATGGGTTTTATCCCATCTCTCCAATCTGGCGATAATGTTTGCTGGACCACCCCACTCACATTGCTAAAAAACCCTGAATTCCCTCTTGCTTTCTTTCCCTTGATATCATTAAAGCCTTTGATTCCTTGTCTTGGCCATACCTCAACTCGATCCTCCGTCGATGGGATTTCGGTTCCCACTTTCTTCAATGGGTAAATGCCCTCTACAAGAACCCTAGAGTGTATATCTATTACTCGGGCTACCAGTCGGACCCCTTCCAGATAGAATGAGGCACGAGGCAGGGTTGTCCCCTTTCCCCCCTTCTATTTGCCCTGGCCATTGAGCCCCTTGCGATCCTCATACGCTCCAATTCAAATATTTGGGGAATTGAACTGGGTGGACACCACCATAAACTCTGCCTCTTTGCAGAGGATGTCCTGCTTTTCCTTACTGCCCCACTCCTATCAGCTCCTAACCTCCTTGATTCTGTAACTAAATTTGGATCTATCTCGGGCCTTGTCGTTAATCCACGGAAGTTACTAGCCTTAAATGTATCCCTGTCAGCCGATGTCCTTAACCACCTCATATTTTCTCTCCTATTCCCCTGGGCTAATTCATATATCCCCTACATGGGTTTCAAATTCACAGCTGACTCTGTTGAGCTCTTTTCTGCCAACTATCCTCCCATATTATCTACACTTACAAAACTTATGAACAAATGGTCCTCCCTACCTCTATCTTGGATGGGGTAAATTACAGTCCTCAAAATGTCGATCTTACCTAAGATCTTATACCTGTTTTGAGTTATCCCGATACAGGTACCATCTTATTTTTTACGCATTTTACAGAAGCGGGTTCTGGAATATATTTGGGGCAATGCCAAACATTGCTTACCCAGACCAACATGCAATGAAGGAAATCCCATTGTGGGTTTCCCTGGAAGCAGTATCCTGCTATCCTTTATCAGTAGCTAACCTCCTCTGGCTACCACCCTTGCAACAGAGATGTATCCCTAACCCTATCACTAAACATAGCCTAATCATTTGGGATAGACTTAAACAACAATTTAACCTTCAGTCGCCTCATAATCCCCTCCTTTCTTTCCCTTGCAACCCCTTGTTCTACCCGACCTGGTCTTCTCGGACCTCTTTCTCTGAGTGGACTAGGGCTGGCTTGATACGTGCTTACCATTTCTTCACGGCGCACGCCTTTAAATCATTCTCGGATTTACGTGAAGCCCATGACCTCCCTCCTGGCGAATTGTTTCGCTACTTACAACTGAAACACTTCTTTGGAAAAAACACACCAGTGCAAGATGGCTTCCCTGCGTTTTCAACCTTTGAACGTAACTGCAAAACGGACCCTCATAGGAGGGGGCTTATTTCTGATCTCTATGCTCAACTCTTGTCAGTTCAGGAGACCACCCCTTCTACATACGCAACTAAATGGGAAAGGGACTTAAACCTCTTGTTAGATGACTCAGACTGGGTTCAAATCTGGCAAGCCACAAAATCTGCATCCCCAAATATTGTAGCCCTGGAGACAAATTATAAAGTCCTTACCAGATGGTACTTGGTCCCAGCCAGAATCTCCAAATACGTGCCTCAGTATTCACCTGATTGCTTTCATGGTTGCGAGTCTCCAGGTACCCATGCTCACATATGGTGGGAATGCCCCACGGTTTGTGCCTTTTGGTCCGAAGTATATCAAGTCCTGTCTACTGTTTTTCACACTTCGCCTACCCCTGATCCGGCATCTGCGCTTCTGAACCACAAGTCACCTGAACTCACACATCACCAATTTAAGCTTTTTCTCTATATCACCACAGCAGCCAAACAGACTATAGCGAAGGCTTGGAAAACTTCCACGCTTTGTTTCCTGACTATGAAAAGTAGAGTCACTCAAGCTATGATACATGCTCAAACTGAAGCAATCCTGCTGGATAAACTTACCCCTTACGAAAAACTCTGGAAACCCTGGATTGACAATTGCCTACAGTCAGGCTTTGACAAATCCCTTGTACTAGTTTGAACTCAGGTCCTCAATACCCTACCGGTTATGCCATTTTGAGCCTCCAATAGTGGCTCAGGACTCTCTCCGGGCAACTTTTATCCCCCCTATCCCCCCTCTTCTGTTTTGTCCTTCTATTCCCCCTACTTTTCTTCTTGCCCCCCTTATTCTATCCTATTCCTTCCCCCCCACATTGCCTCAGGTATACCACTACCCAACACGTTTACCTGTTGTGGCTGGATGACCAACTTTCACTGTGCTAATGACTCCTTCTTTGACATGCTCCCGGCCACCCCTGCACCTTGTGACCACCCTTCGTATTTATATACTGAGGCACCCAGCTTGCCCCTTTTTTCTTTCTCGAATCTGTATGTTATGCAATTGCTTGCTGTTACTTATGTCCTTATGACATGTACACTTTTGTATGTACTTTTATTGTTTGTTGTATTGTTTTGTACTGAATCCATTTTGCTTTAATAAAATAGTTTGAAAAGAAAAATAGACCTAATAAATACCGTCATGTGTCCCTTCACCAGTGTTGACAGCTGGCACCACTGTGCTCTCTAGCCGCTCATCTCAGTTACACTTGAAATAAGCATGTAGTGTTAACAAATCCTTAGAATGGTCCTATTAGTTTTCCATCACCAGATGTCCTGAGCACGTATGCCTCCAAAAAGGTGCATCAGCCCTATCCCTGGCTGATAATCTCAAGGGCCATAAGAATCACTTATTTCCATGTTTTCATACAGGGGGATAAAAGGAAACTCTCATGGTGTAGTAAAATAAGCCATTTAATGAAACAAAGCAGCAAAACAGTTGCAATTAAAGATAGAAACGTTTGGTGGTGACTCAAGGCTTATCGCCCTTGATGGTACTGGCATCGCTTCCATCACTTCCGGTATTCTCCGTCCATGCCTTACGCGCCACGCCCTTCCCCTTTTTTGCCTGCTTTCTCCCCCTCCCCCCTTTTCCTTTCTTATCCTCCCTTTCTGCTCTGAGGCCTAACAACTGTCTCTAATTTCAGGCATTTATATGTGTATCTCCTGAGGAAGCGAGCATGGTCTCGTGAAACTCGTAGATAGATTTTACCATGTATGCATTTACACCTTGGATTGTCAGTCATATTTTGATTTATGTAACTATGAAACCCATGCATATATCTATGCACCTATGTTTATTAGAATTGTATGACTAAAGTGTTTAAAATGTAATACATTTGTACATTTTATACTTTGTGGTTTGTGTCTTACAAAGTCCCTTGGGCATTCTTCTTTTTTGTATTCACAGTATACATATATAACTTGAGATATCCGATCATCACCCAGGTGATTCAATGTGTGACCAACAAACAATTTTCCATATAAAGTGAAACAAGAGGTAGGCAATTCATAGTGTAGTATTTAAAACATTCCACTTTATTAAAACATAGCTTGCACTTACACTTAAGATGAAAACAAACAGAGGTAGTATCAAACAAACACGGCTGCGGACCCGCCATCCAGCTCGTGTGCACAGACGTTCAGTTAAAGCAAAACACTGAACAATTTGAGGAGATAAAATGAGTGGGGTTTTCATGAGCCTATTTGATTATATACTTTTGTAAAATAAATAGTCCTGTGAGGTGACATGGCTTGTGATGGTTATTATTTTGTCTTGATTATCTTATACAGCATTTTTACTTTATGCGTTTTATACAATTGCTGTCTGTTGTGGTCCACTAACAGTAGTTCTTTGGCTTTGGGGTTTATAAACATATATACAAGATGATCTTTTTGAATGATGACAGGACATCATGACAAGATCACTTTTACCTGAAGCTCCACCTTCTGTCCTGAATTGGAACTCAAAGGTTTTATTACTACTCTTAATATGCAAGTACTACATACAGTATATGCCAATGTAATCTCAGGGTAAGAAAAGATTTATTATTAATATAAACATCATTGTAATGAAATAAATGCTTTGTCCTAGGTGGATTGAATTGAGCATGTTTACCTTGCCTACCTACAAAAACATAAACAAATTGATTTACATGAATAATGACATCACAAATATTCCCAAATGTACAATACATCAACAGCTGTTACAGAATTCTTAATTAACTGTCTTTCACATGCAAGATTAGTTGGACCTTGCCCAAAATGAACAAAATGTCCATAGTGCCGCTGTCTGTAATGATTAGCAAAATAATAAAATATGTTCCATCGTTTTTTTTCAGCAATAGCTGTAGGTTTTTTTTTTGTTTGTTTTTTTTTTTTTTGTTTTTTTTGTTATTTTTCTTTCCTTATGTTGAAATTAAAAAAGTAGTAATACCATCGACAATCATGAAATAAAAAAAAAAAATCATAATTCTTTATAATTGAAATTGGTATCAGAGGAAAATGTTATAGTTCCTATGTATATTTGTTAGCAGATCATACAGCGTCATAAACCTTAACTTTCTTGCAATGTAGTTGAAATTCTAATATTGTTGAGACCAGGGCAGACACATTTTTTTTCTTTTTTCAATGTTAAGTCCTCATTCAGATGGAAGAATGAAGATGAATAGGTTATTGCGTTCCAATTAGCTAAAAGCCATCTCGTGACACGAAAGCATTCGGTCAGAGCCCTTAATTACATGTAACTGCTCAGAAGAGTGGTTACATGTGAACAATGGTGGCACCTGCCATGGATTTGTACAGGGTACAAATTTGGCCATGGCTGTTTACACACAATATGCATGGGGCTAGTTTCTCCACTTGCAAGAAATGGTGACCATTACTGACTTCCCTTAGGAAATGGTAGTTGCCATATTGTTATGTTGATCCAATGGCCTCAGTAGTTTTTTCTACTGACCCAAAACAAACATATATAGGTAAAGATAGTGAAAAGCCCTAGTCTGCATATTTTTTCCAGGCTGGTGACTGAAAACATTGACACAAGTCAGTCAGTATGAGAGCAAAACAACTGAAAACAGCAAAACAACCATGTCTTTTGCATGACAATTTTACTTTTAAGCATTACTAAATATGGTGGCTGTCTTATTTTTCTTTTTTATGCTTTTTTCCTTTTAGTTGCCTGGTGATCCAACCAGTAACACACTTCCTGTCTTTAGAGTCTCCACTCTGGATAGAAAGACAACAGAGACACCTTTGGACAACAGCATTGTCAGTCAGGGGGAAGAGTAGTGTTAGATGCACTAGCAAATTTAGATAGATTTTACTTACAAATTTAAGCCAAACTCCTGATAACAATGATTAAGCAGTTACAGAATCAGTCCTTTTTCTTTTAGGATGAAGGTTTTACATAAATGAATAAATGTTGACCATTGTTGGGACCCCTGTCAGTGTTAAATGGTTTGTCTCAGCCCTCTAACTGCTACTTTTGCTGAACATCATGGTATAATAAAACAAGTTGAAATATAACAGACTTACTGGATGGATTAACAGATGAAAATAAAGGAAAGAAAGTCTAATATACTGTAATTAAAGTAAAGGGGCTGGTTTGTTACCATATGCCCCTAGGGTCCTGCACATGCCCAGGAAATATGTTTCCCTGTGTCTAGCCCTCTGCAGCTCAGAGTGCCTTCACATGGGATAGGTTGGACATGTAATCTGCTGGGAGGTGTAAGGTCCTCCACTGTTAGTCCTAATGTGCAGGCAGCAGGACAGGAGCCCAGTATCATGCAGCTTCAGTGGCTTCCATTTTAAGTGGGGTGGCCCTGCATCTTCAGCCACCCATCTGTGTTAGCAACCCTTGGATTCTTCCAGCCCCTTACCTGTGGTACCAGCTCAGAGATTCCTCTAGCTGTTTTCCCGTGTTCCCAGACCAATCCTCGACTTCTGTATACGAGACATTGTCACAGAGGCTAAGTACAGGTAGCTGTTTATGTACTGTAGCATGTATTGAAATAGTGGTCATATGCTAGTGTCTGTGTTTACAGAGCCTTATAGAGACTATTCTGTGCTGCCACCAAGTATCCATAACTGAGTCAAAGAGACATTGCTTTTATGAGCTCTTTTTTGCACAACATAATCAATTTAACATTGTTCTGTACTGTATGCACATCCTTTTGCCATTTTGACCCCATTTTAGTTCTTAATCCTACTCTAACTTTAACCATACTACACAGGTGCAAAGAAAAGGTATCCTCTTTTTTTATCAGCAATCCTATGATCACAAAGGTGATGGGAACAGTGCAACAGCAGCACCTGTCAGTGATACTCTAGAGGGAAACAGGCAGCCTACCACCTTTCAATAGTAACTTCCTTTTTTCAGGCAGAATTCCTGCTGCAAAAACTACCATAGTACAAACAAGTACATAGGGTCAGGTAAAGACTTGAATGACTGGATTGAGAGATTGAGTGGTTTTATGAGATCATTTTGGATCTAGTCCGCCCAGCAGGCAGAACTGACTACTAACATTTTAAAAGAGGAAGCAGAAAGGTTTAACACACACCTCCCAGCAGAAGACCATGGTTCCCTTGACAAGATATTTAGCTGCTTAGAAGCAGTGTATAGCCAAGCAGTAGCATTAAGGGATCATAGGGCTCCTTCATCAGCAGACAGCACAGAGATGTATTTCCGCAATATGCACTGAAACTACAAGACGTAGCAACAGAGATCCACCACAAAAAAGAGGCTGAGGAGGATGAACCAGCTGGGGTAAGGTAGATTAATGGCTAATGGAACAATTTGTAGATGGACTTCTGTTCAACAGGGTTAGAGATACCTTGTAAAAGAAAGTTAGGAATGTCCTCAATATGAAGTTCCACAAACTGTTAGAAGCAGCCATAGCATGTCAGCAGCAGAGATACAAGGACCCAGACACACCCATAGGCATCAAAGTTAGGAAACCAGTAGACCCACCTGAAACTGATCTGACAGCTCCATGGGAGGTAGCCATCCAAAACTGGCAGAAGGGTTTGCTCAGCTCTATACAGAGTAATTCTCATGGAAGTGCTGTTAAGAATACTTCTCTGTGGGGCAACCAGATATTTCTCCCTCATGGAGAAGACAAATGGTATCTCAAAGGTGACCAGGGAGCAAGGTCACCACTCCCCCAGCTGTTGATGTGGATTTGGATCATTTCAAGAGAGATTGCCCCAAACATATACAGTAATAATCATTAAACAAGAATGCCCCTCTTCCAAGAGTCAAGCAATGGGGAGACAAAGTGGATAGACTCCCTATCTCAGAGCTGAAGATGTGGATGAAAAGTTGAAGCAATAAAAATTCTTAACTTAACAAGAGGAACATATACTTAAAGAGTGTAACTTGACTTAGACCCAGAGAAAGGATTCAGTGGTTTCCATCCCCCCCCCCTCCCCAATAGATGTTATTCAGTTACAGTGGTGGCCAGGTCCCAGAGAAACTTTGAAGCTGTTACCATAAACCAAGAAACTGCTTTCGTGTTTTGTCTAGGAATTTTATACTGTACTGCAGAATCATATTCCCCTATGACTTGTCAGTGTCCTGGCAGTTTGTACTTTCAAGGGCCCAGACTGTCTCTATGGCAGAAAGAATACATGTGGAAATGAGACACTGGGGTGTAAAATATTCACCTGGTTCAAGGGACATGACGTGTATGAGTCTCTTCCAGTTGGTTTAAAAGGTCCGGCAACACTTTGTGGTCTGTTCAGTGTCAGAGGAGAATGAGGCTCAGACTCCACCTCTTGACTTGGCACACATCTACCCTATTGAAAGTACTGACAATCATTTTGTTTATACTTGACAGGTCAGAAGACATATACCGTCACAGTCTAGTTAAGACCACTTTGCTAAGTTTTCGGTGCCAGTACCAACCTGCGATCAGGCCGCTAAAACTACCACCCTGATGATGGGCAAGCCTTCCCTATTGCTGTCCAGGGACCCTGTTCTAAAAGCAAGTTCTTTAAAAAATGGTCCCACTTACTAGGAATTAAGAAGCAGCACACTGTTTTATACCTCCCGCAAGTTAATAGGGTTTATGTGAGGTTTAATCCCATCCTGATATAACTGCTCAGAGGCTTAGCTGCTGAAAAAAAAAAAAAAAGAAAATGTACCCACTATCTAATAAAAGTGGTTTGGAAAGATAACCATACAATACATCCTCAATGGGTCACTCACCTTGCAATGTTATGCTTGACCATACTCTCGGGGGTCCATAGACCAATGGTTCACAGTGTCTAGGGATGTGCCGAATGGCCCCCTGTTCAGCTTGCACCAGAACTTTCGAACATCGTGAAAGTTCAGAACCGAATACTAAACCCTATTGAAGTCTTATATGTAAGTAATTGGACATACAATGGTTGACATGGGCGACATGTATCAATGAGAAAAACGTTTGTAAAAAAGTCATTTTTAAAATGAGCAGTGATTTACTGAGGCTTAAACTGAAAGCATAAAAATGATAAATGTGACGAGACCAATCTCGCCACTGGGCGTTGGAGAAGCCTGGTTGCTCGCCTCCTGCAATGGGACTATGGACCCTCTCATCAGCCCAGGCTAAACGTAAACCCCATGGCAATTTGACTGTGTTTGTGGCATCTGAGCGCTGTTTGGATATGTTGAGCGCTCAGATCCAGGCTATCTGGGGATGGGTTGAATGTAGGGGTTCTGTTCAGTAGACTGGGAGTTATGCATTTTTGTGTCTTTTTGTGTTTCTTTAAACATGTGGCTAATGGAGCCTTGCCTCTCTCCTGGAAGCTAAAACGTATTCCTGTAAACTGTAAGGAACAGGAAGCCAACTCCTAATATGGGCATTACAGGAAGTTCTGAGGAGACGGGCGGTCTATTGACACTCAGAGTAATGTGTATTGAGGGCTCGTTAGGGAACCATTGTTCTGTGTCTGACTATTGTGTACATTGATTGCCCCCTGGGGCTTCTGTCTCCTTGCATTGGTCAAAATTATCTGACCAATCCCTGTTGACTCATTTTCAAGCCCTCATTTGCATATGCTGGAGAGGACCTTAGTGAGAACTGCAAGTACTTTACAATTGACCAATGGGAAAGCGGTTGTTGGGGGAAGGATGTTCCAATTTCTGTATAAAAGTGTGCTCTGTTCTTCCAATAAATGTTGTTCCTGTTTTACCCTCATCTCGGAGCTTTGTCTCGTTATTGGGGGAATCTGCTGCAGGGATTGCTATGGTCTTCCATACTCCCTTAGAGAATCACTAAGCTCTTGTAAGAGCTTGTTTAAGAGCTTGTTCGTGCTGCGCTCTCTGGGGAAAGAGAGGTTCACCCACAGGAACCTGGGGCCTTGTCGTTGGTCCAGGGTGGGTAGGAGATGCCAAGACCCTAACCAAGCTGCGGCGGTTCGTGGAGTCTGAATTGCTTACGGTGTCTGGTGGAGTGCTTGGAGCCCTCGGGAAGCACTAGGAGCACCTGTCAATGGAGGTACCTGCTCAGGGGTGCCCTGTTCCATAACAATTGGTGGCAAGCGACGGGATGGAACCAGCAGTGGAGTACAGATACTCTCTGAGAGAATATGACCGTATGGTGTGGTTACGGCTGAACTTTTTTGGACCCAATCCACTGGAGAGATCCAAGCGGTTTGTGAAGAACTTAGTGTTCGGGACTCTGCTAGACAGGGCAGAGAGAGAGGGTAAGCTGGCACGTTGGGAGGAACTCCAGCGGCAGGTACAGTTAAGGGAAGAGGAGAACCCAGTCTCCATTCCCCAGCGGCAGCCTGATTTATTGGGAATTGGGAGCCCAGTCTCCATTCTCCAGCGGCAGCCTGATTTATTGGGAATTGGGAGCCCAGTCTCCATTCTCCAGCGGCAGGCTGAGTTAAAGGGGGCAGAGACAGTCGGTCCTGTCGCCCAGCAGCAGGACTCTGTGTTGGGAGGAGAGACAGTCGGTCTCCCTCCACAAAGACTGGAAGTATGTATGGGAGAGGAGATTGTTACCCCCTCTCCCCAGCGGCAGCTTAATGTACCAGGGGGAGACTGTAAGCCCCCCACCAGTGCAGATGGGACCGAGGTCTCTCCACCGGTCCTGCAGGGAATTGGGAGACCAGTCTCCATTCCCCAGCGGCAGTGTAAAGTGCAGGGAGAGGAGAGCAGTGTCCTCCCTCCCCAGCGGCAGTGTAATGTGCCGGGAATTGGGAGCCCAGTCTCCATTCCCCAGCGGCAGAGTATCCTACAGGGAATAGAGAGCCCAGTCTCCTTTCCCCAGCAGCAGGACTCTGTGTTGGGAGGAGAGACAGTCGGTCTCCCTCCGCAAAGACTGGAAGTATGTATGGGAGAGGAGATTGTTACCACCTCTCCCCAGCGGTGGATCAATGATGGGCAGAGTGTTCTATCGGGAGAGGAGCTTGTTACCCCCTCTCCCCAGCAGCAGCTTAATGTACCAGGGGGAGACAGTAAGCCCCCCAACAGTGCAGATGGGACCGTGGTCTCTGCACTCACAGCACAGGGGGTAGGGACAGTCGGTCCTGACCCCCAGCAACAGGGCTGTTTAGCCAAAGGGAAGACAGTCAGTCTTCCCCCACAGCAGCATGGTGGGGTATCTAAAGGGGAGACAGGCGGTCTCCCCCTCCAGCAACCAGGCTCCAACCAGACTACTCCGGTTGTAGTGCTGGCACCAGGATAGAGTACCGCTGGTCTCTGCCCACTCAGCAACCCACCAAGGCAGCCTACCAGTCCCCTACACAGCCGTGGTGAGGCACCTGGACATGGACATGTTTCTCCTCTAACCAGGTGTAGTAACCATTTATTGTGGTGGGCCATACTGTTTTTTCTGTTTTGTGGGTGGGCTGCTGGACTAACAAGGGCACTGACCGGCAGGAGGTCAGGTACCCTGTTAGTCTTTTTGGAAAGGGGGAGAGATGTGACGAGACCAATCTCGCCACTGGGTGTTGGAGAAGCCTGGTTGCTCTCCTCCTGCAATGGGACTATGGACCCTCTCATCAGCCCAGGCTAAACGTAAACCCCATGGCAATTTGACTGTGTTTGTGGCATCTGAGCGCTGTTTGGATATGTTGAGCGCTCAGATCCAGGCTATCTGGGGATGGGTTGAATGTAGGGGTTCTGTTCAGTAGACTGGGAGTTATGCATTTTTGTGTCTTTTTGTGTTTCTTTAAACATGTGGCTAATGGAGCCTTGCCTCTCTCCTGGAAGCTAAAACGTATTCCTGTAAACTGTAAGGAACAGGAAGCCAACTCCTAATATGGGCATTACAGGAAGTTCTGAGGAGACGGGCGGTCTATTGACACTCAGAGTAATGTGTATTGAGGGCTCGTTAGGGAACCATTGTTCTGTGTCTGACTATTGTGTACATTGATTGCCCCCTGGGGCTTCTGTCTCCTTGCATTGGTCAAAACTATCTGACCAATCCCTGTTGACTCATTTTCAAGCCCTCATTTGCATATGCTGGAGAGGACCTTAGTGAGAACTGCAAGTACTTTACAATTGACCAATGGGAAAGCGGTTGTTGGGGGAAGGATGTTCCAATTTCTGTATAAAAGTGTGCTCTGTTCTTCCAATAAATGTTGTTCCTGTTTTACCCTCATCTCGGAGCTTTGTCTCGTTATTGGGGGAATCTGCTGCAGGGATTGCTATGGTCTTCCATACTCCCTTAGAGAATCACTAAGCTCTTGTAAGAGCTTGTGTAAGAGCTTGTTCGTGCTGCACTCTCTGGGGAAAGAGAGGTTCACCCACAGGAACCTGGGGCCTTGTCGTTGGTCCAGGGTGGGTAGGAGATGCCAAGACCCTAACCAAGCTGCGGCGGTTCGTGGAGTCTGAAGTGCTTACGGTGTCTGGTGGAGTGCTTGGAGCCCTCGGGAAGCACTAGGAGCACCTGTCAACGGAGGTACCTGCTCAGGGGTGCCCTGTTCCGTAACAATAAATAACAATAAAAATGAAAAGTTCCTTTCAATATAGTGTCTGGGGTGTCCCCTTAGTGTATAGAAGCTGCTGCAGAAAAAAAGCCTAAAAAATGACACCTGCAAGCTTTCTTTATTTTGTAAACAATCGCTTGGGGAGCCAGTCTATATGATGAGGCCACTATGCAGTGCACTTAGAACAAGATTAGACATTTTTTGAATAATTCCCAGTGTCACTTATACAGACTTTGTATAGAAGTAACAGATGCAGAAAAATTAGTCTTTGGGTGTCGATGGTGCCTTCACACTTTAAACCTATAGAGGTACTCTTGATGAAAGGAAGAATTGATATGCATTTGTCAAACAGGTGTGAAAAAATTGGTCTTTGGGTGTCTGAGGTGCCTTCACACCGTAACCCTATATAGGGGATCTTGATGAAAGCAAGAATTGACCTTGCTGTCAAAAATTGAAATGCTATGCACCTGTCAAACTGGTATGGAAAATTTGGTCTTTGGATGTTAATTGTGCCCATGAAACCTACACCTTAAATTTTTTTACAGATAAAATCAACATCCACAACACTAGGCAGCCTAAAAGTCTTGCAGAGATTCCACACCCCAAAAAAACGTAATCAGTGACATCGGCATCAGGGGTTACTGCTGGTAATCCAGGACTGATTCATTTTGATAAATGTCGGACGGTCCACTGAGTCTGTGGACAGACACATTCTATCAGTAACAAAACCCCCAGCAGCACTGAATGCCCATTCAGAAATATATCACTGGATGCATGGCAGCCCAGCAGGGCAGCCCAGCAGCTCAATATCACATACTGGGCAAGTTCTGGCCAGTGGTCTATTCTCGTTACCCAGTAACCCAGTGGATCATCAAATGGAAAGCTCCCTATCTCTGTTTTTGCACCTAGATAATCTCCCACCATATGATGCAGACACTGCCGATGGGATGTGAAAGCTGAAAGCCCTGGGTGGCGAGGACTAAAAAAATGGTGAAATGCATTACTTATGCGGCCCCCTTCTCCCCCCACTCCTCTATTGACCAACAGAAGCCGCTAAACTATGTTTTTCTTGACACTGTAACCTACCAGAGTTGGGAAACATGTTAGATAAACTCCTCTTTAAGGTGCCCTCAAGGGATTTATGCTTCTGCACCCTCTGTGGGGACTGGATGAGTTATGAGACTTTCCCCTTGTAACGTGGCCAAGGAGGGTTGCCGACCAATAGTGATCCTTCTTGATGCTACGTATTCTTAAGTTCTTTTGCAGGCTTTGAAGCACGAAGGAGCCCATGCACCGCAAGTTTGCGGAGGCATGAGAAGCAGACTCCTCTCGGTCACTGAGGATTACAGTATCTGGAACTGCCTCCTCCCTGCCAAGTACTACTCCTAAGGGTTCAGGGGATGGAAAACTATCTCTTAAGGTTTTACATATGTCTTCCTCTGCTTCAATGCCTCCAAAACTGCCAGAATCCTCCTCCTCCCTCTCCTCGTGTGTGTTCTGTAGCATAGGAGGAATGGTATCTGCATAAAGTGGACCTTGAGAGGAAAGGAGGTCTTTCTCTTCCCCCATCTGCTCTGCCTCAAGGGCTTTGTCCATAATGTCACCCAGAGTCTGCTCCAGCAGTAACCATTCAGGTATTGCGTCACTGATGCATGCATTGTCATGGCTCGCCATCCTTGCGGCCTCCTCAAATGGTGACAGTATAGTGCATGCATCCTTTTTAAGCATCCATTGGTGCCAATAAAGGACATAAAGTGGACCTTGAGAGGAAAGGAGGTCTTTCTCTTCCTCCCGCTGCTCTGCCTCGAGGGCTTTGTCCATAATGTCACCCAGCGTCTGCTCCAGTGGGAACAATACAGGGATTGTGTCACTGATACATGCATTGTCACGGCTCGCCATCCTTGTGGCCACCTCAAATGGTGACAGTATAGTGCATGCCACCTTTATCAGCATCCATTGGCGTCGGAAAAAAAGTTGAGCCGGCCTGAGCCTGTCATCGTGCCATGCTCACACAGGTACTCCTTGACGGCTCTCTGCTGCATTTTCAACTTCTGCAGCATTGCCAAATTCGAGTTCCACCTGGTGGACATGTCACAAATCAGGCGGTTTACAGGCAGGTGGAATTCCCACTGAATTTCAGCCAGCCAAGCACTGGCTGTGTATGACCACCTGAAATGGCTACAGACTTTTCTGGCCTGCTTTAGCAGATCTTTCAACCCTGGGTTACCTATTTAGGAAATGCTGCACCACCAAATTGAGGACATGTGCCAGGCATGGCACATGTGTCAACTTTCCCTGTCTAAGTGTCACGTACCTGGGAGGAGTCTGAGTTGACGAGGTCGGCCTCTCTTATATCTCCTGCCCAGACCCCACTGAAGGTGATACAGAGGGTGTCAAGGGCCAGGAGGGACAAGGGCCTGTGGTTGTTGATGGATCTGGATAGGCTGCTTGTCCGGATCCCGGAAACTGGAACATGCAATGATGTATGGAACAGGTGCAACAGATAGCCAGGCAAGCACTTGGGTAGCTTTGAGAGACAAGGTTTGAGACAGTGTCAGAGTAGTAGGAAAGCCAGGGTCATCAACAGGCAGTGCAGCAGGGTACCAAATCGTAAGCAGAGCCAAAGTCAGGGACGGAGCTGGGTCAGGTTTAGCAGAGAAGCAGAAGCAGAATCCAAGTCCAAGTTCAGAACATGCCAGGTCAGCAACAGGGAAGCATACAGGTATCATCAGGTCACAGGAAACAGCTGAAGATCAGTCAGCAAAGGAAACAGGATTGAACTTCCTTTAAATAGCCCATCTGGCGCCACAACCATTAGTCATTCTTCTGGAAATAGCCTGTGTACGGCCACGCCCTAGACGTCTCACAGGGATTTCCTGACACTAAGAGTGGACCACCTCTGGGCCTACTCCTGCAGATCTGCAAGAATCTCTGTCCCCTTATGTCACCTTTTAGCCAAAATCATTGAATAGCCCACTGAACGCTTAGGGGGTACTTGTGATTTATAGGAAAATTCAGCAGAGGAGGGCATAGAGGAGGAGAAGGAGGAGGGGGAGGAGCTGACAAAACTCCCATTATCACAACTAGCTGTATTGAGATGTGGCAGCACAACAAACTGCAGCACTGAGCCCTGTCATGCATGCTTCCAAATTGCAAGCAGAGTTACTCAGTGTGCTGTGAATAAAATATAGCATCCCTGACTATGCCTGCTGGACCACGTGTCATCAGTAATGTGGACTTTGTGGCTGGTGGCCTTGCCCAATGATGCTACAACATTACCTTCCATGTGATGGTACAGAACTGGAACCGCCTTACATGAAAGGAAATACTGACTGGGAACCTGCCATTGTTGTACAGCACATTCTGCAAATTCACAGAAGGGGGCAGATTCTACCAGATGTAATGGCATAAGTTGCAAAGTCAGCAGCTTTGACAAGGTTGCATTTAGATGCTGGGCATGTGGGTGGCAGTGACTGTATTTTTTTCTTTTTATTGCAGCAGATGGGGCAGAGAAATTTGGTGGCTATAGTCTACAACTGGTGGTTTGCTACTGGCAGATGTGCTGCAAATACCTGGGGCACCTTGTTCTATACCATCATCCCTGTCTTTGGAGGCTGCTGAGAGGTCATGTGGTATAGTTGGGGTAGACTTTTTTGGGGCTTTCAAGTGCTCTTGTTGTAGTGAGAGCTTAAATACCTTGTCAAGCACAGGGGTTTAGGAGTAATTATTTCAGAAGACTTAAAGGTGGGAAGACAATGTAATAGAGCAGCACGAAATGCCAGCAGAATGCTTAGATGTTGTAACGCTCCGGCGTTTGTTTAGTGAACTGGATTTGCAGCTGCAGAATTTCCACTCAGTAGTCATGTAGAGATGTGTTGAATTACCATATCCAACTCTCCAGACTCATCATTGTGGCCCAGCCTGCCTCACCATGCAAATATACAGACACTCAGATAAGATGTTCCTGGAGTGATAGGTTGTATACGATAGTATAGAGGTGATGTGCTGAAAGGACAGGCGTGAGTAGTGATAGCAATGATAGGCACTCAATAGTAATGTTCAGGAGTGTTAGCAGATAGTGATAAATAGTATGCAGATAGGTTAGCAATCATGTACAAATAACAGGTGGTAGGGGACAGCAGATGAAGTGTACAGGAATTGCTAACTCAGTGCAAGGATATAGATGGTAGTAGAATCAAGAGCTAGCAATCTATGTAACAGTGCAGATGATAGAAATAGTAATGCATAGATAGCAACAGTCTTTAGTATGCAAGAGTAGATAGTGTAAGTTGATAGGAAGGAATCCCCTGTGGGGTACTTATCACTAGTTGGTTTAGAGAGATGAGGGGTCCGGTAATGAAATAAGGATCAGGTAGCGAGATACAGGATCAGTAGCGAGATACAGGATCAAGTAGCGAGACTCCGGTCTATCCAGATACTGGGGAAATATCTGGAGGCTTCGGCAGCTTCAGACAAGGCTGTATAACAAGCGGTTTGCACGAACGCCTTGTGAGTGAAAGCCGGCGATTGAAATAGCCGCTCAGAGCGGCGCCTAGTGATGACGTCATTCCGGCTTAAAGAGATAGGCAGGTATATGCGTTCCACCTAGCTGAAAAGGTGGGACGCAATGCAGAAGAAATGGCTGGAAGGGTACCGAAGGTACCAGAATCTTACAGATGTATAGGGAGAGGTATAAGTGCTTATGCCGCTGTACAGAACACTGGTGAGACCTCACTTGGAGTATTGTGCGCAGTACTGGAGGCCATATCTCCAGAAGGATATAGATACTCTAGAGAGAGTTCAGAGAAGAGCTACTAAACTAGTACATGGATTGCAGGGAAAAAATTACCAGGAAAGGTTAAAGGACCTTAAAGCGGTAGTATCCCGCTTTTTGACACTTTTACCTACAGGTAAGCCTATAATAAGGCTTACCTGTAGGTACAAATAATATCTCCTAAACCGGAATGGTTTACGGGATTTTTACAGTGCATGCAGCCGCTCTCGCGAGCGGCGCATGCGCTCTGAAGGTCCAGGGGGACCTTCAATTAACTTGCCGGGAGCTTGCCGGAAAATCACTCCCGCGCGCATGCATCGCGGCTCCGGCCAATCATCGCGCCGGAGCCGTCTCTTCCATCCAATCACCGCGCCGGAGCCGCCGAACCCGGAAGAGACGGCGAGGGATCATGGCAGCGCCCGCAGCGATGTCCGGGGGTTTGTGTGGGGGCTTCGTTCTAAGGTAAGTTACACATAATGGGCTAGTATGCTATGCATACTAGCCCATTATGCCTTTATCTTGCAGTTTTTGTTTTTTTTTTTTTCTTCTAGGGTTTACAACCGCTTTAACATGTATAGCTTGGAAGAAAGAAGAGACAGAGGGGATATGATAGAAACTTTTAAATACATAAAGGGAATCAACTCGGTAAAGAAGGAGAGCATATTTAAAAGAAGAAAAACTACCACAAGAGGACACAGTTTTAAATTAGAGGGGCAAAGGTTTAAAAGTAATATGAGGAAGTATTACTTTACTGAGAGAGTAGTGGATGCATGGAATAACCTTCCTGCAGAAGTGGTAGCTGCAAATACAGTGAAGGAGTTTAAGCATGCATGGGACAGGCATAAGGCTATCCTTCATATAAGATAGGGCCAGGGACTATTCATAGGATTCAGATATATTGGGCAGACTAGATGGGCCAAATGGGTCTTATCTGCCGACACATTCTATGTTTCTATGTTTCTATGGTACCCAAATGGCTGGTGTTTTTGCCATGCTTGATGTGCTTGAGACAAAGTTTGCAAATTGCAACAGTGCAATCGATGTCATGCCTCCAGCCTAAGAAAATAATTAATGTTATTGAAACTTGCAATACCAATATTGTCCACAAGATGCCACTGTGACAAAGAATATTGATGGACAGTACTCAATGGTATTTCTTGCTCTTCTATCACTGGGTATTAGCTCCACCTCTCTCTGAAAAATCTCCATTTTAGACATCTCATGGAGAAGCAAGGCTTGTACCCCGTGTTCTTGTAGAAGATTCCTGAACCCTTCTAGGAAGCATTGCTGGTATGCCTATGAACTGTTAGCTATACTCAGAGCATATCTTGTTTATGTTTATATACTGATTGTATGCTTTTATCTGTTTATTTCCAGTTTCACCTATTCTCAATCCTATTTTCATATCCATTCTATCTGACTTATATCCTGTTTCATGTGACCGCCATTCTTTCACCGGAATAAAGCCTAAAGTTACAAAAAGACTGGTTATTATAGGATTGAAGGTTTAGCTGTATGTTGAGCTGCACACATGCCTGGGGCATACGTGTAGTGAGAACAGAACAGTGAAACAGCGGCTATCCAGCAAGTGGGATTTAGGACAGTGACTATACAGAGGCCTGCTACCCTGCCAGCACAGTCATCTGCATATGCAATACAGCAGTCTCTACACAGTCAAGCATTCCTGCAAGCAACATGTCCCATAGCCAGTCATCCTCACTCAAGACAAGGTCCCAAGTTTCCGGCTCCTCTAGATCTTCCTCCGCAAGCAATGCACTCGCCATAGCATGTGCAAAACCTGAACAGCCTTTGCTGAGCAAGAAATGCAGATTAAAAAGGAGAAAGTGAAGTTTAAAAAAGAGGCAGAGAAAGCCCTCCTAGAAGTAGCCCTAGAGAAACACTTGCTGTAGAGAAGGAAGTAGCAGCAGCCATAGCTGAAGCAGATGCCTTAGAATTAGCTGTATACCCGAGAAGTGAACGCAGCAGACGCAGCAATATTCTCGACCCAGAAGCTGAAATTCAAAATTCTCTACAACGAACTTTCAGATTACATCAATCAACATTTTAAAACAAGCAGTGTCAAAGATGACATCAAAGAGACAAGCCAAAGCCACCACACGGTACCGCCGCCGCAAGTCAGTGACAAGCCTCAAGCCTGCAAACAGGAGAAATCCATGCAAAGTGATGTCTCCTACGACAGACTCCCCACAAGTGAGATAACAGAATCTCCTTCTAATCACCCTCCAGAACCAACGTCCTAGCCAGAACGGTACATCAGAGGCCAGCTTGGTGCCAGAAAAAGGTATGACTACACACAGCCACCTTACCATGGCAACACACAGCAGGCTAATCAAGCCACAATAGACTTTGCAAGGTTCTTTGCACGACACGAGTTAGTCACCAAAGGACTTGAAAAGTTTAATGACCGCCCTGAAAACTACAGAGCCTGGTGGTCATCCTTTCAAAACACCATCAGAGACTTAGGGCTATCTTGCAGCGAAGAGATAGACCTCCTGATCAAATGGCTTGGAAATGAGTCTGCCGAGCACGCCAGGCGAATCAGGACAATAAATATAAACCACCCAGACACTGATCTTAGAACAATCTGGGATAGACTTGATGAGTGTTATGGTTCAGCAGAAGCAGTAGAAAGTGCATTATTCAAAAGACTTGATAACTTTCCCAAAATACCTAACAAAGCCTACCATAAACTTAGAGAGTTAAGTGACTTGTTAATGGAACTTCAAGTAGCTAAATCCGAGGGAGACTTACAAGGACTTCACACATTCCTTGACACAGCCAGAGCTGTCAATCCCATTGTGCAAAAGTTACCCTATAACTTGCAAGAGCAGTGGATTACACATGGATCCCGATTTAAAAGACAGAATGATGTTCCATTCCCTCCTTTTTCTGTTTTTGTGGACTTTGTGTGCCAGCAAGCTAAAACAAGAAAGGATCCAAGTTTTGATTTTACGCTGTTGTGTGCTGCTCCTGTGGGACTTAACCCTCGCAAACCTCCAGTAGCAGTACACAAAACGAACATGTCTCCTCCAGGTTACTTTCACAGGTCTGCCAACTTCTCTAACTTTAGAGACAAAGGTCCATGATCCTGGTAAGCAGTGTCCCTTGCATCGGAAGCCACATCCTCTCCTAAAATGCAGAGCCTTCAGAGAGAATACCCTGCAGGACCGCAAAGCCTTCCTCAAGGAGAACCACATCTGCTACAGGTGCTGCTCTTCAACATCTCATCTCGCCAAGGACTGTAACGTCAGTTTAAAGTGCACAGAATATGACAGCTCAGATCACAACACAACAGGTTGCATCCTGGGCCAGCTCCATGGACTTTACAACACACCCTCAGCACTAGTGAGCATGGCGGGGAGGAAGAGCACACCACCACAACTACACCAGAGGTCACTTTACAATGTACAGAGGTCTGCAAAGGAGCCATAGGTGGTAGGTCCTGCTCCAAAATCTGCCTAGTCAGAGTCTACCCAGCAGGCCAAAAAGACAAAGCTATTAAGCTTTATAAAATCCTGGATGACCAAAGTAACAAGTCATTAGCCAGCTCAACTGTTCGGCATTAAAGGTCCCATCATTCCCTACTCCTTAAAAACTTGTGCAGGAATAGTGGAGACGGCCTGTAGGAGAGCATCCGGCTACCAAATCGAGTCCATCGACGGGCAATCTCGCTTGTCTTTGCCAACTCTTATCGAATGCATTCAGATAGCTGATCATAGATCTGAAATTCCTACACCAGATGTAGCTGCTCATCACCCACACTTGAAACGCATAATGCATCTGATACCAGAACTTGATCCTCAGGCTCAGATTATCCTACTCCTCGGGAGAGATATCTTACAAGCCCACAAATCAAGAGCTCAAATTAATGGTCCCAATAACGCCCCTTATGCTCAGAAGTTAGACCTCGGATGGGTCATCATAGGAGATGTCTGTCTAGGAAGCATGCACAAACCTAACTCTGTTAGCAGCATGCTCACAAATACCCTAGAGAATGGACGTCCCTCTCTTTTCCAGCCATGCCACAACCATTTCCTTGTTAAGGAATAAGCCTACACCACCCACTCATCTTGTCCTTTCCCAAGCCCCACTAGTGACAACTTTGCCTGTGACAGTGACCAAGACCATTTAGGGTGCACAGTCTTTCAGAGAACTAAAGATGAAAATCGCGTGGCAATGTCTATCGAAAACAAACTCTTCTTAGAAATAATGGAGCAAGGTCTAGTCAAAGACAACACAAACAGCTGGGTCGCACCTCTCCCCTTCAGACCACAGAGACAACGCTTACCCAATAACAGAGAACAAGCGTTACAATGTTTTGCTTCCCTTTGACGTAATTTGCAAAGAAAGCCAGAGATGAGGGAACATTTCTTTTCTTTCATGGGGAAGATCTTCGAGAATGGTCATGCCGAGGTGGCTCCCACCCCTAAAGACTCTGAAGATTGTTGGTACCTCCCTATATTCGGAGTGTACCATCCGAAAAAGCCAGGTCAAATTAGAGTAGTGTTTGACTCTAGTGCCAAATACAAAGGTATCTCCTTGAACGACGTCCTCTTCACAGCCCAGACCTTAACAACAAACTCCTGGGAGTGCTCTTATGCTTCCGTAAGGATTCTATTGCCTTCATAGCTGACATACAGCAGATGTTCCATTGTTTCTTGGTCAGAGAGAAAGACAGGAACTTCCTAAGGTTCCTTTGGTTCCAAGACAATGATCCTTCCAAAGATATCTCAGAGTATCGCATGAGGGTACACATCTTTGGCAATAGCCCTTCACCTGCAGTCGCTATCTACGGACTCAGGCATTCCGCCCAAGAAGGTGAACTTGAATTTGGCTCAGATAGATGCAAGACAATTCGTAGAGAAAGACTTTTATGTGGATGACTGTTTAAAATCCTTACCTTCCAGCGAGTCTGCAATCTATCTTCTTAAAAGAGCACAGGAAATGCTCGCTTGTGCCAATCTCAGGCTTCACAAGATTGCTTCTAACAGCAAAGAGGTAATGGAAGCTTTTCGTTGCTCAAGACCATTCCAGTAATCTAATGGACTTAGGTCTGGGTACAGACTCTTTACCTGTACTGCGCAGCCTAGGTCTACTTTGGGACTTGAAATCCGATTCCTTTACCTTCCAAGTAAATGGAGAAGAAAGACCCTTCACTCGCAGAGGTGTCTTGTCTACAATCGATAGGCTGTACGATCCATTAGGATTTGCGGCACCTGTTACAATTCAAGGTAAAGCCTTGCTTGGAGACTTGATTCGGGAAACATCTGACTGGGATGCCCCACTACCCCTTGATAAGAGGAACTCTTGGGTAGAGTGGAGTGACTCTTTATCAGTCTTATCTGATCTCCATGTTTCACGACCATATGCTCCTGTACCTTCTACAAAGATACAGAGTCAAAACCTTTGCATATTCTGTGATGCTTCTGTCAAGGCAATAGCTGCTGTGGCCTACTTAAGGACTGTTGACACTACAGCACGATGCCACGTAGGATTCATCATGGGCAAAGCAAAGCTACCTCCACACCCTGAGCATACTATACCTAGGCTAGAACTTTGCGCTGCAGTACTGGCTGTTGAACTAGCATAACTAATAACCACAGAGATGGATATTGACCTCAAGGATATTCAGCTCTACACAGACAGCAAGGTAGTGCTAGCCTACATCTACAATGAGACCAGACATTTCTATATTTATGTCAACAACAGAGTGTTGAGGATTAGGAGATCCACCAGTCCAACACAATGGCACTACATACCTACTGACTATAATCCTGCAGACCATGCTACAAGAGCTGTTGCTGCATGTAACCTTAAAGACACAACATGGTTTACAGGACCTGCATTCTTTTACAATGCAGAACAGACTTTTTCTAAAAGTGACACTATTGAACTAGTAGATCCAGACTCAGATACTGACATCCGTCCTGAGATCTCAACATTTCATACTGCAACGTCAGGCTGTCAGCTTAAATCGAACAGATTTACTAGATTCTCAAAATTGAAGACACTTGTTTGAGCTATTTCATTGAGTCAATCATGTGCCAAGAAATGTGAATAATTGCAAATAATAAAATAAAATAAAATGAAAATATATGGTGATTTTGAGACATAAAATAGGTGTCACAATATATAAGATTGTACTTAGAATATATATAAATCAAAAGTTAATTCAAGTGAATATATGTGCTAGAAGTTCTGGGTGATCTACAATATGTGTTCAGTGGATAACCATATAGGGGGCTACAACACCAGATGATAAAGCGGTGAATCAATAATTCAAAGGAAATTCTTCCAGGTGTACTACACCCTCACCTTACTTCTGTAAGGATACATCATGTGCAAGAAACTCCTGGCACTCTTGCAAGAATTCAGGAAGGAGACTGTAGCATCCTAAAAACTCCAAGTTGAGTATAGACAAGAGAGGCTCTTCTGGTGTAGTACTGTATTTACAACTAGTTTATTGGAAATAGAACAATAATAACTCACATTTAATTAGCAGATGTTCGGTATATAACATCCAGGACCAACAACCTGGAAGTGCAGTGATACGGACAGCTCGAGACACATGTTCCATGTCTGTCAGCGGTTTTCATCCATGGATGGACAACTGGCAGGCAGACTTTCTAAGTCGCCAGCAGTTGTTTCCAGGGGAGTGGTCCCTGCATCCCGAGGTAGTTCAACTGATCTGCCAATGTAGGGGTACTCCCATTGTGGATCTATTGGAGTCCAGGTTCAACAACAAGTTTGACAGGTTTATTTCCAGAACCAGGGATCCAATCGCGATTGGAATGGAAGCCTTAGTGATTCCTTGGTTTCGGATCAATCTGATCTATGCATTCCCTCTGGTCCAGCTTTTGCCTCGTCTGTTGAGCAGAATTCAAGTGGAGGGGAAACCGGTGATCCTAGTGGCTCCGGCTTTGCCCAGGAGACCTTGGTACGTGGAAATCGTGAAATTAGCAGTAGGGGAGCCATGGTTGCTTCCATGTCGTCCAGACCTGCTCTCTCAAGCTCCCATATTCCACCCTACCTTACGGTCACTGAATTTGACGGTTTGGCTATTGAGACCAGAATCTTTAGAGATCGTGGAGTTTCTGGTCCAGCTCTGGCTACGTTGATAAATGCCAGAAAACCTGTCTCTAGGAGAATCTATTATAGGGTCTGGCGATCCTACGTTTCTTGGTGTGAATCCAAGAGATTGCATCCTCGTAAGTATGTCATTGGAAGAATTATTTCTTTTCTTCAAATAGGAGTGGACTTGAAGCTGGCATTAGGAACCATTAAGGGGCAGATCTCCACCTTGTCTATTTTCTTTCAGAAACCAATAGCAACGCATTCCTTGGTGCAGGGTTTTTTGCAAGGTGTGATTCCCACGGTCCTGCTAGTCAAGCCACCCCTATGTCATTGGGACTTAAATATTGTGCTCTCTGTGCTACAGAGGCAATCCTTTAAGTCTCTGAGGCATATTCCTTTGGTTTGCTCCAAAGGAAATTTATGATGTTTGTCACCTTACTCCTGCGCTCATAAGCAAGGCTCCCAGACTACTCCTGCTGCCCTCTATGACTGGGGAAGTCGACATAGCACTACAAACAAATACACAAAGAAAGGGCGCACCAGCCTAGCCCATTATCCTCAGTAAGGCTTTTATTTATAACAAGTTAAAAGGTGTCTACTCACAAACGGGTGATGTAAACCAGCATATCAGATTCAAATAACGAAGTCCATGATTATAGAGTCCACAGTCTTAGTTTTGGATGTTGTGCTACAGAGGCAACCCTTTGAGTCTCTCAGGCATATTCCTTTGGTTCTTTCGATAAGGAAATTGGTCTTTTTGGTTGCCATAACCTCGGCCAGAAGGGTGTCGGAATTGGCGGCTCTTTCCTGCAAAGAGCAATTTTTGATCCTTTATCAGGAAAGGGTGGTCTTACGCCCTCATCCGGCCTTTGTTTCCTAAGGTAGTTTCCGATTTTCATCTAAACCAAGATATTGTTCTACCTTCCTTTTTTCCGAGTCCTCAGACTACGGAGGAGAAATTGTTGCATTCTCTTGATGTAGTACGAGCAGTCAAAGTATTTTTAAAAATGTCAGCACTAATTCATAGTACTGATGCTTTCTTTATCTGGCCGGAAAGGCCAAGCAGAAACTAGTTCCACTATTTCCAAGTGGATTTGTCAAGTCATTGTGCAGGCATATGGCTTAAAGGGTAAAGTTCCACCCTTTAGGTTCAAAGGTCACTCTATCAGGAGGTTAAGTGCTTCATGGTCAGTGCATCCTCAGGTGCCTATGGCTCAGATTTGCAAAGCTGCTACCTGGACTTCAGTTCATACATTCACATTATTATTATTATTATTATACAGGATTTATATAGCGCCAACAGTTTGCGCAGCGCTTTACAATGTGAAGGAAGACAATACAGTTACAATACAGTTCAAAACAGGAGGAACTAGAGGGCCCTGCTCGTTAGAGCTTACAATCTAGAAGGGAGGGTCAAGTGAAACAAAAGGCAATAACTGTGGGGGATGGGTTGATGGAGAAAAAGGAGGTACATTTGTTAGGGGTTGGTAGGATAGGCTTCTCTGAAGAGGAGGGTTTTCAGAGATCGCCTAAAAGCTAATAGAGTAGGGAATAATCGGACAGATAAGGGTAAGGAGTTCCATAGGATTGGAGAGGCTCTGGAAAAGTCCTGGAGGCGAGCATGGGAGGAGGTGATGAGTGAGCTAGAGAGCAGGAGGTTTTGAGAAGAATGAAGAGAGCGATTAGGTTGGTATTTTGAGATGATGCTAGGGTTGTAGCTGGGGGCTAGGCTGTGGATTGCTTTGTAAGATGTTGTTAGTATTTTGAATTTAATTCGTTGGGTCAGCGGAAGCCAGTGGAGGGCTTGACAGAGAGGAGCAGCGGACACATAATTTTACCAAGTGGATGTAAGACCCCGAGAAGGGGCTCAATTTGGTAGTAGCATACTTTAGGCAACGGTATAAGCTCTTTCTTGCCCATGGGCAATTTTGGGGTTACTGTGTCCCCCTCCTCTCCTGGGCATTGCTTTAGGACATCCCAGATAGTTATTATTACCAGCTCTGTGTCCCATGATGTACGATAAAGAAAATAGGATTTTTTCTTCAACTTACCTGTAAAATCCTTTTCTTGGAGTACATCATGGGACACAGAGGTCCCTCCCCTCTTTTCTGGAATCTTCATTCCTTGCTTCAAAAATGGGAGTTCTTCCTGTATGGGAGGGGTCATATGGGAGGAACTTCCTGTCTATTTGTTGCCAGTGTCCAATGACCTAAAGGTAGCGTATAACCCACATAGTCATTATTACCGGCTCTGTGTTCTGTGATGTTCTCCAAGAAAAGGATTTTACAGGTAAGTTGAAGGAAAAATCCTATTTTCTCTCATTTGACATTACATTAAAAGGTTCCTCTTCCTATTGTACCATACTTTTACATTTTTTTTTTGTTTTTTCAAATGTCCCATTTTTCAAATCTACCTCCTCATTTCAGTTTTTGACAATACCTTGCCTGTTAGCTAGAATTGATTATCAAGATTCACCCCCAATAGACTTCGGTATGGTTTGTTTTTTTATTTCAATCATTTGTATTGTTTTCATGAGAATCTCAACATGCAAAATAGAAAAAATAAAAACGGTACACTTTTGGATTAATTTGTTTTACATTATACCAAAATACAGAGTAGTTTGGATATACCAACAAATACAAATCAAACATTACACTTAGCATTATACCAATAGTCTGGTTAAGATTTACTGTAAATTGCTGAGGGTACGCCCTACAACTCCGCACACCCTGGCTGGGAGCATGCTGTATCGTGACAAGGAGGGCTCCACCCAAGGATCGTAAACAAAGCGTTAGGTTAACAAAAGAATGACCAAAAGAGTAAATGCTTAAGAACAAAGTTAAACAATATATCGTTATTGAGCCAAACGACAGACCAGAATGATGTTGTAGTGGGGAAACTAGTAGTCGGCCCTGCCAGGGCAATAAAGAATTGTAGCAGTCCAACCCCTACTTTGTGTTCTCCCCATAGGCATAAAGATTAATTCAACCCAATCTGAGAAATTGTGACTCCTCTGGAAAGTGGGGAAGGGATGACTTGAAGTTGGGTTGGTAAGAGTCCTACTTGATTTCCAGTTTGGCTAATCATTCTGGTTTGTCAAAGAGAGCCAACAAAGTCCTATATGTGCAGAAAAAAATTAATAAAAAGGGAAACAAGTTGGGTAATAGAGTAGGAAGGGAAGAGAAAGGTGGTACTACCAAGGTACTACCAGGTATGTGGAGTATGTAGCAGGGTGCCTATATGGCCACATTCTTTAAAGCATAGGGGGGATGCTGCAGGATATAGTTTGGCAATTCGAGAGGGTACTAAGTACTATCTTGTGATAACTTTTATACTTGCGTATATGGAATAGGTAGAGAATTTGTGGGAGGGGGGGCCATCTTAATTGCATTTATCTATCCTACCCACTACAACCCTTGGGCAGACCATAGTATTATGTCCTGGGTCAGTTTCTTAATTAAAAGGGGATAGTTTGCTTAATATACTTGGGCAATTGAGGGTGTTAGTTGGATTCCTAGATAGGGGATTGCTTAGTGGTTCCATGTAAACGTAAAGTGTTCCTTAAGGCTTTCTACTAATAGAGGAGGGGTAGTTATATTGAGTGCTATAGATTTAGCCATATTAACATGTAGGCCTGAAATTTGGCTAAAGACATGTAGTAGCTTAAAGACATTGGGTGTAGAGATTAGTGGGGCGGTTAAAAAGAGAAGAATTTCATCTGCAAAGAGGGCACATTTGTGAATTGACTAATCACACCTGATCCTGTGAATATCCGGATGATTGCGTATGGCTATTGCGAAGGTCAAAGGGGAAAAAGGGGCATCCCTGTCTCATGCCATTAGTTATGGGGGGGGGGTCCGAATAAAGGCCCTGCATTCTGATTTGTGTCGAAGGGTTAGCGTACAGGGTGTTTACCATTGTTAGGATCTTAGGACCAAAGCCCCATTTATTAAGAGAAGAAAATAAATAGGGCCAAGAAACCGAGTCAAAGGCCTTTTGAAGATCTAAAGATAGAAGGAAACCTTCCTGAGGAGGGCCTCTGTCCCAGCCAGATTAACCACTCTCCTTATCTGGTCAGGTCCCTGTCTTCCCAGGATAAAACCCACTTGATCCTTATGAATATAGTTGCTTATAAATGAGGCTAGGTGGTTGAAACAAATTTTGGTGAGAATCCTTAACCCTCCTCTTATGTTAGGATCAGAACCGACCCGTTTTCAGGTTTTGAATGTCTATAAGTATCACATAAATTTGTTTATTGCATCAAAAATTTTTTACTTTGTCGGGAATCTCTATTTAAACAATGTAATAGAAAAAGAATCCTTTTCACTAAATTATAAAATACTGTGGTGAAAATTAAGACTTTTATGGTGTTAGGGTCAATTCTGACCCATTTATAATATAGGATTTTAGGACACTAATAAGTGCCAAAACTGAAATCATAAACACTCTCTCTGCTTAGTAACACTGACAGCCAATCACCTCTCAACCCTGTGAGCTGTAGTTAGGGAGGGGCCCATCTCTTTGCCTGCTTGTCTGCTTGTCTAAATAAAGTGAAGAAACATAGGACCAATACATTTCAGAGTTGCTGACTTTATTTTACCATTTTTTAAATTTGAAAATGAGAGGTATGCTATCAAAAGAAAGGTCTAAGGGGTCACACCAAAAATATTAAAACCAATCTTTTCAGGGATAAAGAAGCCTAACAAGGTAACCAAGAGGTAAGAAACAAATTGGATGATAAATAATTGTTCAGAGGGTATTTTATGGCTGATTTAAGACACGGGTCAAAACCGACCCGTTAACATCATGGATAGTAACAGAAAGCTAACATAAGAGGAGGGTTAAGTCATTGTTGATCAGCGAAATTGGTCTATAGTTGCCCACTTCACTATGGTCCTTCCCCAGTTAGGGGATGACCGAGATGAAAGCTTGGTTGGCCGCTGCATCTAACGGATTTCCCCTCCCTTAATGAGTTAAAGAATCTGACCAGATAAGGAGAGAGGACATTTGTGAAGGTTTTAAAGTAGCCTGGGGGAAAACCATCAGGACCTGGTGTTGAGCCTGTATGCATCTCTTTAATGACATCTTGGACCTCAGTTTCCGAAATGGGGGCTTCCAGTATGTCATGATGAGACTTTGAAATTGAAGGTAGTCAGATCCCCTCCAGGAAGGTGTCTAGGTGAACAGGATCAACTGGTTTATCATTGCTATATAGTTTGGAGTAGAATGAGAGGACATTTTTCATAATTTGTTTTGGGTTTTGGGTGATCTCCCATGTACCAGTTGAGAGAGAAGGACAGTCAGCTTTTGTAAACACAGCTAAAAGCTCTTCTCTGTGAAATGATCATAGAGCACCTGTGATCCTTCTATAAAGGATCACAGGTCTCGGTGGTCATTTCACAAGCCCATCCCCCATACAGTTAGTAAACACTCCCCTAAGCTCACCCTTTGATCACCCCTAGGTTTTACCCCTTCCCTGCCAATGTCATTATTACAGTAAAAGTGCAAATTTTTAGCACTGATTACTGTAGTAATGTCACTGGTCCCCCCAAAAGTGTCAAAAATGTCAGTTAGGGGTCTGATCTGTCTGCTGCAATGTCGCAGTCCCGCTAAAAATCGCAGATCGCCGCCATTACTAGTAAAAAAATTAAAATAAATAGAAATTACTTAAATCTTTCCCCTAGTTTGTAGATGCGAAAACTTGTGCGCAAACCAATCAAAATACACTTATTGCGATTTTTTTTTACCAAAAATATGTAGCAGAATACAAATTGGCCTAAAAGGATAAAAAAATTGATTTTGAATTTTTTTTTTTTTTTGGGGAGATGTTATAAAGCAGAATGTGAAACATATTGTTTTTTTTTTTTTTTGTTCAGAATTGTTGCTTTTTTTGTTTATAGCACATAAAATAAAAATCACACAGGTAATCAAATGCCACCAAAAGAAAGCTCTATTTGTGGGAAAGAAAAGGAAATTAATTTTATTTCGATAAAGTGTCGTATGACGGCACGATTTTTTGTTAAATCAACGCAGTGCCGAATCGCAAAAAATCACCTGGTCATTAAAGGGGCAAATCCTTCCGGCCCAGAACTGGTTAATAGACCTCCAGGCATTTATTCAAAATATTAAATTATATAATATTAGTTTAGATGTGAAGTTCAGTCTGCTTACATTATGCTTTCCCCAATTCCTTCCTCTCCCATATCCAAATTTTCGCCAATTTTAAATAAAACCTTGCTGTTTTTCATTATATACCTTTTTTTTAGGCCTAGTAAAATCATCTCTGGGTCTTTTTGCCTCTCTATGTAATATACTGTATACTTTATATATATATATATATGTATATATATATATATATATATATATATATATATATATATATGTGTGTATATATATATATATATATATATATATATATATATAGTGCCTTGCAAAAGTATTCAGCCCCCTTGAACTTTGCGACCTTTTGCCACATTTCAGACTTCAAACATAAAGATATAAAACTGAAATTTTTAGTAAAGAATCAACAAGTGGGACACAATCATGAAGTGGAACGAAATTCATTGGATATTTCAAACTTTGTTAACAAATAAAAAACTGAAAAATTGGGCGTGCAAAATTATTCAGCCCCTTTACTTTCAGTGCAGCAAACTCTCTCCAGAAGTTCAGTGAGGATCTCTGAATGATCCAATGTTGACCTAAATGACTAATGATGATAAATAGAATCCACCTGTGTGTAATCAAGTCTACGTATAAATGCACCTGCACTGTGATAGTCTCAGAGGTCCGTTTAAAGCGCAGAGAGCATCATGAAGAACAAGGAACACACCAGGCAGGTCCGAGATACTGTTGTAGAGAAGTTTAAAGCTGGATTTGGATACAAAAAGATTTCCCAAGCTTTAAACATCCCAAGGAGCACTGTGCAAGCTATAATATTTAAATGGAAGGAGTATCAGACCACTGCAAATCTACGAAGACCTGGCCGTCCCTCTAAACTTTCAGCTCATACAAGGAGAAGACTGATCAGAGATGCAGCCAAGAGGCCCATGATCACTCTAGATGAACTGCAGAGATCTATAGCTGAGGTGGGAGACTCTGTCCATAGGACAACAATCAGTCGTATACTGCACAAATCTAGCCTTTATGGAAGAGTGGCAAGAAGAAAGCCATTTCTTAAAGATATCCATAAAAAGTGTTGTTTAAATTTTGCCACAAGCCACCTGGGAGACACACCAAACATGTGGAAGAAAGTGCTCTGGTCAGATGAAACCAAAATCAAACTTTTTGGCAACAATGCAAAACGTTATGTTTGGCGTAAAAGCAACACAGCTCATCACCCTGAACACACCATCCCCACTGTCAAACATGGTGGTGGCAGCATCATGGTTTGGGCCTGCTTTTTTTCAGCAGGGACAGGGAAGATGGTTAAAATTGATGGGAAGATGGATGGAGCCAAATACAGGACCATTCTGGAAGAAAACCTGATGGAGTCTGCAAAAGACCTGAGACTGGGACGTAGATTTGTCTTCCAACAAGACAATGATCCAAAACATAAAGCAAAATCTACAATGGAATGGTTCACTAATAAACATATCCAGGTGTTAGAATGGCCAAGTCAAAGTCCAGACCTTAATCCAATTGAGAATCTTTGGAAAGAACTGAAAACTGCTGTTCACAAACGCTCTCCATCCAACCTCACTGAGCTCGAGCTGTTTTGCAAGGAGGAATGGGCAAAAATTTCAGTCTCTCAATGTGCAAAACAGATAGAGACATACCCCAAGCGACTTACAGCTGTAATCGCAGCAAAAGGTGGCGCTACAAAGTATTAACTTAAGGGGGCTGAATAATTTTGCACGCCCAATTTTTCAGTTTTTTATTTGTTAACAAAGTTTGAAATATCCAATAAATTTCGTTCCACTTCATGATTGTGTCTTACTTGTTGTTGATTCTTCACAAAAAATGACAGTTTTATATCTTTATGTTTGAAGCCTGAAATGTGGCAAAAGATCGCAAAGTTCAAGGGGGCCGAATACTTTCACAAGGCACTGTGAATATATATATATATATATATATATATATACTGTATATTTACAAACATTGTGTATTTCTAATGCACACTTTGGGAAACTCCGGGTGAGCAGTAAAATCAGAACAAGGAGTTTCAGTACAGGCCAGGATCATTTACAACTGTGCAGGACTGAATTTTATCTTTAATATTCCAGTCTAAAAATAATGTTCAGGAAATCCTAGTTTTTAGTTATAGAGTGCCTTTGGACATGCTTCAGTACCAGTCCTTTTAGCTACATTACAAGATCTTGATATTATGAATAATGTATTCCTTTACCGTGTACCTATAGTGCATTCCAGATACATCCAAGCAGCCAGAGCTGCTTCTCTCATGCAAACTATGTTATTAAGGACAATTTGCATAGATGAAATTAAATAAAATCGAAATGTTAATTCCATTTTGTAATTTAAATTTCTAATATGTTTCATGGCAGAGTATGTGTAAAATATGTCAAACGAAGAATATTAATAAAGATTCATTGAAATCTTAAAAAATAGCCTGTTCTGATTTTAAACATATCAGCCAAAGCAGTCTGAGTTCTCGTTTCCTCTTTCCAGTTTGTCCTACTATGGGAGGGAATTTCCTCCAAGGCCTTATCAGTATGAACCACAACCCTTGTGCTGACTTCTCATTCCCAGACAAATTGCACTCTCCTAATCCCAGTCCAAGCTGTTTTAATGAGTGTTCATTTTTGTACTAGTTACTTTGAAACGATTTTGCACAGAGCAGGTTTTATATTATCTTAAAGCATGAAGTCAACCGTTTTTAACAAAATTGTATTTAAGGTAATACTGCTGCTTCACTGTTTGTATTTTACTGCAAGATCTCATTTTTTTTCATATCTCAATTCTGTGTTTCCTTAATGTGTTAGGGGAATACAGTAACAGTGATTTCAATTTTTTTTGTTTCATTTTTTTTTTTTTTCATGTATTTACCATATAAGGTATCAAAATGCATAGGTACATAAACTTTTATGATTCAGTTAACCTCTCAATAGATCTTACAATCTAATTTTCCTGCTACAGTCATTAAAGTACATAAACATACTGTACATCCATATATTAGCTTGAGATGAAGCCAACTAACAAGATTTATTTCCCATAAGGCACCATCCCTATTTATACAACATATACAACTCTCCGTTCCCTAATAACCATAGACCCAGGAATAGGGAAAGACATGCAATAAAGGGATTTTCAATGTTCCTTAAGGGATACCACAATACCCTAATGTTAAAAACAATCACTTTTATTACAAATTTAACATTATCATAAAATTAATAAGGATACTTCAATGCAAGCTTATATCCAAAGTAATGACACATATCATATCATAACTGGAAAATACACAATCCTAGACTAACGTCATAGATTACCACGTTTCACCAAAAAAAACTTTATCAGAATCCACGCTGTTCAATGACAATTTATGTAATTAAACAAACAACAAATCAATATTATAGAATAACATAAATGTACAAAGTGTATTAAAATATCACACAGAAAATAATTGATGTATATATTTTTTAGCATTCAGCTATGGTTATATTCTCGGTAAGTATATTGATTTTTTTGTTGTTACATAATCAGGTGAAAGGCTACTGTGTTGATCTTTGTTTGTAATGTGCCTGTATTTAATGGTTTCTTTCCTTGATTGCTCCTGCTGTCTGTCCTTGTGTAGGTAAGCGGCACTACAATTGCAGAACTCGCTCTGACTCGGAGGCAGATGGGGGGATGATGCAGTAAGGTTGACATCACATCCAGTTTGGTACCCAAAGTGAGTTAGCAGGGTGGAAAATTCCACCAGTTCACCCACACCTATGTGCGGGGGTGGGGGAGGCAGAGCGTGGGGGATGTTAGACCGGGGTGAGGCAGTAGATTCCCTTTATATGGGAACTGGCATGCCGCATGGTGTGGGATATGCCATTTCCAGTTTGATGACACTTTTGATGGGATGCAGCCTTGTGTGATGGCAGAACTATAGGAAGGCATGGATGGGAATACCTACTAATTTAAACAATAGATCTGCTGGGGGCCCTTGTTTTTTGCCCGGCATGGGTATTTTTGTTTCTGTTTTTGATGTAGGCTTTAATGCCTTTTTTTTTTTTTTTTTTACTTTATCTCTAGTATGTTTGCCGGTTTGGGTAGCAGATCATCCCCTTACTTCTTTCTTTGAATAGTTTTTATTGAAATTTTGCAGAAAGATAAAAGAAGAGCAATAACAAACAAGGCAAATGAATATCAATCATACATAGGAATTGTTGTTCAAGACAGTGCAGGAAATAAGGCCTTGGCAGGTAAACAAGTCCAACGGATGTGAAAAAAGGTGCTAATTGCTAAATAATTACAGAAGACAACCTAACGATAACCTAAAGATAACCTAAAGAGAGGGTAATCAATTCCCGTCAGAAATATGAAAAAAATGTGTATGAGCCAAGAACTACCAAAACAGTGACGGTAAGGAAAACAACATATGCCTTGCATTTAGACTTAACGGGGAGCAGGATAGAAGTAGAGGGAAAAAGGAGATAGGAAAAGAGGAGACACACCAGGAGGGGAAGGAGGGGAAGGAGGAGAAGAAGGGCTGGAAGGGAGGGGATAGCGAGGGAGAGAGTGAGCCCATGGTCCGATCCCACCCTACCCAAAAAAAGGGCCTCCATCAAAAGGGGAGAAAAAAAAAAACTAAAAGAAAAGAGTTCGTCAGTCCGAGCCTATCTTAGAGTGTTACATTCACAAAGGTCGCCCAGGGTTCCCAGATTGACTCGAAATGTGCCTTGGAGTCATTCAAGATACTGTAGAACTTTTCCTGGGTCATTATCCAAGAGATTTTACGTTTCACAGCAAGGAAGGAGACTGTAGGTTGTTTCCAATGTTTAGCTATTGTAATTTTAGCTCCTAGAAATATATATGTAATGAGAGCCTGGGTGTGTCTAGGGACCTTGGGGAAATGATGGCCCAGAAGGGCATATATAGTTGATTGCTCAATCACAACCCCTGAAACGTGTCGCACTGTGCGGAACATTTGATTCCAAAAATTACGAATCTTGGGGCATTCCCAAAAAATATGTAAGTGGCAAACCAAAAGGTCGCAGCTCCTGAAGCAGACCGGGGGAAGAGTCAGGGAAAATTGTTGCCAAGCGAGAGGGTATCATGTACCATCGCATCAGAACTTTAGCATTGGCCTCCATGAGACCCACATTGTGGATCCCACGAAAGGCTCTTGCAGCACAGGAGTGCCAAATATCCAGGTCCCAGTCCGCATTTGTGTCCTGTTTACATCTTAGCATATATGAGGTTTTTTCCTCAGGAGCAATCAATGAGGCATAAATGAGGGATATCCCCCCCTTGATATCTTGAATTCTGGAGCACCATTGCTCGTAGGGGGTTACCACGAGGGGGCCCGAAAACCCCGTCTGGAGTGTGCGCAAAAAATCAGATTAGTTATACAATGTGAGTAAGAGAGGGGACCCCTTGCATCAAAAAAGTGTCCAATTCTATTAAGGCCTTTATCCGTCCACCATTTGAAAGCCTTAAAGTTAGTTCCAGGAGGGAAGTCAGGATTATGAAAGATATGTTTAAGCCGACCCCAGGGCGAGGAAATCTTTTTGGATTTATGAATAAGGTCACACAGGGCAAATTAATGTGAGAGAGTAGGAGCCAGGATTGGGGGACAGGAGGCAGGGGGGCTCCAGACCAAGAAATCCATAGTATGGAGAGGGATAGCCTGCCTTTCTATATAATACCAGTCAGGTTTTTCTCCTTTTATATATATAACAGAAAATTGCGTCAGTTGGGCCGCTAAGTAGGGATGATCGAACTTTTGAAAAGTTCGGTTCGGCCAGAACATACGAACTTCCCGAAAGTTCGGCCCGGATTTCAGAACCCCATTGAAATCAATGGGACCCGAACTTCGGTAATCAAAAAACACAATTTTTAAGCCCTAAAACCCAATAAATGCCCCTAAAAAGTCCCTAGGGTTCTGGGTCATGCCCCATTAACTATTAATCACACAAAAAAAAGTTCTTAAAAATTGTCATTTTTGATAAAAAAGCCAATTATTGAAAAAAAAAAAAAAAAAAAAAGAGATCTTTGGATTTAGTATCTGGGGGGTCTAAAAAGTGTACATGTGAAGTTTTAGCTCTGTTGCATGTCCAGAACCATGAAAAAAAAAAAAGATAATTTTTCAGTAGAACAGGGATGTGGGACCCTCCTTTTACACCTATATGATCTTTTTTTTCTGGTTCTGGACATGCTACAGAGCTGAAACTTCACAGGTACACCTTTTAGACCCCCCAGACACAAAATCACACAAAAAAAGTTCTTAAAAATTTTAATTTTTTAAAAAAAAAGCCAATTATTAAAAAATAAAAAATAAAAAAAAGAGATTTTTTTGATTTTTACTTTGGATTTCGTATCTGGGGGGTCTAAAAAGTGTACATGTGAAGTTTCAGCTCTGTAGCATGTCCAGAACCATAAAAAAAAAAGATCGTTTGTATTAGAACACTTTCAGCACAGGAGTTTTCACACCTTGCCGGTTTAATAGCAGGCATTTTTTTGGGTTCTTTGCAGTCAGGAAAAACATCTGAACTTGTGTATAGTGGTACTGTGCACAAGTTCTGATGTTTTGCCTGCCTCCAAAAACCCCCAAAAAATGCCAGCAAAAACACACCTGGGCATTTTTTTTTGACGCTAGCGTTTTTTTTGGCATTTTTTGGGGTTCTTTTGAGGCAGGCAAAAAATCTGAACTTGTGTATAGTGGTGTATATACACACATAATTATATGTATATAAACACCTAGCCATATATAGGTGTGATAGTAGCAGAAATATATGCTTGCGCTAATGAAATCATTTACAGTAATATATTTCTGCTACTATCACACCTATATATGGCTAGGTGTCTATATACGTATAATTATGTGTGTATATATACCACTATACACAAGTTCAGATGTTTTGCCTGCCTCAAAAGAACCCCAAAAAATGCCAAAAAACGCTAGCGTCAAAAAAAAAAATGCCCAGGTGTGTTTTTGCTGGCATTTTTTGGGGGGTTTTGGAGGCAGGCAAAACATCTGAACTTGTGTATAGTGGTGTATATACACACATACATATATTTATATACACACCTAGCCATGTATAGGTGTGATAGTAGCAGAAATATATGCTTGCGCTAATGAAATCATTTACAGTAATATATTTCTGCTACTATCACACCTATATATGGCTAGGTGTCTATATACATATAATTATGTGTGTATATATACCACTATACACAAGTTCAGATGTTTTGCCTGCCTCAAAAGAACCCCAAAAAATGCCAAAAAAAAACGCTAGCGTCAAAAAAAAAAAGCCCAGGTGTGTTTTTGCTGGCATTTTTTCGGGGGTTTTGGAAGCAGGCAAAACATCTGAACTTGTGTATAGTGGTGTATATACACACATACATATATTTATATACACACCTAGACATATATAGGTGTGATAGTAGCAGAAATATATGCTTGCGCTAATGAAATCATTTACAGTAATATATTTCTGCTACTATCACACCTATATATGGCTAGGTGTCTATATACATATAATTATGTGTGTATATATACCACTATACACAAGTTCAGATGTTTTGCTTGCCTCAAAAGAACCCCAAAAAATGCCAAAAAAAAAACGCTAGCGTCAAAAAAAAATGCCCAGGTGTGTTTTTGCTGGCATTTTTTGGGAGTTTTTGGAGGCAGGCAAAACATCAGAACTTGCGCACAGTACCACTATACACAAGTTCAGATGTTTTTCCTGACTGCAAAGAACCCAAAAAAATGACTGCTATTAAACCGGCAAGGTGTGAAAACCGAGAAGCCAACCCCCTGTGCTGAAAGTGTTCTAATACAAACAATCTTTTTTTTTATGGTTCTGGACATGCTACAGAGCTGAAACTTCACATGTACACTTTTTAGACCCCCCCCCCCAGATACTAAATCCAAAGTAAAAATATAAAAAATCTCTTTTTTTTTTTTTTTTTTCAATAATTGGCTTTTTTATCAAAAATTACAATTTTTAAGAACTTTTTTGTGTGATTTTGTATCTGGGGGGTCTAAAAGGTGTACCTGTGAAGTTTCAGCTCTGTAGCATGTCCAGAACCATAAAAAAAAGGATTGTTTGTATTAGAACACTTCCAGCACAGGGGGTTGGCTTCTCTTCTCGGTTTTTCACACCTTGCCGGTTTAATAGCAGGCATTTTTTTGGGTTCTTTGCAGTCAGGAAAAACATCTGAACTTGTGTATAGTGGTACTGTGCACAAGTTCTGATGTTTTGCCTGCCTCCAAAACCCCCCAAAAAATGCCAGCAAAAACACATCTGGGCATTTTTTTTTTGACGCTAGCTTTTTTTGGCATTTTTTTGGGTTCTTTTGAGGCAGGCAAAACATCTGAACTTGTGTATAGTGGTATATATACACACATAATTATATGTATATAGACACCTAGCCATATATAGGTGTGATAGTAGCAGAAATATATTACTGTAAATGATTTCATTAGCGCAAGCATATATTTCTGCTACTATCACACCTATATATGTCTAGGTGTGTATATAAATATATGTATGTGTGTATATACACCACTATACACAAGTTCAGATGTTTTGCCTGCCTCCAAAACCAACCAAAAAATGCCAGCAAAAACACACCTGGGCATTTTTTTTTTGACGCTAGCGTTTTTTTGGCATTTTTTTGGGTTCTTTTGAGGCAGGCAAAACATCTGAACTTGTGTATAGTGGTATATATACACACATAATTATATGTATATAGACACCTAGCCATATATAGGTGTGATAGTAGCAGAAATATATTACTGTAAATGATTTCATTAGCGCAAGCATATATTTCTGCTACTATCACACCTATATATGTCTAGGGGTATATATATACAGACATATATGTGTATATATACCCCCTATACACATGTTCAGATGTCATGTCTGACATCAAACATGTCCTTAAAAAAGCACTGGCAGTGGCAACCCCTGCAGCATGAAAAATGCTTGCTGGTGAGAAGCCATATTCCTGTCCCGAAGCAACTCAGAGAAATGATAATTTCTCTATAGCGGTCACCCTGCTATGGAAGGGTTTTGTCACCCTTCCATAGCAGTCACTATAAGTTAACCCTACACTACACTACGGTCCCCTTACACTTAACACTTTCCCTACAGAAATTAAATTTTTGAAGCTAACTTAAGTGTAAAGGAGCACTCTAACTACACTAGATATCCCTTTCCTCACACTAATAAATGCTAAATGACACTTTTAAAGTAAAATTAACAGAACTGCTTCTATTCTCTTCCATGTCCAGTATAACAATGCTAGTAATATGGCGGGGGCTATCTTATATACTGGGGGGCGTATTCACTAATGATTGGTCTAGGGACCCCCTAGTCACTCCAATCACATTCCTAGCATTCTCCTGCCCCCTCAATTGGCTTTTGCTAATGGTTCTGGTCCAATCACGGGCTTTTAAAGCCCATTTCCTGAAGCATTGCATTTTGGTCGGTTCTGGTTGCCGAATTCCGAACTTTTTGGGCAAAAAGTTCTAAATTCGGGCGAACCTCGAACACCCAATGTTCGGGCCAAACCGATGGTGGACCCGAACCGTTCAATCATCCCTACCGCTAAGTAATGCTTCCAAATGTCCAAGACCCCGAGACCCCCATGCTTATGTGATCTAAAAAGTGTGGTTTTGTTGATTCTATGACCCTTCCTGCCCAAAATAAATCTGATAATGTGAAATTGAAGGGATTCAATTTGTGACTTTATAATCATGATAGGGAGAGCGCAAAATAGGTATAAAAGAGTAGGGTCATCTTGACCGCGTTGATTCTTCCCAGCCAATAAATATTATATTTTGACCAGTCCTCTAAATCCTTTTTCATTTATTAATAAGCGGAGGATAGTTGGCTGAATACAGATCAGAAATCGAGGCTGTGATACGCACTCCCAAATAGGGGATAGAATCAGAATGCCAGTAAAAAGGGAAGTGTTCTTTGAGGCGAGAGACCAAGGAATGTGGAAGGTTGATATTCAGAGCCAGGGACTTGCTCATATTCACCCTCAGGCTCGAGACTGCTTCAAAGCTATGGAAGAGTGCTACGATGTTAGGGAGTGAGATTAGGGGGTAGGTGACAAACAGCATAATGTCATCAGCGAATAAAGAACATTTATGCATCGTGTTGCCGCATTGTATGCCGCGTATATCAGGATGGTGACGTATGGCAATAGCCAGGGACTCTAAGGCAATGGCAAAAATGAGGGGTGGGAGAGGATATTCCTGCCGTGTACTCCTGTGAATAGTAAAGGAATCAGAATAAAGGCCTTGCATTCTGACTTGGGCCGAGGGGTGGGTGTACAGAGCCCGGAGAATGGCCAAAAAGTAGGGGCCAAAGCCCCATCTCTCCAATGTTGAGAAGAGAAATGGCCAAGAGAGTGAGTCAAAGGCCTTGTGTAGGTCTAAGGATAGGAGGAAGCCCTCTTGGGGAGGGGCTCCATCCCAGCCCGATTGTAGGACAGTAGCCACGTCTATCACTCTTCTAATTTGGTCGGTCCCTTGTCGGCCTGGGATGAAGCCTACCTGATCCTTGTGAATATAAGAATGAATGAAGCTGGAGAGGCGAGAAGCTAAAATTTTTGTTAGGAGCTTGAGATCATTATTAATTGAGGAAATAGGGCTGTAAATGCTAACTTCTGAGTGGTCCTTACCCGGTTTTGGGATGACTGATATAAATGCAGCATTCATGGAGTGGTCCAGAGGTTCCGTGTCTCTAAGGGAATTAAAGAACTTGGCCAGATAAGGGGTGAGTGTGTCAGCATAAGACTTGTAATATAGGTTAGAGAAGCCGCCGGGGCCCGGTGTAGAGTTGGTGCGTAGAGCTTTAATTGCATCCAGGATTTCTTGCTCGGAAAAGGGCTCTTCTTGGAGGGAGCGCGATTTCCTGCTGAGTCGGGGAGGGCGTCCCAGAAAGGATTCAATATCCTGTTCCTGGTAAGGCTTAGGGTCAGCATAAAGAGAAGAATAAAAGGATTGGAAGGTAGCCATAATCGAGGAAGGATTCCTCATGAGTACCCCAGCCCGATCCTTGATTTTGGGCATAGATACAATTCTGTATTTTGGTGTCAATTTAGAAGCAAGCCTAGGTCCTATTTTTATCCTGAGTAGCCAGCAGGCGCGCATTTTGCCACTGTAAACTCTTTGCTGCCTTGGTAGTTAGCGCTAAATTAAGGGAAAGCTTTACCTCAAGTTTGTCCAGGGAATCCGAGGTTGGGTCCCGTTCATGCGCCATGCTCAGTCGCTTGTATTCCCTTTCCAGATTATTAATTTCAAACTGTCTTTTGTGCTTAAGTTTAGCCCCTAATTGAATGATATGGCCCCTGATAACCGCTTTGTGGGCCCCCCATACGGAGGAGGGGGGTTATGTCTTGTGAGTCATTAAGGGAGAAGTACTCTTGGATCAGTTTTTCTATTGTGGATTTCCACACCTGTTCATTCAGGAGAGATTTGTTTAGACGTCATGGTGACGGGCCTGTACATGAGGGAGTGCTTTTGAGTTTAAGAAACACTAAAGAATGGTCAGACCAGGGTATGTCTCTGATAACTGACTTTAGTGCCGAGGGGATGTCCATGGTGGGGACAAAAATGTGATCAATTCTGGCTAGTGTGTTGTGAGGAGCTGAAAAGTGAGTGTAATCCTGGAGGGGTTGAGTTCTCGCCAAATGTCAACTAGACCCAAGGAATAGATAAGCTAACCAAATGTTTTGTTTAGGGGGTCTGCGCAAGCGTTGGGGTCCCTTCCTGGATTTATCTGGAACGTTGTCAAAAGCTAAATTAGAATCACCTCCCACAATGAGCTTACCCTCAAAATGGGTGGAGAGAAGAGGGAGCACCCTGGAAAAGAAAGCCGCCTGACCCTTATTAGGAGCATAAAAGGAAACAAAGGTATATAAAACACCGCCAATATAACCCTTGACCAGAATGTACCTGCCCTGGGGGTCCGCTATGGTATGAGTGTGAGAGAATGCTACAGTTTTTGAAAAATAAATTGCTACTCCCTTCTGTTTAGAGGGTGCATTGGCTAGAAAAAAGACTGGATATTTATGGTGGACGTATTTAGGCCTGTATGACTCCGGGAAGTGGGTCTCCTTAAGCAGGAGGACCTCAAGTCCCTGGGAGTGATAATTTTGGAACGCCTTTCACCTCTTCAATGGAGAATTGAGACCCTGGACATTGTGTGATGCCACCTGTAGAGAGAAATCAGTACTCACGGTTGATTTAATCTATATTAATTTACTGTACACTACTGTATTGTGGGGTTAGTGCTAGTGTAATTGGGGTTAGCTTAGGATTAGGGGGGTATTTTTTAGGTAAAAATTGTGTATGTGGTTGGAACTCCGCTTTAATCACAGGCTTTGCTCCCCGCTCCTATATGTGTTACACTCTGTGATTAGGCTTCCTCAGTAGGCCTACTGAGGAAGCCCATTCACAGGGCGTAAAGTGTATAGGAGGGAGAAGCCAAGCCTGTAATATCATTCCATGGCCATCTTGAAGCCCATGTGTTGAGCCGTTGTTATTGCAGATACTGAAAGCCTGTTTGTTTGTATTACTTTGTACATTTTATGATAATTTTTAAGCGTAAATAAAGTAAGAAATAGAGAGCAATATGTTTTTTTTTTTTTTTTTGTTTATACTATCTGGTTAATATGATGACTTATCACTGTGGAAAAGGGAGATGAACTGTGAATCTGGAACGAGAGGAGGAGGCGTGACGAGTTGATGCCTGGATTTGAGGAGAGTGTAAAAAGTGATTTCTGACCCATGTATGAAGTCTTATAAGGAGGTGAGCAAGTTTTTCCCCTAATGGTAGAGGCACTAATGGCAAGAGATGAAGAATAAAGATTTACAGCATGAGTCACTATTCACACTGTGGTGTTTCAGTTGTGTCTCCATTATTTGGGACTGATTTGACACTTTGAGTTATGTGGGACTAAATTAATATTTATAGTGATTTAATAATTGTTTAAATTAGTATTTAGTTTATATATAATATGTATTGTTGCGCTACACATTCTTCTGCTATATTAGGGCATAACCAGTTTTCATTATTTTGAGAACCTTCCTAACTGGCCCTTGATAAATGACATGTAGCAATACCCAATACATTCCTCCTTGAGTTTCTGGCAAATATTATAATTGTACTTTATAAAATATACTAGTCTTTATTTGGGCTTTTCCTGTCATTGAGTGACAACATTCTGCTCCTATCTCATAATTGTGCTCCTGCATTGTTACCCTGTCACATGGGCTTCTGATGGAGATGGAAACTATAAGTGGCCGTATAAGCACACATTACTCAGGAATAAACCTTAGTATACGCCAGGCCCAGGAGACACAACCACCCCTACTTTGTGTATAAATAAATATAACACTGCTGCAACCTACGAAAAAAAAATATAGAACTAAAAGTTCACAATTTGAGGTGGCGCTGTGATCCCTGCAAATCAAACATAAATATAATAATACAATATGTGTTCATAATGTCCTCAATTTTCACCCTTCAATAGCATCCATCTATGTGTAAAAATCTTGCAGTTAAGGTTTTTGGCAAGAGGTGTAACCTGGACTTTGAATTTTTCTGAAGGCACTTGTTTGTTTGTATAATAAAACAAATTAAATACACATTTTGTAACAAAAGTGCAAATTCAGTGATGGGTTTTGTCACAGAGATGGCATGGTAAAAACTATATCCAATATTATATTCAGCTACCTCTCCCATGTACAAGGATACCAAATATGCCTTAATCACTTGCCTTAGTCACTTAGTGAGAACATGGCAGGGCCCAAAAACCAGGGATTGCATTCTGCCTGTCAATGACTGAAAACTGCCATGCCAGTTTTTTTGGCACTACTGTATACTGCATTAACAGAAGTGGCAGAACCCTGTTTCAGCAACATCTTGGTTTCACACATAATATAGTATCTTAATATCATATTATCAGGTTTCGTATTATCCACCTCAGTCCAGGCCAATTTTGACATTCTTCGACTACGTTTAAAAAACATAATTATTTTTACTATAAAACTACTTAAAATCCCCAAACATTATACATATTTTAAATAAGAGGCCCTAGGGGATAAAATGGTGGGTGTTGCATATTTTTATCACATGATGTTTGTGCAGTGGGTTTTCAAACACAAATATTCTGGAAAAAATGCAGTATAATGAATTTGAATGCACAATATAATACTCAATTGTTTGGTAAAATATAAAAAATGATATTGTGCTGAGTAAATAGATACAAAACATCTAACACTTTAAAATTTTGTTCAACCTTGGAATGTCGCCAAACTATGGTACCTAATAATCTCCATAGGTGATGCTTTAAAAGCTTTTAAAAGTTGCCAGTTTAGAGTTGCAGAGGAAGTGCTGCTCTAAAATGATTTCCCTCACTCTGACGTTCACTTGTTTAGATGAGACCAAAATCAAAAGTGGCGAAATCCTTGATGTTGATGTCCTTGATGGGCTTCTGATGTCACACAGAAACATTCATTAAAAACAGGGCATTAATGCATCTTTCATGTAACATAAAGGAATAGTAAAGCTCAAAGTAAATGTATGTGTTTTACTTTCAAAGAGCTTTATTTAATGCTACATTGTGACGCACGCATGGGAAATAACATTTGGGTAAATTGTTAGTGTAAAAATTATGATCACATGATATCAGGTTGAGATGATCATACTGTGCATTTACTAACCTGAGAAATTGATGCTTGTACACTTACATAGAAACATAGAAACATAGAATGTGTCGGCAGATAAGAACCATTTGGCCCATCTAGTCTGCCCAATATATCTGAATCCTATGAATAGTCCCTGGCCCTATCTTATATGAAGGATAGCCTTATGCCTATCCCATGCATGCTTAAACTCCTTCACTGTATTTGCAGCTACCACTTCTGCAGGAAGGTTATTCCATGCATCCACTACTCTCTCAGTAAAGTAATACTTCCTCATATTACTTTTAAACCTTTGCCCCTCTAATTTAATTTTAATTTTTAATAACACTGAATGCAAATGTCATCCAGTTCATCTATAGATCAACTGGCATCATTGTTGAAACTTAGGGATTAATCCGAGGAGGTAATATTTTTGTTTTACCTCACGCACATGGATGGTTTTGTACATACAACATAAAATGTGGGCATTTTATTGCACCCAGGAAGCACGTTTTGTTTGTGGACAGGATGACTTGGCCATCTCCCCTGGCAAGGTACTCCTCATTGATGCTAGGCATGTGACCTGATGTCGTTAAGGAGGGGTAAAATGCTCACTGCCCTCCCTTTACTTGCCACCCAGGCCTCATGTCTGAAAAAGCATCCAAATTGAATTTCAGGGGAAACCCAACACTTTTTAAGGAGATGAGTGAAAAAATGGGGTTCAAAGCTATAGTGATAGGGAGTTGAAAAATGTTAATGTAGGACTTCCTAAACCATGAACTAGAAGAAGGTTGCTGTTTTCACCAACTGGTATGTAAGCAGTTGAAGTGCCAAGCTGGCTCTGCATACATGCATTGGGCATGTGAGTATATGGGAAATTGTTTTTTTTTTTTTCAATTTCAGCAACATCCTGGTATGGAAAAGTTGTTACTGGAGATGGTGAGTTAGGTGTTGGTGGGTGCTGTTTTGAGTTTCAAGACTTTAATTTAGGGAGGAGGAGGAGGAGGAGGAGGAATTTCCCTTTTTGAAATAAATAAATGTAAAAAATAAAAAAATACAACTAGCTGTTGAGTGCCTGGGACAGTGTTTCCTCATTATTTTTTTTTTTTTAGTCATGGCAGCCTTTGAAAGTATGCAGAATCTCAAGGCACCCTTATCTAAAAAAGCAGTCTGGAAAGCTTGGAAAATCAGTCCTGATCATATAGAGTGAGGGGTCAGGATAGTGTAACATACAGAAAATAGGGGTTAGGTATAAAAGTAAAGTACAAAGGATAGCGGTCAGAAGTAAAAGTAATTAAGTAAAAGTAATGTACAGAATGTAGAGGTCAGGAGGTCATTATTTTTGCATTGTACAGCATATAGAGGTCAGAAGTAATAGTACAGAAATACTTATCCACTTTATTGCAAAGGTATTGGGATGCCTGTCTTTACACACACATGAACTTTAATGGTATCCTGGTCTTAGTCCATAGGGTTCAATATTGAGTTGGCCCACTCTTTGCAGCTATATCAGCTTACACTCTTCTGGGAAGGCTGTCCACAAGGTTTAGGAGTGTGTCTATGGGAATGTTTGGAATGTTTGAGAAGTGCATTTGTGAGGTCAGGCACTGGTGTTAATTGGAAGGCCTGGCTCACAGTCTTCGTTCTAATTCATACCAAAGGTGTTCTATCAGGTTGTGCATGCCAGTTAAGTTCCTCCACCCAAAACTCGCTCATCCATGTCTTTATAGACCTTGCTTTGTGCACTGGTACAAATAATTTGGTGGAGGGGGGATTATGGTGTGGGGTTGTTTTTCAGGGGTTGAGCTTGAACCCTTCATTCTAGTGAAGGAAACTCTTACGGTATCAGCATACCAAGACATTTTGGACCATTTTATGTTCCCAACTTTGTGTAAACAGTTTGGGGATGGCCCCTTCCTGTTCCAACATGACTGCGCACCAGTGCACAAAGCAAGGACCATAAAGACATGGATGAGCGAGTTTAGTGTGGAGGAACTTGACTCACCTGCAGTTTTATATATATATATATATATATATATATATATACAGTGCCTTGCGAAAGTATTCAGCCCCCTTGAACTTTGCGACCTTTTGCCACATTTCAGGCTTCAAACATAAAGATATAAAACTGTAATTTTTTTGTGAAGAATCAACAAGTGGGACACAATCATGAAGTGGAACAAAATTTATTGGATATTTCAAACTTTGTTAACAAATAAAAAACTGAAAAATTGGGCGTGCAAAATTATTCAGCCCCTTTACTTTCAGTGCAGCAAACTCTCTCCAGAAGTTCAGTGAGGATCTCTGAATGATCCAATGTTGACCTAAATGACTAATGATGATAAATAGAATCCACCTGTGTGTAATCAAGTCTCCGTATAAATGCACCTGCACTGTGATAATCTCAGAGGTCCGTTTAAAGCGCAGAGAGCATCATGAAGAACAAGGAACACACCAGGCAAGTCCGAGATACTGTTGTGGAGAAGTTTAAAGCCGGATTTGGATACAAAAAGATTTCCCAAGCTTTAAACATCCCAAGGAGCTCTGTGCAAGCGATAATATTGAAATGGAAGGAGTATCAGACCACTGCAAATCTACAAAGACCTGGCCGTCCCTCTAAACTTTCAGCTCATACAAGGAGAAGACTCATCAGAGATGCAGCCAAGAGGCCCATGATCATTCTGGATGAACTGCAGAGATCTACAGCTGAGGTGGAAGACTCTGTCCATAGGACAACAATCAGTCGTATACTGCACAAATCTGGCCTTTATGGAAGAGTGGCAAGAAGAAAGCCATTTCTTAAAGATATCCATAAAAAGTGTAGTTTAAAGTTTGCCACAAGCCATCTGGGAGACACACCAAACATGTGGAAGAAGGTGCTCTGGTCAGATGAAACCAAAATCGAACTTTTTGGCAACAATGCAAAACTTTATGATTGGCGTAAAAGCAACACAGCTCATCACCCTGAACACACCATCCCCACTGTCAAACATGGTGGTGGCAGCATCATGGTTTGGGCCTGCTTTTCTTCAGCAGGGACAGGGAAGATGGTTAAAATTGATGGGAAGATGGATGGAGCCAAATACAGGACCATAAAGCAAAATCTACAATGGAATGGTTTACAAATAAACATATCCAGGTGTTAGAATGGCCAAGTCAAAGTCCAGACCTGAATCCAATCGAGAATCTGTGGAAAGAACTGAAAACTGCTGTTCACAAGCGCTCTCCATCCAACCTCACTGAGCTTGAGCTGTTTTGCAAGGAGGAATGGGCAAAAATGTCAGTCTCTCGATGTGCAAAACTGATCGAGACATACCCCAAGCGACTTACAGCTGTAATTGCAGCAAAAGGTGGAGCTACAAAGTATTAACTTAAGCGGGCTGAATAATTTTGCACGCCCAATTTTTCAGTTTTTTATTTGATAAAAAAGTTTAAAATATCCAATACATTTCGTTCCACTTCATGATTGTGTCCCACTTGGTTGTTGATTCTTCACAAAAAATTACAGTTTTATATCTTTATGTTTGAAGCCTGAAAAATGGCAAAAGGTCGCAAAGTTCAAGGGGGCCGAATACTTTCGCAAAGCACTGTGTATATATATATATATATATATATATATATATATATATATACTTGCATTTTATAAATAACGCTGATTAATTTATGATGGATTCTTCATTTGTATGTACATTTTTGGTTCACATGCTGGTGTTTTTAAAGTCAATATTAATCCCCCATATAGCATTCAAATAGGATTGTATAATATCTTTGCCCTGGATCTAGCAAGCTCACCGCAGAGTGCTGGTGTCTTCTCTTGTATCATTATTTTTAGGTTGTATCTTTTTTCTGTTAATGTAAAGGGGCATTTTGTACCCCTAGCTTATTCATGTGGGAAGGGAGCAGAACCTGTAGACCCCCTTGTTATTAAAGGGGGCATTTTGATTCAGATAAGCCCCCCTCCTGCAGGTGCCCACAACCATCGGCCAGAGTTGTGGGGAAGAGGCCCTTGTACTCATCCACATGGGGACAAAGCATTCTGTTGAGGGCTTTGTTACCTGGCATGGTTTAAGGGGACATATGCTCTCTCCCCTCTTTCCTGGCCAGAGATGCAGTTGCTGCATGCATGCACGCATGGATTTAGGGTCTTTTTTTGTTGTTTGCATGGAGATCCCCTTCAAAATCCATACCAGACTCAAAGGGTCTGGCATGGATTTCCTGGGGGACACTACACTTTTTTTTTGTTTTCTTTTTTTCCTTTTTTCTTTTTTTTGTGTGAGGTACACTGCTAAAAATCCATACCAGACTCAAATAGTTTGTTATGTGTTTTGAGGGGATCCTATGAAAAGTTTTTTATGAACACTGCATTTGCGAGTGGCACACTAGCACACAGGCATGAATTTGTAAAAATGTATGCAAATTTATATTTATGCAGTGCTACTACCCACATATTGTTTGTGAATATCAATATTGGATGGTATATCAAACAATTTTTGAGCTTGTGCTGTAATGTTACATGCCAAATGTTAATACATATCTTACCATGTACTGTATGTGTGTTGATTTTCTCAGTGTTTATTGCTAGAAATGTCCCCTAATAGAAGTGAATCTCTTCCATGCCTTGCCTTTTATTGTATTTTCAAACATTTTCTGTGATTGGGGTTTGTCATATGACTTTCACAGATTATTTATTGAGGGGAGGGGAGTACCGCGCCTCTGGGAAGTATCGTACCTGGTCTCCTAAATTGTTGGTGAACACAGACCAAACACGTGTTCAATAACTATGATGTTGCTCAACCACATCTATATATTGATTACAAATATTTATGTGCACTTCTAAAATTTTAACTATATATAAAATCCATAATATCAAAAAATAATATGTGTTCAGTCAAATACAAATAAATAACATATAAAGTTCACCAGTGTATAAAGAATTAATATAAATAAGGATGCTAGCACTCTTAGCCGAATGAATTAAAAAGACAAAAAATTCATAAAAGTGACAAATAAAGTGCTCAGTGCTTGAAAAAAACAGGTGGGTGAATACATTTTCAATCTTAGTATACAGTCCTTGTAAAGTGCTAAAAGTGACCAAAATTAGGAAAAAATAGGAAAAAATAACAAGGTGATGTATTTCTTCTATGGGGTGTTCACCCTCCACCTAACACTGTGTTGAGTTGTGGGGTGCTTCTTCTCCCTAGTTACCCCTCAGGGTGTGCTACTTGCCCACCTCAATTTATATGGTCATGCGCCTTTTGATATATATAATAAATGCTCCTCTCCTCTCCTTCCTTATACTTCAATCAGGGATGGTGCTCAGTCTGCCTTACATGGATCGGAGTACCGTGTTCTCCAGGTAACCAGCGGATCTCAAAATAAAAGGCTCACATAGTGCAATATTGCCATAATAAAACCACTTTATTTAAAATAAATCGAATGCACTTACAAACAGCGCTAAAAACTGCGCCTTAAGCTGCAAACCGGTGATCGCGGTCCTCACGCTCACGTGAGCGGAAGTGGCGTAACGCGTAGGGCCGTTTGACCGGAAGTGATGTTTGTATGCCGAAGTGAGGACCACGATCACCGGTTTGCAGGTTAAGGCGTAGTTTTTAACGCTGTTTGTAAGTGCATTCAAATCGATTCGTGCCTCCAATCACATGCATTTACTAATACTGTAGTTAAATAACACTCAGATGCTAAATTAAAAAACAGATGCACAAAATTCTAAAAAATTAAACATCGGACTCTACTGGCATGATGGCAACACACAAAATAACGTATAAAAACATATAATATTTTATTACTAAACAGCAAAATACATGTGACCAAATGGTCAATAAAAACAACTTTTACTTGTTGCACAACTAATTATACAAATGCAACTTATTTACCACTTTTAATGTTAACATTATATTAATACATTGGCTAACTGCCTATTAGCAGATTGTATTGTGTAAATAAGTCCTCATGAGTCAACACGTTTCCCATTTCTGCTTCTTCAGGATGTATGAAAAATTAGCAATGATAACTGAACAAGTTAAGAAAGGAAGAAACCATAAACATACTATATATGTATCAAAGTTGCATAATCATTTGCATTCTACAGGTGAGCTTGGTTATTGTGGTTAACAGCTTACATGAGTGTGCGTAATAGGTATGCACGATATCCCTGGGTGGGCACCAGAGCACAAGGAAGCCAGAAAAACAGCATTTAGATTGTTATCCTGTTCACTGTAACAGCAAATTTGCACCATAAATAAGGCAAATGCCAGGCTCCAGATAAATCAATACCCTGGTATTCTGCTTTACATACATTTTGTTGAGCCCAGGTGAAGGGGAGTGGAGTTGCCCCCAAAATGCATTGGCTGTTTTTAATATGACTTTTTCACCAACAATTAAAATGATCCTGGACTCCATTCCAAATTTAGTCTGGTGTCCTTTTTTGTATTTCTGTGGTTTTGGTTTCTGTTGGGTAACATTCAAAGGAAGCCTTGCTGTGTGGGAGCCACCTTGCCAGAGTTGTTAAGCTTGTTTTCCTGATTTGACTACACGTGCAAGTCTTAAAGTTCCCAGCAGCTTTTTGATTTTGTTGTTCTGGATTTAAAACACATGGACCTTGACGATTTTCCAACAGAGCATGCTTGTGCAGTGTTACAAAATCTGCTTGATAAGTTGAAATTTAAAAGTGTCTTCGCCAACCATTTGCTTATTTTACTTATTTTCTTAGTTTGGGATAGAATACTGAAGGGTGACAATCCTTGAAAGTTTTTTCTGCCATCTAGGGGACCGTTCCAAAGATTTTCCCTCAATTTCTGTTCTGTGGACAACATTTTCTTGTTCTAAGATTTTATTGAAACTAACACATCAGTGTAAAGGCACTTACAATATTCAAGCTAAGTTATGGTGCAATACACTCCGTAATTGACAGATTGTAATTTTTACTAGTTGTACAGATTGTGCAGATAGCAATAAACAGAACTTAATTACATAGAGCTCAATAAAATTGTAGTAGCATATATAGTCCCTCCTATCTCCAAGAGAAGTGATACGCTTAACAGCTCAAAAAATCTCCATTCAGAGTGATTGTTGATAAACCATTGTTGTAAAATGTAAACAAAAGTAAGAGTAATGCTGGCCATACACGCACAGAATTTCGGCCGTTTGCAGACTGAACGATTATTCGTCGGTCGAAAGCAAGTTGGCCACTAACTTACAGAATAAACTCTTTTACATAATCGTTTTCATGATCATAATGATCGTTCAATAACATGCACAATACGAGTCAGAATATTATTTTCATTTCAATTTTACCATACACATAGAAACTTTTTTAGAAACGATAAAAGTTTTCGCTATGGATCCATCGACATTAGCCGGGCACATGATCGAAATCATCAGTAAATTTGTGTTCACTAACGGCCCGATTTTCGAACGATCTTTCCTAAAACGACCATTTTCGGCCGAAATTCTGTGTGTGTATGGCTAGCATTAGGCTGCATTCACATGTCAGCGTATTGATCCGGAAATCATTGCAAATCGCGGGACGCCTGTGCGTTGCCCGTGATTTGCAATAGCACCCCAAACGCTGGGCGACATTGCCGCGATTTCCGCCTGCCGAATCGCGGTAACCTTGCGCAAAAGAATTGCAGGACGCATTACGCTCCAAAGAAGCTCTTGTACTTTTTTTGGGCGTAATGCGTCCCGCGTTTTTTTTTGCGCGATGTTACCGCGATTGGGCAGGTGGAAAACACGGCAAGATCGCCCAGCGTTTGGGGTGCTATTGCAAATCACGGGCAACGCACAGGCGTCTCGCGATTTGCAATGATTTCCGGATCGCGGGCGGAATCGCAGCGTTTCTGCCCGCGATCAATACGCTGACATGTGAATTCAGCCTTAGAGTAAAGTTGAGAAAAGAGTAGGTAGAGAGGAAAAAAAAGTAGGTAAAGGGAAGGGAGGGTGGTGGGTTTGGAGTCACTCTCTGGGAGAGTGGGAGATGACCGACCCCAAAGGTTGCCCTGACCTTGTAAGCCTCCCGACAATTCTGAGACCCTGGGTTTGGACATATTTCAAAGTGATAATGCAATTACACAGACACCAGACTATAGCAGAATAAACAAGTACTTTACTTAGACTCGATTCACACTAGCACGACTTGTCAGGCGACTTGTCAGCCTGACAAGTCGCTCTCCCTCGCAGTCCATTGACTGCTACAGGACCCGTTCTAATAGGAGCGACACAAGTCGCTCCGACTTAGAAAAAGGGTCCTGTACTACTTCGGGGTGACCTCGGAGCGACTTGCATAGACTTCCATTATGTGAAGTCCATGCAAGTCGCTCCGAAGTCGTGGTGCATGGGAATGCACAAGTCGCCACCGAAGTAGTACAGAGTCGTGCCGCCCCAGTGTGAACCGACTCTTAAGATTCTTGAAGCAGATAAGAACAAGAATGACTGATATCAGATATATTTCAGTGTTAAACTCTTACTCTTGGTAAATATGCAAAGGGTATGCAATGCAAAGAAAATCACAATAAGTCAAACAGTAGTAACCAGTTGGTCCTAAGAGAACATATGACCCCAGCTATAAAAGGGAAGAGAAAGATCTTTTACATCAGACTGCTTCCTTCAAATCCTGATGTCATGGGCCCAACAAACTTTGTGGCACAATTATAAAACATGTTAAAAGAAATGCCATACTTAATCTCTAATTGGCGTTCCCCTTAAAGTGTGCAGATATTGCGCACAGAGCCCATTAAGTCGGGGGACAAGAGGAGAGTGGAGGAGTCCTTGTGATGTAGATGTTTAGTGTCTTGTAAACCTCCTTTTACATATAGGATTGGCAGCAAGGATGGGAAATGTCATTATAATGGGGGACTTTAATTATCCAGATATAGACTGGGCAGAAGGAACCGCGCATTCATCCAAGGCTCGGCAGTTCCTAAATGTTTTGCAGGACAATTTTATGGGTCAGATGGTGAATGCACCGACAAGAAACATGCACCGGCAGATGCCATTTTTTTGTTTTCTGTTATTTTGAAAGTGTAAATGATGGAAATAAAATCTAACTTTTGTTGACATATTATAAGAATGTCCAATCTGTAATTTAATGCCTTTTGGAGATTTTTCCATCTTTCCTTGGCTTCTTTATGCACATTAATACAAATTTTTACCTGGGGTGCCCAAACTTTCGATCACCACAGTAATTTGTATTCTGCTACATATTTTTGGTTAAAAAAATCTCAATAAGCGTATTTTGATTGGTTTGCGCAAAAGTTATCACGTCTACAAACTAGGGAAAAGATTTATATCATTTTTATTTATTTATTTTTTTTACTAGTAATGGCGACGATCTGAGACTTTTAGCGGGACTACGACATTGTGGCGGACAGATCGGACCACTAACAGACATTTTTGACACTTTTGGGGGGACCAGTGACATTACTACAGTAATCAGTGCTAAAAATATGCACTGTTACTGTACTAATTACACTGGCAGGGAAGGGGTTAACACAGTGGTGATCAAAGGGTTAATTGTGAGCCTAGGGGTGAGCATCTGCAAAAGTTTGGGCACCCTGCAGAATTTATAGCATGCACTGCCCCCTTTGCAAGGCTGAGACCTGCCAGTGTCATGGATTGTTCTCAATCATCGTCTGGGAAGACCAGGTGATGTCAATCTCAAAGTTTTAAAATGGGTGTGGAAAGTGGGGTCCCCCAAGGTTCTGTCCTGGGACCAATCTTGTTTAATTTATTCATAAATGATCTAGAGGAGGGGATATCTAGTACAATCTCAGTATTTGCAGATGATACTAAAGCATGCTAATATCTTCTATGCAGGATGTGGAAACCTTACAAGCGGACCTGACCAAAATAATGGGGTGGGCAACTACATGGCAGATGAGGTTTAATTTAGAAAAATGTAAAGTAATGCACATGGGCGTCAGAAACACAAAAGCAAGCTACTCACTGGGGGGGGGGGGACCTCTGGATGTGCTGGAACTGGAAAGAGTCCAGAGAAGGGTAACAAAAATAATTAGGGGAATGGAGGGCATCGGCTATGAGGAAAGACTAAAAGCACTGAACCTATTCTCTCAGGAGAAGAGATGATTGAGGGGGGATATGATATCAATATACAAATACTGTACTGGTGACCCTAGCATAAGGAACAAACTTTTTAGAGTAAGGGAATACAATAAGACACGTGGCCACTCACTAAAACTAGAGGAAAAATGGTTTAACCGTAAAATACGTAAGGGTTTCTTCACTGTCAGAGCAGTAAGGATGTGGAATTCTCTTCCACAAGCAGTCATATCAGCAGGGAGCATTGATAGTTTTAAAAAACTATTAGATGGGCACCTTAAAGACCACAACATGCAGGGGTATTCAATGTACGGTTAACAGCAAACACACACACACATCATAGGTTGAACTGGATGGACTGATGTCTTTTTCAACCTCACAAACTATGTAACAAGGGCCCAGAAGGATTGCTGTGAAATGGCAAACAGTAACAAAAAATAGAATGTGCAAAGTTTTTCCTTTTTGAGGCTTTAATGTAAAGAGATGGCATAAAGGTGTCTGCATGCAGTGTCTTGGTAGAGTGTACACAGGGTGGGCTTCTGCCCACTCACTGATCTTGATGATACCAAGGCTCATGGCAACATCATGATTTGGGCCTGCTTTTCTTCAGCAGGGACAGGGAAGATGGTTAAAATTGATGGGAAGATGGATGGAGCCAAATACAGGACCATTCTGTAAGAAAACCTAATGGTGTCTGCAAAAGACCTGAGACTGGGACGGAGATTTGTCTTCCAACAAGACAATGATCCAAAACATAAAGCAAAATCTACAATGGAATGGTTCACAAATAAACACATCCAGGTGTTAGAATAGCCAAGTCAAAGTCCAGACCTGAATCCAATCGAGAATCTGTGGAAAGAACTGAAAACTGCTGTTCACAAATGCTCTCCTTCCAACCTCATTGAACTTGAGCTGTGGGCAAAAATTTCAGTCTCTCGATGTGCAAAACTGATAGAGACATACCCCAAGCGACTTACAGCTGTAATCGCAGCAAAAGGTGGCTACAAAGTATTAACTTAAGGGGGCTGAATAATTTTGCACGCCCAATTTTCAGTTTTTTATTAGTTCAAAAAGTTTGAAATATCCAATAAATTTTGTTCCACTTCATGATTGTGTCCCACTTGTTGTTGATTCTTCACAAAAAATTACAGTTTTATATCTTTATGTTTGAAGCCTGAAATGTGGCAAAAGGTCGAAAAGTTCAAGGGGGGGGGTGAATACTTTCGCAAAGCACTGTAATACCATAACTTTACATCAACGCATTTTGCCCTCCCACAGGGTGAAAAGATGGGCATGCAATACTAAATCAAGTTTTTAACTTAGCCGCTTGCTGACCACCCGCCGCATATATACTGCGGCAGGCTGGCTCGGCTGTGCTAATCGGCGTATGGGTCAGTTCGTGGTTAGGTGCTTGGGGTGGAAGCATTGCTGGCGGTGCTCTCCTGCCCCCACTGGGCAGCGGGATGCTGATCCATGGGGCCAGTGGCTGCAATTGCCCCCGGGTACCCGCGATCGCTCCCCACTGAGAGAGAATACCAGTCAGCTGTTGTAAATACAGCTGACCTTTGTTCACTTTTAAATGATCACAGAGTGTCTGTGATCCTCCTATATAGGAACACAGGTCTCTGTGGTCATTTCACAAGTCCCTTCTCCATACATTTAAAAAACACTCCCCTAGGCTCACAATTAACCCTTTGATCACCACTGTGTTAACCCCTTCCCTGCCAGTGTAATTAGTACAGTAACAGCGCATATTTTTAGCACTGATTACTAGTGATGTCGCGAACCTAAAATTCGCCGTTCGCGAACGGCGAACGCGAACATCGGCAAATGTTCGCGAACCGGCGAACCGGGCGAACCGCCATAGACTTTAATAGGCAGGCGAATTTTAAAACCCACAGGGACTCTTTCTGGCCACAATAGTAATGGAAAAGTTGTTTCAAGGGGACAAACACCTGGACTGTGGCATGCCGGAGAGGGATCACACAAAAAAAAGTTCTTAAAAATTGTAATTTTTTGATAGAGAGCCAATTATTGGAAAAATTAAAAAAAAATAAAAATAAAAAATTTCTTTGGATTTAGCATCTGGGGGGTCTAAAAAGTGTACCTGTGAAGTTTCAGCTCTGTAGCATGTCCAGAACCAGAAAAAAAATAGAATTAGGGCTAGGGTTAGGGTTAGGGTTAGGGCTAGGGCTAGGGTTAGGTTTAGGGTTTGGGTTATTTTTATGGCTAGGCTTAGAGAGTTAGGGTTAAGGTTAGAGGGTTAGGGTTATGGTTAGAGGGTTAGGGTTTGGTTTAGTGTTAGGGGCTAGGGTTAGGGTTACGGTGAGATACTTAGGGTTAGAGTTAGTAGCCCTACCCCTACCCCTCTAACTCTAACCCTAAGCACTAAAAATAACCCTAACCCTAACCCTAGCCCTAACCCTAATTCTATTTTTTTCTGGTTCTGGACATGCTACAGAGCTGAAACTTCACAGGTACACTTTTTAGACCCCCCAGACAATAAATCCAAAGAAATTTTTTTTTTTTTTTTTCAATAATTGGCTCTCTATCAAAAATGACAATTTTTAAGAACTTTTTTTGTGTGAAGTTTCAGCTCTGTAGCATGTCCAGAACCAGAAACAAAAGATAATTTTTCAGTAGAGCAGGGACACCTGGACTGTGGCATGCCGGAGGGGGATCCATGGCAAAACGCCCATGGAAAATTACGTAGTTGACGCAGAGTCGGGTTTTGATCCATAAAGGGCATAAATCACCTAACATTCCTAAATAGTGTTGAGCGAACACGGACTGTATTATTCGTGTTCGTACCGAATAATTGGATTTTTTTTACCCGAACACGGACACGGACACTTTACTGTATGTTCGGGTAAAAATCCGTGTTCGGTCGTTTTATTTCCGGGTTTTGCATGCTTTGGCGCTCTTTTCATGGCGGGCTTTCAACAGCCAATCAACAATCGTTTAACTGGTGTGCCTTAAGCCATCCCAGCCATGCCTGCAAATGTCTTAGTAGCTGTGATTAGCCGTCTGAAGCATGTGACCAAGTCTTTATAAGTTCGAGGCAGCCGCCGCAGCAGCGTCATTCTGCTGCTTAGCTAAGGGACAGAGCACACATCAATGTGCTGGCTGCTGATTAGGGAAAGATAGGCAGGAAAAAACCATTTGTGTCCGGATAGAATTGAGGGACAGGTCGGAGTGTTTAGGCAGGGCGAGTTGTAGGCATTTTAGGGATAGAGTCTGCTGAATTATAGGGTCAGTGTCTTCTACAAACTACAATCGATATTGCTGTGTGGGGGGTGGGGTGAATCTGCACTCAATCCTGATCTACGATCTCTTCTCAATCCTGTTAGGGACAGAGTCTGCTGAATTTTAGGGAAACTGTGTTCTACAAACTACAATCGATATTGCTGTGTGGTGTGGGATTGGAGATAGGCAGGTGTCAGTGATCCACATCCATTTTTCTGTGTGTGAGCTGCAGTGAACACAATCTTTTTGGGCTGCAGTGAACACAATCTTTTTGGGCTGCAGTGAACACAATCTTTTTGGGCTGCAGTGAACACAATCTTTTTGGGCTGCAGTGAACACAATCTTTTTGGGGTGCAGTGAACAAAATCTTTTTGGGGTGCAGTGAACACAATCCTTTTTGGTGTGCAGTGAACACAATCTTTGTGGGGTGCAGTGAACAAAATCCTTTGTGGGGTGCAGTGAACACAATCTTTTTGGGGTGCAGTGAACAAAATCCTTTTTGGGGTGCAGTGAACAACATCCTTTTTGGGGTGCAGTGAACACAATCTTTTTGGGGTGCAGTGAACAAAATCCTTTGTGGGGTGCAGTGAACACAATCTTTTTGGGGTGCAGTGAACACAATCTTTTTGGGGTGGAGTGAACAACATCCTTTTTGGGGTGCAGTGAACAAAATCCTTTTTGGGGTGCAGTGAACAAAATCATTTTTGGGGTGCAGTGAACACAATCTTTTTGGGGTGCAGTGAACACAATCTTTGTGGGGTGCAGTGAACACAATCTTTTTGGGGTGGAGTGAACAACATCCTTTTTGGGGTGCAGTGAACAACATCCTTTTTGGGGTGCAGTGAACACAATCTTTTTGGGGTGCAGTGAACACAATCTTTGTGGGGTACAGTGAACAGAATCTTTGTGGGGTGCAGTGAACACAATCTTTGGGGGGTACAGTGAACACAATCTTTTTGGGGTGCAGTGAACACAATCTTTGTGGGGTGCAGTGAACACAATCTTTTTGGGGTGGAGTGAACAAAATCATTTTTGGGGTGCAGTGAACAACATCCTTTTTGGGGTGCAGTGATCAAAATCCTTTTTGGGGTGCAGTGAACACAATCTTTTTGGGGTGCAGTGAACAAAATCCTTTGTGGGGTGCAGTGAACAGAATCTTTGTGGGGTGCAGTGAACACAATCTTTGGGGGGGTACAGTGAACACAATCTTTTTGGGGTGCAGTGAACACAATCTTTGTGGGGTACAGTGAACAGAATCTTTGTGGGGTGCAGTGAACACAATCTTTGGGGGGTACAGTGAACACAATCTTTTTGGGGTGCAGTGAACACAATCTTTGGGGGGTACAGTGAACACAATCTTTTTGGGGTGCAGTGAACACAATCTTTGTGGGGTGCAGTGAACACAATCTTTGGGGGGGTACAGTGAACACAATCTTTTTGGGGTGCAGTGAACAACATCCTTTTAGGGTGCAGTGAACACAATCTTTGTGGGGTGCAGTGAACAACATCCTTTTAGGGTGCAGTGAACACAATCTTTGTGGGGTACAGTGAACAGAATCTTTGTGGGGTGCAGTGAACACAATCTTTGGGGGGTACAGTGAACACAATCTTTGTGAGGTGCAGTGAACACAATCTTTGTGGGGTGCAGTGAACACAATCATTGTGGGGTGCAGTGAACTCAATCTTTGTGGGGTACAGTGAACACAATCTCATACTTCTGAAGATTTGAGGGTGCTGCCTGTTCCATACTCCCCCTACTCCTCATCTAGCCTTTTAGGGGTACAAACAATAGTAATTGGGGCCTAGTGTGGTTGTGTACGTGTGATATACATACACTTTTTTTGGATCATATTTTCTATTCCGCTATTTAATCAAAAACCTTTGGGGATCAGTTAAATTGGGGGATAGTCTGTGTTGGTACGTGTGAGAGAGATCCACCTTTCCAAGTTGTTGGGGTTCATCTCATACTTCTGAAGGTTTGAGGGTGCTGCCTGTTCCATACTCCCCCTACTCCTAGCCTTTTAGGGGTACAAACAATAGTAATTGGGGCCTAGTGTGGTTGTGTACGTGTGATATACATACACTTTTTTTTGGATCATATTTTCTATTCCGCTATTTAATCAAAAACCTTTGGGGATCAGTTAAATTGGGGGATAGTCTGTGTTGGTACGTGTGAGAGAGATCCACCTTTCCAAGTTGTTGGGGTTCATCTCATACTTCTGAAGGTTTGAGGGTGCTGCCTGTTCCATACCCCCCCTACTCCTCATCTAGCCTTTTAGGGGTACAAACAATAGTAATTGGGGCCTAGTGTGGTTGTGTACGTGTGATATACATACACTTTTTTTGGATCATATTTTCTATTCCGCTATTTAATCAAAAACCTTTGGGGATCAGTTAAATTGGGGGATAGTCTGTGTTGGTACGTGTGAGAGAGATCCACCTTTCCAAGTTGTTGGGGTTCATCTCATACTTCTGAAGGTTTGAGGGTGCTGCCTGTTCCATACTCCCCCTACTCCTCATCTAGCCTTTTAGGGGTACAAACAATAGTAATTGGGGCCCAGTGTGGTTGTGTACGTGTGATATACATACACTTTTTTTGGATCATATTTTCTATTCCGCTATTTAATCAAAAACCTTTGGGGATCAGTTAAATTGGGGGATAGTCTGTGTTGGTACGTGTGAGAGAGATCCACCTTTCCAAGTTGTTGGGGTTCATCTCATACTTCTGAAGGTTTGAGGGTGCTGCCTGTTCCATACTCCCCCTACTCCTCATCTAGCCTTTTAGGGGTACAAACAATAGTAATTGGGGCCCAGTGTGGTTGTGTACGTGTGATATACATACACTTTTTTTGGATCATATTTTCTATTCCGCTATTTAATCAAAAACCTTTGGGGATCAGTTAAATTGGGGGATAGTCTGTGTTGGTACGTGTGAGAGAGATCCACCTTTCCAAGTTGTTGGGGTTCATCTCATACTTCTGAAGGTTTGAGGGTGCTGCCTGTTCCATACCCCCCCTACTCCTCATCTAGCCTTTTAGGGGTACAAACAATAGTAATTGGGGCCTAGTGTGGTTGTGTACGTGTGATATACATACACTTTTTTTGGATCATATTTTCTATTCCGCTATTTAATCAAAAACCTTTGGGGATCAGTTAAATTGGGGGATAGTCTGTGTTGGTACGTGTGAGAGAGATCCACCTTTCCAAGTTGTTGGGGTTCATCTCATACTTCTGAAGGTTTGAGGGTGCTGCCTGTTCCATACCCCCCCTACTCCTCATCTAGCCTTTTAGGGGTACAAACAATAGTAATTGGGGCCTAGTGTGGTTGTGTACGTGTGATATACATACACTTTTTTTGGATCATATTTTCTATTCCGCTATTTAATCAAAAACCTTTGGGGATCAGTTAAATTGGGGGATAGTCTGTGTTGGTACGTGTGAGAGAGATCCACCTTTCCAAGTTTTTGGGGTTCATCTCATACTTCTGAAGATTTGAGGGTGCTGCCTGTTCCATACCCCCCCTACTCCTCATCTAGCCTTTTAGGGGTACAAACAATAGTAATTGGGGCCTAGTGTGGTTGTGTACGTGTGATATACATACACTTTTTTTGGATCATATTTTCTATTCCGCTATTTAATCAAAAACCTTTGGGGATCAGTTAAATTGGGGGATAGTCTGTGTTGGTACGTGTGAGAGAGATCCACCTTTCCAAGTTGTTGGGGTTCATCTCATACTTCTGAAGGTTTGAGGGTGCTGCCTGTTCCATACCCCCCCTACTCCTCATCTAGCCTTTTAGGGGTACAAACAATAGTAATTGGGGCCTAGTGTGGTTGTGTACGTGTGATATACATACACTTTTTTTGGATCATATTTTCTATTCCGCTATTTAATCAAAAACCTTTGGGGATCAGTTAAATTGGGGGATAGTCTGTGTTGGTACGTGTGAGAGAGATCCACCTTTCCAAGTTGTTGGGGTTCATCTCATACTTCTGAAGGTTTGAGGGTGCTGCCTGTTCCATACCCCCCCTACTCCTCATCTAGCCTTTTAGGGGTACAAACAATAGTAATTGGGGCCTAGTGTGGTTGTGTACGTGTGATATACATACACTTTTTTTGGATCATATTTTCTATTCCGCTATTTAATCAAAAACCTTTGGGGATCAGTTAAATTGGGGGATAGTCTGTGTTGGTACGTGTGAGAGAGATCCACCTTTCCAAGTTGTTGGGGTTCATCTCATACTTCTGAAGGTTTGAGGGTGCTGCCTGTTCCATACCCCCCCTACTCCTCATCTAGCCTTTTAGGGGTACAAACAATAGTAATTGGGGCCTAGTGTGGTTGTGTACGTGTGATATACATACACTTTTTTTGGATCATATTTTCTATTCCGCTATTTAATCAAAAACCTTTGGGGATCAGTTAAATTGGGGGATAGTCTGTGTTGGTACGTGTGAGAGAGATCCACCTTTCCAAGTTGTTGGGGTTCATCTCATACTTCTGAAGGTTTGAGGGTGCTGCCTGTTCCATACCCCCCCTACTCCTCATCTAGCCTTTTAGGGGTACAAACAATAGTAATTGGGGCCTAGTGTGGTTGTGTACGTGTGATATACATACACTTTTTTTGGATCATATTTTCTATTCCGCTATTTAATCAAAAACCTTTGGGGATCAGTTAAATTGGGGGATAGTCTGTGTTGGTACGTGTGAGAGAGATCCACCTTTCCAAGTTGTTGGGGTTCATCTCATACTTCTGAAGGTTTGAGGGTGCTGCCTGTTCCATACCCCCCCTACTCCTCATCTAGCCTTTTAGGGGTACAAACAATAGTAATTGGGGCCTAGTGTGGTTGTGTACGTGTGATATACATACACTTTTTTTGGATCATATTTTCTATTCCGCTATTTAATCAAAAACCTTTGGGGATCAGTTAAATTGGGGGATAGTCTGTGTTGGTACGTGTGAGAGAGATCCACCTTTCCAAGTTGTTGGGGTTCATCTCATACTTCTGAAGGTTTGAGGGTGCTGCCTGTTCCATACCCCCCCTACTCCTCATCTAGCCTTTTAGGGGTACAAACAATAGTAATTGGGGCCTAGTGTGGTTGTGTACGTGTGATATACATACACTTTTTTTGGATCATATTTTCTATTCCGCTATTTAATCAAAAACCTTTGGGGATCAGTTAAATTGGGGGATAGTCTGTGTTGGTACGTGTGAGAGAGATCCACCTTTCCAAGTTGTTGGGGTTCATCTCATACTTCTGAAGGTTTGAGGGTGCTGCCTGTTCCATACTCCCCCTACTCCTCATCTAGCCTTTTAGGGGTACAAACAATAGTAATTGGGGCCCAGTGTGGTTGTGTACGTGTGATATACATACACTTTTTTTGGATCATATTTTCTATTCCGCTATTTAATTTAACTGGGCCTCCATGCGAGACCTGTGTGCCTTGTTGCGCTGTTTTGAGTACTCCACCAACATGGCCAGTGGCAATGACGCCGTTCTCAGCTTAACTATCCCACTTCTATGCCTCCTTGAAAAAACAATTCGGGCGATGATGGAAGAGGATGTGGCACAGGATGAGGAGGAGGAGGAGGATGAAGAGGTAACATTTCCAAGGCTTTCAGGGCAGTCATTCGCAAGGGGCTCCGAGGGTGGGTTCCTGCACACGCAAACGCCAGGGACGCAATTGTCCAGCAGGGGCACAGTTCTGGAGGATGAGGAGGATGAGGAGGAGGAGGAGCTGGAGGAGGAGATGGAACCATGTTCACAGCAGGGTGGCACCCAGGCCAGCTCATGGCCATCACTGGTGCGTGGCTGGGGGGATACAGAGGACACGGACGATACACCTCCCACAGAGGACAGCCTTTCGTTGCCTCTGGGCAGCCTGGCACACATGAGCGATTACATGCTGCAGTGTCTCCACAACGACCGCCGAGTTGCCCACATTCTAACTTGTGCTGATTACTGGGTGGCCACGCTGCTGGATCCCCGTTACAAGGACAACGTACCGTCCTTAATTCACTCACTGGAGCGCGATCGCAAGATGCGCGAGTACAAGCGCACGCTGGTAGACGCCATGCTGCTGGCATTCCCATCTGACAGCGGGGCCACAGTGGAAGCACAAGGCAGAGGAGGAGGAGGAGGAGGTCGCCAACGCAACCAGGGCACCGCCAGCACCTCAGAAGGCAGGGTTAGCATGGCCGAAATGTGGAAAAGCTTTGTCAGCACGCCACAACAAACAGCAGCACCAGCAGCTCAGATGGAACGTCTTAGCAGGAGGCAGCATTTTACCAACATGGTGGAGCAGTATGTGTGCACACGCCTACATGTAGTGAATGACGGGTCTGCCCCCTTCAACTTCTGGGTCTCCAAATTGGGCACATGGCCTGAGCTTGCCCTTTACGCCTTGGAGGTGCTGGCGTGCCCTGCAGCCAGTGTATTATGTGAACGGGTATTTAGCACGGCTGGGGGCGTTATAACAGACAAGCGCAGCCGCCTGTCCAGAGACAATGTGGACAAGCTCACGTTCATTAAAATGAACCAGGCATGGATCCCACGGGACTTTTCCGTACCTTATGCAGAATAGCAATGGATACCGACCTTACCCACCCATTGTTCCATTTTTGCTCTTTCTCACTCTTTTGGGGTGTACCCTCATTTAAAATTTTTGAAAAGAAACAGTGTTGGCTACCTCGTCCTCCTCCTCAGGGCCAGATTAATGTAGGGGCTATTGGAGCTGCAGCTCCAGGCCCCTACCTTTTATATAGGCCCCGGGTTGGCCATATTCACTGTTACCGCTCTTCTGTCACTTGTAAACACAGAAGTCTGGCTTCTATGCTCGCTTCCCCAGGCAGCACCCTCAGAACCTCCCCACACAGCGTGAAGGCCGGACAAGGAGGGACAGTTGGCGATGCATGGATGTGTTTATGGGCTTCAGAGACAGCATCCCATGTTGAATTAGGCATGCATGGCTGCACCCTTCCTCCTCTGGGTGCATGGCAAGGCACGGCCCTTAAGGCCCTTCAAAATCCTCAGCACCAAGCCCATGATGCTGTTAATCCGGCCCTGGTCCTCCTCCACCGCCGCTTCCACCTACACCGCCCATAGGTGTGCGCAGCCTATTGCATTAAGGTGTGCACCCCAAAGTTGAAATACACATGCATGTGTTTGCCAGCAGGGAGAGTAATGTATCGGGGCCATGTACCTGTAGGCAAGGAGAAATAGAGCAGAGCAGGTCCCAGGGAGATCTTTCCCATCTCCTCACTGGCAATGCTATGTGCCCTAGGTGATTAGGGTGTGCCCAGGCACACCCAGCACACCCTGTGCGCACGCCTATGTCACCGCCACATCCACCACCACCTCAACCTCCCTCCTACTCCATATGGGCCTCGTCCTTCAGAGATGAAGAAGAACATTGTTTTATTTTTCTGTTTTTTTTTGTTGTTTTAAGTTATTTCCCTATCCACATTTGTTTGCAGAGCACTTGCCATGCTCTTAATTACGTTTTGCTGCCATTTGCAGCACTCTAGCCCTTTCCTTTGGTGTTTTAGAGCCATTTTAGTGCCTTAAAGTTCGGGTCCCCATTGACTTCAATGGGGTTCGGTGTCCGGGAAAAGTTCGGTAAAAGTCCGGGACACGGACCCGGACTTTTTTTTAAAGTTCGGCCGAACCCGTCGAACACGGACATCTAGGTGTCCGCTCAACCCTATTCCTAAATTGTTTGGAATAACATGCTTTAAAACATCCAGTGTGTGAATACGATCAGGTATGATGTTTTATCGGTCAAGTAGTGTAAGGGTTACGCCCGCTTCACAGTGACAGACCAAACTCTGACAGACCAAACTCCCCGTTTAACAACAGTCAGTCAGTCAGTCCATTTGCACAACCGCAAACTCCCCATTTGCACAAGGTTGGATACCAAGCTAGCCATGTACCGTTCCTTGTCCTCACTGACATCATTGAAGGTCTCTTCCTCCACCCAGCCACGTACAACACCAAGGGTCCCTGAAAGGTGACAACAAGCCCCCTGGGACGCCTGCTGTGGCTGGTATTCCACCTCCTCAAAGCCACCTTCCTCCTCTGACTTCTCTTCTTCAGACTCCTCTCTCTGCGTTGCCACAGGTCCAGCAATTGACAACGACAAGGCTGCTTCTGGTGGTGACGGGGACCACAACTCTTCCTCTTCATGCTCATCTACAGCCTGATCCAGTACTCTTCGCAGGGCACGCTCCAGAAAAAATGCATATGGGATGAGGTCGATGATGTTGCCTTGGGTTCAACTGACCACCAGGGTTGTCACCTCCGCAAAAGGACGCATGAGCCTACAGCCATTGTTCATGAGCATTCAGTAACGCGGCCAAAAAATACCCAGCTCCGCAGAAAGAATGAAAGAAAATGAATGTTTTTTCTATGAAAAATTATCCTGCGGATCTCTTTTGGTCTGTACACAATGAAGCAACGACCTTATCATCTGGGGTGTGCCAACACAATCCTAGAGGTGATCGCTTCATTGTGATACGCAAGCCCCTTCACCACGACAAGGTAACGATCACGAAGGGGAATTGACACATGTATGTGCCTTTTTTTTTGTTTTTTGTTTTTTTGCAGCCACAGTGTAGCACCAGAGGCCAGAAAAATTAGGCATGTACACATGCATGAAAAAGCAGGTATTGCTGCAGCTGCTGCTGTAGCAGCGGCCTGAAAAATTGAGGTTTTAAGGCAGAAAGTGCACTAAAACATTGCGGCTTGAACCGTAGTTGGTGGCGGAGACGTCACGTAAGTCATCCGGCATGCAGAGAATGATTATATACAGCAGCGTGTGGACCATTTTTAGGCCAAGGCATCTCAGTCATCACCAGGCCTTTTTTAGTCAAATGCATCCCCCACTGTCAGTCCCTTCGGGATCCATGCCTCATTCATCTTAATAAACGTGAGGTAATCAAGACTTTTTTGACCTAGGCGACTTCTCTTCTCAGTGACAATACCTCCTGCTGCGCTGAAGGTCCTTTCTGACAGCACACTTGAAGCGGGGCAGGCCAGAAGTTCAATGGCAAATTGGGATAGCTCAGGCCACAGGTCAAGCCTGCACACCCAGTAGTCAAGGGGTTCATCGCTCCTCAGAGTGTCGATATCTGCAGTTAAGGCAAGGTAGTCTGCTACCTGTCGGTCGAGTCGTTCTCTGAGGGTGGACCCCGAAGGGCTGTGGCGATGCATAGGACTAAAAAAGCTCCGCATGTCCTCCATCAACAAGACGTCTGTAAAGCGTCCTGTCCTTGCCGGCGTGGTTGTGGTGGTAGGAGGAGGATTACTTTCACCTCTTCCCCCGTTGGATTCCCGTTGTGCTGTGACATCACCCTTATATGCTGTGTAAAGCATACTTTTTAACTTATTTTGTAGCTGCTGCATCCTTTGCGACTGCCGGTAATTGGGTAACATATCACAGACTTTCTGCTTATACCGGGGGTCTAGTAGCGTGGCCACCCAGTACAGGTCGTTCTCCTTCAGCCTTTTTATACGAGGGTCCCTCAACAGGCATGACAGCATGAAAGACCCCATTTGCACAAGGTTGGATGCCGAGCTACTCATGTCCAATTCCTCGTCCTCACTGATGTCATTGAAGGTGTGTTCTTCCCCCCAGCCACGTACAACACCATGGGTACCAGATAGGTGACAACGAGCACCCTGGGATGCCTGCTGTGGTTGGTGTTCCTCCTCCTCAAAGCCACATTCCTCCTCTGACTCCTCTTCCTCACACTCCTCTTCCAGTGTTGCCGCAGGTCCAGCAATCGATGGTAAGGCTGTTTCTGGTGGTGGTGATGGTGACCACAACTCTTCCTCTTCCTCTTCACGCTCATCTACGGCCTGATCCAGCACTCTTCGCAGGGCACGCTCCAGGAAAAAAACATATGGGATGATGTCGCTGATGGTGCCTTCGGTGCGACTCACTAGGTTTGTCACCTCCTCAAAAGGACGCATGAGCCTACAGGCATTGCGCATGAGCGTCCAGTAACGTGGCAAAAAAATACCCAGCTCCGCAGAGGCTGTCCTAGCACCCCGGTCATACAAATACTCGTTGACCGCTTTTTCTTGTTGGAGCAGGCGGTCGAACATTAGCAGTGTTAAATTCCAACATGTCGGGCTGTCGCAAATCAAGCGCCTCACTGGCATGTTGTTTCGCCGCTGAATATCTGCAAAGTGCGCCATGGCCGTGTAGGAAAGCCTGAAACGGCCACACACCTTCCTGGTCTGCTTGAGGACATCCTGTAAGCCTGGGTACTTCTGCACAAAACGTTGCACAATCAGATTCAACACATGTGCCATGCACGGCACATGTGTCAACTTGCCCAAATTCAATGCCGCCAACAAATTGCTGCCGTTGTCACACACCACTTTGCCGATCTCCAGTTGGTGCGGGGTCAGCCACTGATCCACCTGTGCGTTCAGGGCGGACAGTAGTGCTGGTCCGGTGTGACTCTCTGCTTTCAGGCAAGTCAACCCCAAGACAGCGTGACACTGTCGTATCCGGCATGTGGAATAGCCCCTGGGGAGCTGGGGGGGTGCAGTTGGTGTGTAACAAGACGCAACAGCAGAAGAGGACTCAGCCGAGGAGGTTAGCAAAGAGGATGGAGTAGGAGGAGTAGAGGAGGTGGCAGCAGGCCTGCCTGCAAGTCGTGGCGGTGTCACCAACTCCTCTGCAGCAGAGCCATGCATTCCATGCTTGGCAGCCGCCAGCAGGTTTACCCAATGCGCAGTGTAAGTTATATACCTGCCCTGACCGTGCTTTGCAGACCAGCTATCAGTGGTCAGATGGACCCTTGCCCCAACACTGTGTGCCAGACGGGACATGATTTCCTTTTCCACAATAGAGTACAGGTTGGGGATTGCCTTTTGTGAAAAATAATTTTGGCCGGGTACCTTCCACTGCGGTGTCCCAATAGCGACAAATTTTTTGAAGGCCTCAGACTCCACCAGCTTGTATGGTAAAAGCTGGCGGGCTAAGAGTTCCGACAAGCCAGCTGTCAGACGCCGGGCAAGGGGGTGACTCTGTGAGATTGGCTTCTTACGCTCAAACATTTCCTTGACAGACACCTGACTGTGGGTAGGTGAGCAGGAACTGCTGAAGCTGAGAGGCGGAGGGGCGGGTTGTTGATAGGGGGCATGGAGGACAGCAGTGGTTGACGTGGCTGAAGATGCTGGACCAGGAGGAGGATGGTGGCTTTCAGTTTGTGTGCTGCTTTTACTCATGTGTTGATCCCATAGGCGTTTGTGATGTCAGATCATGTGCCTTCGCAAAGCAGTTGTACCTAGGTGGGTGTTGGACTGCCCACGACTCAGTTTCTTTTGGCACAGGTTACAAATGGCATCGCTGATATCAGAGGCAGACACACAAAAAAAATGCCACACTGCTGAGCTTTGCAAGGACGGCATTCTGGTGGTGGCAACAGCTTGCGTTGATTGGCGTGCTGTCTGGCTGACCCCGGGTGCCGAATCTACATGCTGTCTGACTGCGCCACTAGCTCCTTGCGATGACCTCCTCCCCCTGCTTCCAACTCGTCTCCTCCTCCTCTCTGTCTCCCCATCTGAACTTTCCCCCTCTTCTTCTGCTCTTCGAGCAGGCACCCAGGTGACATCCACAGACACATCGTCATCATCAGCTGCTTCACTTGACAACTCAGCAAAGGCAGCAGCAGCAGGTACAACATCATCATCATCATCATCACAATGTACGTCCATGTGTATAATGCTGCCTGACTGAGACATATCCCCGTTATCTACATCCTCTGGCACTAATAGTTGCGCATCACTTATTTCTTCCAACTGATGTGAAAATAACTCCTCTGACGGATCAAGTGAAGCGGCTGTGGTGCTAGTGTTGGTGGTGGTGCCGGCGGGCTGGCGAGTGGTAAATTGAGAGGTGCCCGAAGCTGAGCTGGAGGAGGATGGTGCATTAAGGTTCCGAGCGGAAGCTGTAGACGATTGGGTGTCCTGTGTAAGCCAGTCAACTATGGCCTCAGAATTTTTTGAGTTCAGGGTCTGTGGTGGCCTCTGAACACTGGGCATTATTCTAGGAAAAAGGGGGAAACAATTGCGCTAATCCAAAAATAAAATAAAAGCAGCAACCTCAAGTGAGACTAGCACCCAAAAAATGTCCAATATAAAATAAGTTGCGCTGTGGATGATGTATACAAGTTGATTGTATGGTGAAATAGTAAAGGATCCGAATAATGTCCAGAATATGGAAACAAAAACGGGTAACTTGTGCAGGTACCGCTTACCGGAAATAAGATAAACAATTATTCTAGGGCCTAAGGAAATCACAGCACCACGACCACGATGGCCCTTGCGGGGTGGCCTGCCTCTGCCTGTCATTTTTTTTAATGTGTTGTTACTGTTGTACTATGAGTGCAAGCTGCTGTGCCACCTTATATATCAGTGGTGGGTGGGCAGTGGCACAGTACACTCTCTGTGGACCTGACAGCAGTCACTGGCACCCAGGCAACTGCAATTTAAAAAATATATATATTTTTTTTTACTTTGCAAGCTGCTGTGCCACCTTATATATCAGTGGTGGGTGGGCAGTGGCACAGTACACTCTCTGTGGACCTGACAGCAGTCACTGGCACCCAGGCAACTGCAATTTAAAAAAATATATATTTTTTTTTACTTTGCAAGCTGCTGTGCCACCTTATATATCAGTGGTGGGTGGGCACACAGTGGCACTGCAGTGGGCACAGTACACTCTGTGGACCTGACAGTCACTGGCAGCCCAGGCAACTGCAATAATAAAAAATATTTTTTTTTTCAATTTATTGCAACAAGATGCTGTGCCACCGTATATATATCAGTGGTGGGCAGTGGACTGCAGTGGGTACAGTGCACTCTGTGGACCTGACACAGCACTCACTGCAATTATGACAGAGGAAAAAAAAAATATTTTTTAAAATGCCAGGTACTGTGCCTGTGCCACCCGAAATGAGTGTGGTGTGCACACAGTACAGTCTGTGGTAGGTCTGTGGCCTCTCACACACAGCGGGCAGGCAACTGCAGTCACAGTGTACAATATATATATATATATATATATATATATATATATATATATATATATAGAAAAAACTCTATTACCTTACCAGCCCTTAAAAGGGCTTTTGGGGACGCTAAATATATATATATGTATATATATATATAAAAAAAAATTACACAAATACCAGCCCTTAGAAGGGCTTTTTGGGGTGCCGTCCTTACAGCAGTAGTGGACCAAGAACACTGCAAGACCAGGAACACTGACTCACTACACACACTGCTTCAGAATGATCTAAGATGGATGCTGCCCTTGCTTATTTATAGGAGGTGGGAGGGTGTGGGAGGGAGGTATGCTGGAAATGTGTCTGCTGACTGTGAGGTTCAGGGTCAAAGTTTGCCTCAATGATGTATTATGGGGGGTGGACCGAACATCGCATATGTTCGCCCGCAGCGGCGAACGCGAACATGCGAAGTTCGCCGGGAACTGTTCGCCGGCGAACAGTTCTATACATCTCTACTTATTACTGTAGTAATGTCACTGGTCCCCCCAAAAGTGTAAAAAATGTCTGTTAGTGGTCCGATCTGTCCGCCACAATGTCGCAGTCCCGCTAAAAGTCTCAGATCGTCGCCATTACTAGTAAAAAAAAATAAATAAATAAAAATGATATAAATCTTTTCCCTAGTTTGTAGATGTGATAACTTTTGCGCAAACCAATCAAAATACGCTTATTGAGATTTTTTTTAACCAAAAATATGTAGCAGAATACAAATTACAGTGGTGATCGAAAGTTTGGGCACCCCAGGTAAAAATTTGTATTAATGTGCATAAAGAAGCCAAGGAAAGATGGAAAAATCTCCAAAAGGCATCAAATTACAGATTGGACATTCTTATAATATGTCAACAAAAGTTAGATTTTATTTCCATCATTTACACTTTCAAAATAACAGAAAACAAAAAAATGGCATCTGCAAAAGTTTGGGCACCCTGCAGAATTTATAGCATGCACTGCCCCCTTTGCAAGGCTGAGACCTGCCAGTGTCATGGATTGTTCTCAATCATCGTCTGGGAAGACCAGGTGATGTCAATCTCAAAGTTTTAAAATGCCCAGACTCATCTGACCTTGCCCCAACAATCAGCACCATGGGATCTTCTAAGCAGTTGTCTAGAAAACTGAAAATAGTTGACGCTCACAAAGCTGGAGAAGGCTATAAAAAGATAGCAGAGTGATTTCAGATGTCAATATCCTCTGTTCGGAATGTAAAAAATCAGACAGAACAGCTTGCAGGATTGTGAGAAAAACAAATCAAAACCCACGTTTGACTGCACGATCCCTCCAGAAAGATCTGGCAGACACTGGAGTTGGGGTACACTATTCCACTATAAAGAGATACTTGTACAAATATGGTCTTCATGGAAGAGTCATCAGAAGAAAACCTCTTCTACGTCCTCACCACAAAAATCAGCGTTTGAACTTTGCAAATGAACATATAGACAAGCCTAATGCATTTTGGAAACAAGTTCTGTGGACCGATGAGGTTAAAATTGAACTTTTTGGCCGGAATGAGCAAAGGAACGTTTGGAGAAGAAGGGGCACAGAATTTAATGAAAAGAACCTCTGTCCAACTGTTAAGCATGGGGATGGATCAATCATGCTTTGGGGTTGTATTGCAGCCAGTGGCACAGGGAACATCTCACGAGTAGAATTCAGCAAATTTTGGATGGTAACTTGATGCCATCTGTGAAAAAGCTGAAGTTAAACAGAGGATGGCTTCTACAAATGGATAATGATCCTAAACACACCTGGAAATCCACAGAAGATTACATCAAGAGGCGTAAACTGAAGGTGTTGCCATGGCCTTCACAATCTCCTGACCTCAACATAACTGAAAATCTATGGATAGACCTTAAAAGAGCAGTGCGTGACAGACAGCCCAGAAATCTCAAAGAACTGGAAGACTTTTGTAAGGAAGAATGGGCAAAGATACCTCAAACAAGAACTGAAAGACTCTTGGCTGGCTACAAAAAGCGTTTACAAGCTGTGATACTTGCCAAAGGGGGCACTACAAGATATTAACTGTGAAGGGTGTCCAAACTTTTGCAGATGCCATTTTTTTGTTTTCTGTTATTTTGAAAGTGTAAATGATGGAAATAAAATCTAACTTTTGTTAACGTATTATAAGAATGTCTAATCTGTAATTTGATGCCTTTAGGAGATTTTTTCATCTTTACTTGGCTTCTTAATGCACATTAATACAAATTTTTACCTGGGGTGCCCAAACTTTCGATCACCACTGTAGCTTAAAAGGATGAAAATTTCTGATTTTTAAATGTCTTTTTTTGGGGAATGTTATATAGCAGATTTATAAAATATTTTTTTTTTTTTTTTCTGAATTGTTGCCCTTTTTTGTTTATAGCACAAAAAAATAAAAATTGCACAGGTGATCAAATACCACCAAAAGAAATTTATGGGACATCAATTTTGTTTGGGTACAGCATCACACGACCACGCAATTGCCAGTTAAAGTAACGCAGTGCCGAATAGCAAAAAATGACCTGGGTCCAGAAGTGGTTAAACACAAACCACAAAGAGCTAGCAATGTGAAAAAATACATTCTATTAATATTGCAAAGTCTGGAGAAAAGGGAAAGAGATGACAGATTTATCAGTACTTTAAAGCAGAATTCCTGGTTTCAGTGAACTCCAAATATATATTTACTTTACTAACAAATCCAGAGCCTGTGGGGGAACAAACCTACCTTTGATCGGCTGAGGTTGAAAATTGGGCAGATAATGTCACAATCTCCACCTCAGCCAAACAGAGGAAGCTTTGAATTAATTTGTAGATTTCAAAATTCCCTGTGAATGGCTTTGATGCACTCAGCCTGACTTGATTTTACTCAAGGAGTGGAATGGGAAGTTTCTGCCCTGCTGCCGGAACACAGCGCTGTGTACTATATGTAGCTGAGGCTATACACAGTTTATGCACACTCACAGCCACTGCATCTGTTAGTGAAGTATATAGTTTGTTCGGACCAACTTGGACCAGATTGCACCAGCTTGATGCACTGCCTTGCACCAACACACCTAAAATGTACCACCACTATGCTTGTAGTGCACATGTACATGTCATGTGTCATGTCATGTGTGTGTAAATTGTGTGTGTGATGGGGGGGAGGGGGTTGACCCCATTCATATGGCTGCAATGGGCCATAGAGCATCAAGAAGGAGCATATTTCTGTAATGGACATGTATTTTTCAATGGACTGTGAGTGCACTGATCAGCACACTCATAGTCCATTTATTTTTCCTCCAGCTTTCTAGCCATATATTGATCATGAGCCTGATTGTAGGTGCAATCCTTTACAGGCTAATAAAAGTGCCATTCAAACTGCTTGTAATTTAAATTGCTCTGCAATCTTCCTTTATATTGTAAAACACAGGGGCCTACCAAAATATAAGCTACAACCAACCTAACCAAAATATAAGGTACAATGTAGATGATCTGGTTTCTATTTTGGTACCCATGCTGTTTTTTTACAAAAATAAAAGTAAGCTGCGAAAAGTAAATGACCAACAATCCACCCTGTAGGCCATGAAGGAGGGAAAGGGGGGGGCAGGCTCTCTGCCTCCTTCCTCCTGAGCCATACCAGAATACATACCCTCAATGGGGGGATGTTAATGGGGATATGGGGCCTCTTCCCCAAAACCCTAGAAGCCCTCTTCACAAAAAGGAGGCCCCCAGATATTCACCCCCCTCCACATGGATGGATTTGGAGTACATAGTACTTATTCACAAATAAAAATGACAAAACTAAATACATACCCACATTTTTTGCAAAGCCCTTTATTTAAAAAAAGAACCCTCAAAAATATCTAGCATTGTAAATCCATCATCAATCATGTCGTTCAGTGATGTAGATACTTGTCAATCATGTGGAACAACAACCGCCAATCACCAAAATAAAAAGCACTCCGATCCCCTTGGCCTGTGCTTACGCATCACACTTATAACCACTAATGGTCCACTGGGAGCAGGAACTTACCCATACTATGATGAAGACCCATATACAATCCTTCTTCTAACCTATATCAATAACCTATATCTTCTGTTCCTCTATCATTACCAATATATCAAAAAGTATGTTTAAACTCTTAGCTTGGTGGTACAGAGACCCAATGAGCATAAGTGGATTGGGGACTCAATTTTCTCCAATATGCTAAACTTTTTGCTTCTTATTGGAATCAGATCACTGATCTTGTGGTATAAACTAACGTTTGATCCTCCTACAAGACCTCTGCTTCCTCCTATTATTATTATCCTACATATCAGAAATTTTCGAACACTTCCTGAATGTGGCCAAGAGCCTAATCCCCAAATACCACCTACAAATACAAGACTAGGAACCTTCACTGCCTAGACATATTCAAGGAATTAGAAAGACCAAAGATTATGTGGTGTAATTAAAATGCATAGTACTACTTTGTGATATAATTCTTTACTTTGGTGTTGCCTGTATTTTTTAAGACTGATTAAAAATACTTTTTTGTATTTTGAGGGAAAATGTGGTGTTTATATCTCTGGGCCCTAAATGTCACTATTTTCAGTTAGGTATATACAAGTGTAGCACTACACTGAGTTGTTTTGTGAATTTCCCACACCTGAAGATGACACTCCCCACTCACCCATCAGTTACCGACACACTTTGAGGTATTTCAAATAATTTATCAGGCCAATCTTAGCATAAAAAAGGGAGGTTTAGCAAGTGTAATTATTCAAACAATCAAAAAGACAACAACATAACTCTAGTAAATATGGTTAAACACCTATAGTATTCTGACTAACAGTAATAAACAGAACTGAGCTGCATTTTCCTACTGTAGCGATAGTATATAAAGACAGTCCAAACTTGCTATAACAGTTTTTTTTAACAGTCTGGCAAAGTTTGGGCCCTTGGAGAAAGCACAACAATTCCCAGCATATAACAGATTAACTTGTATGATATTAGTCTCTTAGGCAGACTCTTCTTGATCTCTGGACACATGCTGCTATTCAGTAAAAGTTCAGTTCAGATCATACAGGGATAAAAGTTGCTGATGATGTCTCTGTTTCAATCCTGTTGAGACATTCCCTCTTTTCCTTCCTTACAAGTGGTGGGAGTGCTCTCTAGTACAGTCTGATCTCACCAGGCATCCAAATCACAACTTCGCAGAGAGAAGGTTCTCTGTCACTTAGCTTCTCTGAGTTCTCACGCAATTGTGGCCAGCTATGTCAGGCATCTGTTCATCCAGCAGCAGTTCTTGCTTGCAGGACCATCTCCTCACATTGAACCGTGTATGATGGCAGCAGCAGTCTCAAATCAGCCCTCTTCTTCTGGCAGCACAGCATCAGATAGCTTCAGCAAACTCTGCCGACACACCACTGTCCCCTTTCACTGCAACCATATGGTGAGTTCTCTCAGCTCCTCAACACAGGAAAATGGTTGCAGCAGCACATGGTCCCCACAGTGGCTTCCTCCTTACATTATGCAGGTTGGTGGCAGAACAGAGCTTCCTTTCTCCACCAGCCCAGGTCACTGTCCCCTTACTCGGTTGCATCAGTCAATCGCCATCATTCAGACCCCTCCACTTTGTCAATACCACAGAAGGTCAGACCACTAGGGTATTGGTTGTGAGCAATTCTAAAGTGGTTTGACAAGCTGTGGTTCCTATATCCTTTTTTAATATTATTTACATGTTCCCTCAGCTTTACCTTCAACTCTCTAGTGATCCTCCCCACATACTGGAGTCCACAAGGACACGAAAGTAGGTAGGTGACATGTGTGGAGCCGCATGTAATTAATTTTAAATGTTTTCCCTTGGGAATGGGATTTAAACTCAGTAGTTTTTCTCTTGCGATTTTTGGACGTTCTGCAAATCATGCATTTACCACAGCTATAAAAAAGTACTTGGTCCAAAAAAGTACAAGTTTTTACTGGAGGGTTAGTAACATTATGTGCCAACCTTAGTCTCAGAGTCTTGGGTTTAGTATAGATAAAATTGGGTTTAACTGGTAAAATCGTTTTTAAAACCTCATCTTTAAGAAAAGGGACTAATGTTTTTTGATCATGTTCTCTAATTGTGAATGTTGGCGCGTAAAACCTGTAAGGAAAGCAGTACTAAAATCATTGTTTTTAATATTTTTGTTTCGGAAAAGGTCTTTTCTTTTAATCTCCTTTACCAAATTCTTGGTAGCGATTAGGTCTTTGGTCTTATACACTTTTTCTTTAAATCTTTCCACAAGTGTATTAGCCTGTTGATCATAGTCTTCATCTAGATTACAGTTTCTTCTAACACTCAGCATCTGGCTCTTAAGGATGGAGTTCAGCCATCTAGGGTGGTGGCAACTCCCCATTGGGAATATAGCCATTGCTATCCACCTCCTTTAAGAAGGTTTTGGTGAATAGTTTCCCATCGTTCTTAAAAATCAGTAAATCAAGGAAATTTAGTGACTGCATGCTCCTGGTATCTGAAAATGAGATCCCATACTGATTTTCACCAATATGGGTAAGAAACCTCATCAATGTATCATGTGATCCTCTCCAGACCAAAATGATATCATCAATATACCTTTTATATACCATGAGCTCAGGGGGTTTGTTATTAAAAATAGCTCCATTCTCCCACTTTCTCATGAATATATTTGCTATGGAGGGAGCATATTTGGCTCCCATAGCCACACCCCTTTTTTGTCTATAGAATTTATTTTCGTGCCAGAAAAAATTAAGACTCATGGCAAGATCAAGAACTGCTGTTGTTACTCTGCCTCACCTAATTAGGAGAATCTGTGACACTCTTTGGCAGTGATAGTACCTGCTTGATTTACCTGAAGATTGCCAACACCATTTGAGTCCTTTCTATCTATCAATCCCTCTTTGGATGTTCTTTGTTCACTCCACTAAAGAAATTCAGCAAGTATACCACCATAAAGTCATCTAAAGTCTAAAGGACCCTATCTACACTAAGGACTCTAGTCATTATATGAGCGGGTTTAGGTTGTGGGCAATTCAGTGCACTGAACCAGGCATTGTGTTTAAACAGGTCTGTTAGGACTGTGGTTTTGGGGTGAAGAAGGGAGAGAACTGACAAAGAGAACACGGTCATTTCTCTGCCCTCCTGTCTGGTGTCAGGATGCCAAGAAAACCAGACCACACTATGATGCGTGTAAAATAAAGCACTTTATTGGAACAAACAACAATAAACACACAGCAAGAGTGAGGAAGTGAGAGCAGGAACAAGCCAGGGTCAAGTCCAGAAGCTGGTAGTCATCCAACCTGGGGTCCAGTCCAGAGGTTGGTAGTAATCCAAGATGGGGTAGAGTCCAGAAGCGGGTAGTCTACCGATGCGGGGTTGTCTGCAGATGTGGGATCATCTGCCGATGCAGGGTCGAGAGCCAGGAGAGTTGTCAGCCAAGCTACGTCATATATGAAGGAATACGGAGAACAGAAGACTGCTAGCAGAGATGCACCTTGGAGCACAAATGCAAGGACAAGGACTGTCACCCATCAGGTTATAGATATAGTAAGGTGTGCATCATCATCACTATGTGACACCCAGGCAGCAGGCAAGTGATGATGCAATCAGAGTTTATAAGAGCCAGCAGTCTGCACATGTCCAAGATGGCTGCCAACAGGAGGGCAAGGTAAGACTTTGACACCTGGACTCATATAGCTCAATTTAGGTAGTGTAGGCAGTTAATTCACCAAAGTGATATCCTAACTATAATTAGTTATATTTGTGTGTCTACCTCCGCTCTCGGTTTTTTCACCTAAAAGAGTCCCCTGAACGTAGACAGATTTGATGTTTGAGGTTCCTTTGATAGCCCTTTATCCTTTGTTTCACCCATACATATCTGCTTACTTTTCATTGCTACTATTGACTCTTTGCTTCCTTAAGCAAGTTCACAGTAAAGATAGTTTCTGTGTTCACTACAACCTGTGTCCATTTTCTTCAGTATTTACACTAACATTGTTGCCAGGTGTGCCAGTGGGGTTCAGTCTTTTTTGGGGTTAAAAATGCAGAATAAGGAATCAACAATATTCAAGCGGCTATTGCGGTAATAGTGCTACATATGGGGGCTCATCCAGGATATACCGCTACTCTGCAAGCAACTCCTCAAGACCCCCCCCCTACAAGTACCAGGATGGACCCTGATACTGAGACCCAGTGGGCGCTCACCCAGAGTCGAGTGTGGCAAATGAACTCCCTGAGGAGACCAAGACTGAAGAACAGATCAGCAAGGCAGTAAAGACATTGTCCCCAGACAGGAAGGTGTGGGTAATTGATGTTAGACCCAACCGAGGGGCCTCCCGCACCTATGCACTGCTAGAGTGGAAGTGAGGAGTCCCAGACAGTTTTCAAGGGACCAGTGTGCAGTTGGCCAACAAGAGTCTCATCTAACCCAGCTAAACACACAAGACACGTGTCCAGCAAGTTCCAGGCAAGTTGAGGCTACAGATTGGTACCTATGGCCACAATTGGGCCAGAGTTCTTTGTTGCCTTTGTGTAAAAATGGCAGAAAGACACTGCAACATACTCTGGAACTGGGTATCGGAAGCTCAGGGCCTTTTCTGGAAAACAATCCATGCCTACAGGGGAGTACGACTTTGAAGAGTGGTTGAACCAGGCCACATGAGCCTAGGATGACGGGGACATTCCTGAGACCCATTAGAAGCAGAGAATCACAGAGAGTTTAAGGGGGCCTGCCTCAGAAGCCATCCACAATTTGAAGATCAGCAAGCAAGATTGTGTTGCCCAGGACTACCTGAACATTCTGCAGGACATGTTTGGGCATAAAGGGAAGGTTTCTGATCTCATGTATCAGTTGGAACACACTTACCAAAACAAGGGAGAGAAACTGTCTGATTACATGAGACATTTGGACAAGATTATGTACCAGATCTTGCTGAAAAAGGGTCTAGACCCCCGGAAGGTGGATGAGGTCTGGCCCAACAAGTCTTGCGGGGAGCCAACCCTTGGACCCCATCACCCTCCTGCTGAAAACTCGGCAAGATGGTGGCACCTTGAAGTACCCAGATCTGATCCGGATTGTCCGGGAAGAAGAGGCCATGCTGGAAAACAAAAAGAAGAGCCAGAGGTCAGAATCTGTTGTCCGGATCAGAGTAGCCAGTGCAGCTGATATCGACCCGGAGGTTGAGCTCCTTAAGACTCAGGTGCCTCAGCTGATAGCCCTGCTGACTGCCAAGCCCACTGTTCTACACGATGAAGATGTTCCGGAGCCCAAGAAGTCCTCGATCTCTACGATTGTGATTTGCACTAACAAATCAAGAAATCTGCTTCAACTGTGGAGGAGTGGGACATTATCGATGGGTGTGCCCAAGCCCAGTGAAGCCTGAAGCACAGTGCCAAAAGCCAACGGGAAACTTCAGAGGGACCTGGGCGAAGGAGCCAAATGGGTCATTAATTATTAATCATGATTAAGTACACAGTCAGTGTGTGAAACGCGTCTACCTTGTCACGATTGTCATATTTGGATGTCCAGTCAATAAATCTGAATTTTGACTCAACCTGGAGTGCTGCCAATTCCTTTATCAAGTTTTCACGGAGGCGAGCCGGGGCATGCACCAGTGTGAGTTATCAGGCAATCACACCACCTTGAGCAGTGAGTTCTTGTCTTTACTATTTGAGGAGGCCACAAGGATGGTGAGCCGGGACGATGCATGCATCAGTGACACTATCCTGCTAATCTACCTGCTGGAGCACATGCTTCATGGAATCATGGACCGATGCCTTTAAACAGTTCTTCTGTCCTCAGCAGCACCCAGAGCTGTTAGGTTTAGGCAACCAATGGCAGCGTCTCCATCATATGGTGCATGATTAGGAGCAGACTTGAAGACCTTTCCATCTGAGCATCCACTGGCTTACTGGGTCTTAAGGATGGACCACTGGCCAGAACTTGCTCAATATGCAATGGAGCTACTGGCCTGTCCTGCTTCCAGCGTGTTTTCCGAATGGACATTCAGTGCTGCTGGAGGTTTTGTGATGGACAAAAGAGTGCGTCTGTCCACAGACTCTGTTGACCAGCTGCCTTTTATCAAAATGAACCAGTCCTGGATCAACAAGAGCTATCAAGCCCCTGATGCTGATGTAACTGATTGAATTTGCTATGGGTCTGTCATCCCTTGAAGACTGCATATGCTGCCTATCCTATTCCTCTGTGCTAAACACATAAAGGTGTTCTACAATAGAGAAACACTGTGTAGCACTGAATTTGTGAATAAACAAATGGTACAATAAACAATATGGTATAAATCAAACAAATCTTTGCTGAAAAATGGTGACAAAACACAAACTGGGTGCAAGTGAACAATAATTACAAAATGCAAATGACCCAAAATGTGACACAAGGTGCACAAATGGCACAAAAATAAATATGAATAACAAAAATTCAAGTGAAAAGCAGCAAATGTCCATAAACTTTAAACCAAATGAAACAGGTGATGTTGCCGGTGACAGACAGAAAAAACACTAAAGGTGCCTAATGTCCCGCCACCAGAGTCACTATGCTTCTTACCAGAAGTCTATAAGAAAAGGGCATATGTGCAACCAGATCCAATGCACAGACCACGTGCTGGAGAGAGGGATAGATGGGAATCCTCCCACACCTTCCTATACACAGGGGGAAGGTAAGCCTCTTACCAGATGTTCAAACTGTAAGGACCTTAAAAGATTCCCAAACTGAGAGTATAATCCTTTGTCTTAACCAGATGCTGTGATGGACCCTGGTAGTCTTGACTACTCTTGATCCTCAATTGGCTCAGCCCCTTACTTACGAAATGCGTAACGGACAGCAGAGAAAAACAGATGGAACTGGCAGGGGGTAGAGATTCCTTAAAGCCTGAGACTATGCTGTTAAGCAATAGTCAAATAACGCTTAGCGGAATCTCCTAATTGCTCCCAGACAAGGATCCTTTACATGGATTGGCTCCTTCCACAAGCTTTCAGATACAGGTCACATGCAGGGAAAATTAGCCTTCTTTCTACTACTAATTTTCCCTGCATGTTCGATTTGTACCATTTGTTTATTCACACATTCAGTACTACAAAGTGTTTCTCTATTGTAGAACACCTTTATGTGTTTAGCGCACTTTAACTTTTTTCACACATTATTCCACTACTTGGATCTAAAGTTGCAGCTTCACACAGGTCACAATCAGCGCACCTTCCACATTTCACCTATCCTATTCCTCTACCTTGATTCTGCTAGCTTCCAACAATGTTTTTTGTTTAGGTCACTACCAACCCCCAAGGCCTAATTTTTCTGCACTTGTATGACAAGTGCATACAATTTAAATGTCGTATGTCCCTGTGCCCTGCAAACTGTGAGGGGTTACGGTGTTCAGGCACCAACCAACAGCAAAGGTCCAATATTTTTGCACCTGTATGACAAGTACATTCAATTTCAAACTTGTATGGAATTCTTACTAGCAGGTCCCGTTCCTGCACCCAGCAAGAGTAACTGCAAGAGCTTGGTTACGGTGTTCAGGCACCACCAACAGCAAAGGCCCAATTTTTGGCACCTGTATAGCACATGCGATTTCAAATTTGTATGGCATTCTTACCAGCAGGTACCGTTCCTGCACCCAGCAAGAGTAACTGCGAGGGCTTGGTCATGGTGTTCAGGCTCCTCCAACAGCAAAGGCCCAATTTTTGGCACCTGTATAGCCCATGCAATTTCAAATTTGTATGGAATTCTTACCAGCAGGTACCGTTCCTGCACCCAGCAAGAGTAACTTCGATGGCTTGGTCATGGTGTTCAGGCACTTCCAACAGCAAAGGACCAATTTTGGCACCTGTATAGCACAAGCTATTTCAAATTTTTATGGAATTCCGACCAGCAGGTCCCGTTCCTGCATCCAGCAAGAGTAACTGGGAGGGCTTGGTCCCGGTGTTCAGGCACCAGCTACAGCAAAGGTCCGATTTCTGGCACCTGTATAGCACATGCAATTTCAAATTTGTATGGGATTCTTACCAGCAGGTACCGTTCCTGCACACAGCACGAGTTACTGCGAGGGCTTGGTGACGGTGTTCAGGCACCACCAACAGCAAAGGCCCAATTTTTCTGCACCTGTATGACAAGTACATGCGATTTCAAATTTGTATGAATTTTTTAGCAGCAGGGCCCGTTCCTGTGCCCAGCAAGAGTAACTGTGAAGGGTTACGGTGTTCCGGCACCACCAACAACCAAGGCCCAATTTTTCTGCACCTGTATGACAAGTACATGCGATTTGAAATTTGTATGTATATTTGTATATTACATTTTTTTCCTTTAGCAATTTCAGTATTGCTGCAGCAGGCTACATACATCGTAGAGATGCACTACTTTACAGGCACATTCAGGGGACCCCCCAGGAATGATATTTGAATGAATTTTTCATTTTTATAGTTTCACTTTAAGCCTCATTAAAATCAGTAAATCAGTGCTCCTTTAAAAACTATCATTTTTTATTTTTATTTTTTATTTTTTTCATTGCTACATGTTCCCCAGGTAGGTACCTGGACCCCCATACACTTTTTTGGGGCAATAACTTGCATTTAAGCCTTCAAAATTAGGCCGTTTGATTTTCAAGGTTTGGGTCCCATAGACTTCAATGGGGTTTGTTTATTCAAACAAACTTTTCCTCTATTCGCAGTGTTCTGGTGTGAACCGAACCAGGGGGTGTTCTGCTCATCACTAACCAACACATTTTGAGTCCTTTATATCCACTAAGCCCTCTTTTGGATGTACTTTCTTCACTCCACTAAAGAAAGTCAGCAAGTGCACCACCATAAAGTCATCTAAAGTCTGAAGGACCCTATCTACACTCAGAACTCTAGTCATTATATGAGCAGGTTCAGGTTGTGGATTCATTTAGTGCACTGAATCAGGTATTGTGTTTAAACAGGCCTGTTGGGACTTTGTTGTTGGGGTGAAGAAGGGAGAGAACTGACATAGAGAACAAGGTCATTCCTCTGCCCTCCTCCTGCCTGGACTCATATAGCCCAATTTAAGTAAAGTTGGCAGTTAATTCACTGAAATAATATCCTAACTATAATTGGTTATTTTTGTGTGTTTACCTCTGCTCTCTGGGTTTTTTTCACTTAAAGGAGTCCCCTGAAAGTAGAGAGATTTGATCTTTGAGGTTTCTTTGATAGCCCTTTATCCTTATCCTTTGGTTCACCCATACATATCTCATTACTATTCAATATTATTGTTACTATTGTTTCTTTTCCTCCTTAGGCAAGTTCACAGTAAAGATTTATGTGTTCACTACAACCTGTGTCTATTTTCTTCAGTTCTAACACTAACATCATTGCCAGATGTGCCAGTGGGGTTGAGTCTGGTCTGTTCTTGGGGTTGAAAAGGCAGAGTAAGGAACCAACCATATTCAAGCGGCTCCTGTGGAGGTAGTGCTACAATTATATTGCTCTGGTCAAAGTGTGTTAAAAACAGAAACATTTATAATAAAAATTAAAAAAAAAATTGAAAAAAAAATATTAATTTTGTACTGTCACTTGTCAGTGTCTCTGATCACCACCTTACCGGTTACATAAAGACAATGTACTGCACTGGTGACAGAATGTAAAAAAATAAAAAAATGTTTTTAATCTCTACATTTTCCTAAAAATTTGGTAAAAATTTACAACTTCAACTTTTTTTTCAACATTTTCAGTCTTTTTTCATTTATTTTGCAAGAAAAAAAAACGGTAGTGATTAACTACCACAACTGTCATTCAAACTGTGATTGGCCTGAACAGGAAGGGGGTAAAAGTGCTTGTTATTGAAGAGGTTAATTTTACTGTGAATTAGTATCAGGAAATAGGCACATGGCCGTTTTGTGGTAAATTAACTAAATGTATTGGGGTGGGTTCGGGTAAATGGTGGTTGGAGCATAAATGAGCATACAAAAGGTTGGTTTACACAGTCTGCTAGACAGTATATTCACTATGTCAAAGTAACTTAGAATAGAGTTCTGCACCACTAGACTGGAAATGAATCAGTATCAAGTCAGCAAGAAACAGTGCATATAGGCATTAACTGCAATGTGAATTTTAATACTATAACTAGTCTAGAGTGCACTCTAGAAATATGGCTAGGAAATAGTGCAATGTCTCATGAGAAGTACCTCTTAGCTTAAAGAATAAGTACACTAAGTAAAGGCCTCTGTGTAGCAGCTATAAAGGGGCAGTATTTAGTCCAAACTCTTCATCCAGCTAGTGTTAGGGCCCAGTTGTACCATAGGTGCACATGAGAATAGAGTCCTAGTCAAACCGGCAGGCTACTAAGGCTACTGGATGACTGTAAAGAGCTTAGCTTCTCTAGCAGCAGATAGTAAATCCCCACAGCAGCGCACACCAGTAAAGATGACCCGAAGAGCAAACTTTATTACCACTTCTGGACCAGAAGGTTTTACCCCCTTAATGACCCTTAATTTTTTGCAATTCTGAACTGCATTTTTTTAAAAGGCAATTGCACGGTCGTGCGATGCTGTACCCAAATAAAATTGTATTGTATAAAAATGTATTTTTTCCCCCACAAATAGCGCTTTCTTTTGGTGGTATTTGATCACCTGTGCGATTTTTTATTTTTTGCACTATAAAAAAAAAGAGCGACGATTCTGAAAAAGAAAACAATATTTTTCACATTCTGCTATATAATATTCCTAATAAAAAAATGTTAAAAAAAAAAATAATTGTTTTCATAATTTTAGGCCAATTTGTATTCAGCCAGTAAAGCAATACATTATTCAGTGCTAGATTGCATGGACTTTATGGACTTTACACATCATAACTTCTGTTGTGCATAATGTCATTTTGTCAATTTTAGTGCTGCACTATTGTCAATTTGTATTCTGCTACATATTTTTGGTAAAAAAAATCCCAACAAGTGTATTTTGATTGGTTTGTGCAAAAGTTATCACGTCTACAAACTAGGGGAAGGATTTATAATACTTTTATTTATTTAATTTTTTTTACTAGTAATGGTGGCAATTTGCGATTTTTAGCGGGACTGCAACATTTCGGCAGAGAGATCGGACCACTAACTGACATTTTTTACACTTTTGGAGGGACCAATGACATTACTACAGTAATCAGTGCTAAAAATATGCACTGTTACTGTAATAATGACACTGACAGGGAAGGGGTTAACCCAGGGGTGATCAAAGGGTTAAGTGTAAGCCTAGAGAAGTGTTTTCTAACTGTATGGGGGAGGGACTTGTGAAATCAACACAGACACCTGTGATCCGAAATTGGAGGATCACAGTTGCTCTGTGTTCATTCCAGAGAGAACAACGGTCTTCTATGTTTACAACAGCAGACCATCATTCTCTCTCAGTGGGTCACGGGTGCCGGTCCCATGTATCAGCTTCCCCGCTTCCTAATGGGGATGGGCGCATGCCCCAGCGGCACGTGCGCACCCCCAGGAGCACTTCTGCGAACCGACATACCCATACGTCGGTTCGCGCAGCCGAGCCAGCCTGCTGCAGTATATCTGCAGTAGGCGGTCGGCAAGTGGTTAAAGTCTATAGGACCCAAACTTGAAAAATCAAACCTTCCCATTTTAAAGGCATATATGCAAGTTATTGGCCATAAACAGGGTATGGGGGTCCAGGTATTGCCCTAGAGAACATGTATCAATGCAATTTTTTTTTTTTTTTTTTTTTTTTTAAGTTTGTTTTTTTCAGGAGCAGTCATTTTAATGATGCTTAAGTGAAACAATTAAAATTAAAAATTAATTTAAATATAGTGCCTGGGGGCGCATCTGTACCGTGGATAGAACCTACTGCAGACTGATTAAAGAAAAAAAAAATGAATGAATTGACATTTAAATTGTCAGCAATACAATATACCATTGCCAGCAATAGAAAAACAGAAGAAAAAAAAAAACGGCTTGAGGCGTTTAGGTCTGGTATGGATTTTAAGGGGAACCCCATGGCAAAATTCAAAATTTTAAAAATAAATGGCATGGGGCCCCCAAAATTTATACCAGACACTTATCCATGTATGCAGCCCAGGAGAGCACCCCCCCCCTCCTGAACCATACCAGATCACATGCCCTTAACATGGGGGGTCGCTTTTGGGGGGGTGGCATCGTGATTGACAATGGATCCACATTGGGGACATTGTTTTTTTATTTTTTTAGTAAAAGAATTGTCAAAAACGGTCTCTGTGTTTTTTTTACTTGTTGACACTTCTTTGGTGAATAGGTAGAGGTACTATGTACCCCAAAGTCATTCACATGAGGGGTGGGACCTGGGAGCCCCCTTTTTAAAGGGAGTTGTCGGGTAGAGGCCCTTGTCCCCATTAACATTGTGACAAGGTGCTTTGGCCCCTGCCCAAAAGCACCCCACATGTTCAGGTCATGTGGCCTATTACGGTTCAGGAAAGGGGGGGGGGGCGCCTGCTCATCACCCCCCTTTCCTGGCTTGTTGGGCTGCATGCTTGAATAAGGGTCTGGTAAAGATTGGGGGGAAACCCCACGCCTTTTTTTTTTTTTTCTTACTTTTTTATTTCTAGCAATGTTTTTTTTTATTCAGCTGTCAGTGGGGAAGCCCATTGACAGCTGATCACTCATTGGTTGTTAAGGAAGTTGCAGCCAGCCCACTGCTTAACAACCAGTTATTCACTGCGATTAAAGCTTTGCCCAATCAGAGCTTGGAATTCAATGCGCAGAATGCAGTACATTACAGGGCTATTTGCGGGGCGAACACCCGGTGAAATCCCTGCATGTTCAGTCAGAACCATTCGCCCAACTCTATTCACCAGTCCCAATGATATTATAGCTCACTATCTAGTCACACACAGTGATTAGTCCACTCTCTGCTCTGCATTCAGGTGGCTCTGGCTGTTGACACTCTGAAACACAGAACTTTGCAGCCACCTCAGGCCGCCAACATGCAGCAGTAATGATGTGCACTCCTAGTTCCCACTCATGGCAAAATGTGGCTTTGTCCTACACAGCCCTGGAGTATACAGCTCTTTCTCCTCCTCCTGGCTCTTGATTACAGTAGAGTCTCTCTCTCCTCAGGACCACAGTTCCCACAGTGCAGTACTGCCTGACTCAATCCATTGAATTCTTACTGCTCAATAGCTTCCTCCTCTCACTGATACAGCTTTTAACCAATTCAGCAGCACAGGGCAGCAGCCACAGAGAGAAGCTGCAGTCAGTGTTTTTCTCCCTCTTAACTCCTAGCCAACCACCAGGCTACAATACATTTTATGATTTATAAATGACTACAGAGCATTATTCTGTGTCTTTTTTATCTGTCCGAAGTTCAGCTTTAAGGACAAGTGCATTTTTTAGACTTCCACTGCACCTAAGAGATAGAGCTGAGCTTATATTTCAGTGTGTAGTGGCAACCTGCTATACAGGATGGGAGTAGTCTGCAGCTTCACATATTTGCCAGAGAACTGTAATTAGGTCCATCCACTTACCACAATCATACAGACTCCCACATAATAAGGCCAAAATGGTTCTGGACTCTGTCATGAAATCAGCACCTTTAGAAAACTCACACAAGCACAAACAAGGTCCATGCATATAATGCTGCTGGTGGTAATCACAACCGGAAACCTCAAAATTATAGACACAATGATAACTACTAATACATCATATCGTTTTCATGTACACAACAACAAATAATTTTATCAAGATAATCACAAAACTCCATAAACAGGCTGTTCCCACTGCTACATTGTATTCCCACAAAAAGTTTAACTTACCTGCACTGTGAAGTATACTGTATTGCACAGAGTGTGGCTTACCTACTCTTTTTCCATCCCCAACTGGTGCTTTTATAATGCATTAGTGTGATGGTCAATGGAAAGAATGCTCCTTACACTTGTGGTCACTGTGAAGAATTACCCCTTATAGATAGCTAAAAAGATCAATCGTGTTAGTGAAAACGTGTCAGTAGGAAGATATCTCTAAAAATAATTGTGAAAAAATAAAGTATCTCCACTACATATGACATATATTCTAACAAGGGATTTGACCATTGTGGTATGCATTTACATTGCATTATGTTTGGAGTGATTGGGAGTTTTTTTTTGCAGCAAATGATGTAAGTGCATGTATATTCACAAAAAAAAGTCTCTAAAAATCTGGTGAAATGACAGGAAACAAACTGATAGATTTTACTACAGTAATAGGGTGAATTTACTAAAAGTAATGGGGTGGATATACTAAAAGCACTCAGGGGGTTATTTACTCAAACTGGAGAGTGCCAAATCAGGCTCACTTCTGCATAGAATCCAATCAGCTTCCAGATTTTATTGTAAGGTATACATTGCAGTGCTTCTATAATTAAATTACAGTGATAATCAAGTTTATTATCCTAAAAAGAATAACAAAAACAGTGATAGAGGATCCAAAATGTGGTGAAGTTGAAAAAACACATATAGGGAGTTCTTCAGTTTTAAGGCGAAATGGTAGCTAGACACAAGCCACAAATCCAGACTGGGGACCACCACCTTTAACACCACCACTCACATCCTCTTACCAGATGTTGTTGACTTCCTATTACAGTGGTCAAATACCTCTATAAGTAATTCCAAGCAACCTCCAAGATGGCTCCCCTAATCTGGTATCCCTTCAGTAAGGTTTCAAATCCTGGCACCACACTAATAAAGGATCTCCCATGAGCAGCTTGAATCCACAAAAGTTTAAAGAAGCCACTTACATGGTAGACATTTCAGACAGGCATTCAAAATGGGTGTACTGAGTTTCAACCCCAAAAGATGTCCGCTCTCTGCTTAGATTCTGGTACCGCGATGATGTCACACTCCAGGCTCCACCCTACGCATTTCATTAAAAGATGTCGTCAGGTTTTATTGACAAAGCTTACTTGTACAACCTTAGGTTAGAAGCTGATTGGTTTAGTTTTAGCTTTAGTAAGTAAACCCCCATAGAGTGATCACTTTACAAGTGAAGTTGCTCCAGAGCTTAGTAAATGAGGGGGAGTCTGCTGACTTCAATCATCCAATCTTGTGCAAGCAAAAATGCTGTTTTTTTTCTCCTTGCGTGTGATTAGGTATTCTTTGTAAAGTGAAGCTTTACCACTTGTACTAAGCTCTGAAGAAAGTTGCAAAGTGCACAGTCTATTTGCCCTAAGTAGAACTATAGGTAAAACTTTTTTTCCATTTTGGATAGAGTAAAGCCCTTTACACACAGGCCGAATGCTGGCTGACATTCAGCCCGTGTGTATGCCAGCTGGTCCAACAGAAGCCAGCCGTTTGGTCAGCTTCTGTCGGACGAGCATGCTGGAAATGGCTGAGAGCACTGATCGAAGTGTTCTGGCGGGGGTACCATCCCCCTGTCAGAACACAACAGATCAGCAGGGGAGATCTCAATACTAATGCCAGATCGTTAGTACATCGGTTCCGACTGGGTTGAACCGAAAAAAAAAATAATAGTGTATACCAAGCTTAAGGGAGGATTATAACCATTTTTTTGCCATCTGTGTCCCCATTGAAAGATGTTTCCTCTATTACTTTTCTGGGGACAACCCAAAATGTGGGATTTTATTTTACTTTCACTTTCAATGACAAAGGTAAACAGGAAAATAGAGAGATTGAATTTAATGGGTGCATAGACAATAATAAAAATCTGACAGGTGTTCTAATCCACCTCCACTCTATCCAAAACTAAAAAAAAAAATGTACTTTAGGTAAATCAACCCCAATGATTTACATATTTCCACATTTAGGTTTCTATGCATTATTGTTGAGAGAACTGATCCAAAAAGGTAGAGACTACATCAAAATTGGCTATTATATGTTTACATTCTTAACCCTCTCACTGCCAGGTCTGTACGCCGTATGGACCGGCATTTCTCCTCTGCTATAAGCTCATTACAGCAGAATTGTTAAGCAGACACTGCTGAACAAGCTGATAGCTGTGGTCAGTGGCTGATAAGCCACTTATCAGAGCTATTACCTGAAATATCACCCCCCATGGCTGTCACTTCACTGTGCTGTGTCACCCACAGCTCCACCTTCCATTTCGGATTGCGCTCCAGTGGCTACTGGTAGGCGGTGAGGAAGCGATGCAGCACCTCCTCACCACCTGTATTAGCCTCATTTTACCAACAAAGCACTGCAACCACAAGCATTGTAAGAGGTTGTGGGTGTATGTGTGTCCAGGGAATGTATTAAAGTAAAAAAAAAATACTTTAGAGCCACTTTTAAGCACTATGCATTTTAAACTTAGATCTGCATTTCCAAAATTATAAAATTTTAATATGCTTTTTACATTTCCATTAATGTTGGGACGTATGCTCCATTACACTCATCTACTCATTGTATATGTTTTTTTTTTTTTTTTTTTTAGTATTGACAGAATGATTTAAAATTAGACAAAGTTAGTCATATAACTTTTGGGGTAATTCTTCATGTGCAGAGTAGAATGACAAGGAAACCTAGAGTATTACTGAGTGTCTGCAATTTGTGATAGAGGCATGACTTACAGTACAATCCATTCCGCTTGCAAAAGCTGAGAGAGGAATGAAATACAGAGCATTGGGTAATCTTGTTTGGATGATTTAGTAGAGGTGTACCAGTAATGGTGGAATTTACTGCTCTCCCATATATGTTTGATTATGCTTACATATTGTTATCTGTAAAGCTGCAGCTACAACTGGCTCACTGGACAAAAAAAAAAGTGGAAAATGTTACTGTTTTCAATAATTCAAACAACACATTCCAAATATTTATTGCATTTACATGTGTACAAAACTAAGAGAAAAAAGGCCCAGATGTATATTTTTTATATTAATATGGAAACAGCAACTCATACTAATGCCATTAAAGTTATTTTCCTGACAAGTTAAATTCTAGTTTTTAGTAATGGCATGTATTAAATAATTTTGTGTGTATTTTAGCATTCCAAATTCAGTTTGCTTATGTTGAATGCACATCACTCAGCTGTAGATATATGCATCTAAAGTATTGATGGGAAAAATAATTTGAAAAGATACATAATGAACTACACACACTGCTTCATGCAATAAAACCACAATTTTCTGCCAGCATGGGTATCATTGACTTCCCAGTATTATTTGGCAACCTAAGTGTCCTGGGTATGTAAACCCACACAAAAAAATGTACAATTTAAAGTTTGTTATTTTTAAAAGCATTGTTATATTAAAAAAAAATACTTGTTGATCCTGCATGAAATCTTGCCTGCTAATAACTCCTATGATCTTTGCTTGTGTGGCATTGTTGTAAGTTACACTGCTGGCGGATTTCTTGGTGGACTACAGAACTCCTCCTGTTTATTATAGAGAAGAGGTTTCTATAGTCATGTCCTAAAGTGACATTGCTGTTTTCTAGATACAGGATAGTGAATTTGTTTTGTCACCCTAAGACTGGAAGTGTGTTACTGCAGAACCACCCAGTGAAAATAATGCAAATATGCCTGAAAAAGAAAATAGACTAGAATCACTAACCCTTGCTCATCCCCCTTCCCCGTTTCCTCCAGATGTAAAAGATTTCTCCAATCACAGCAATTACTGACTTTGCTTCTCAAATGTAGAATTACACCCAAATATACTTTACAGCCAAGGAAGCTGCCATCTTAGCTTCTGTTTGAACTGCAGTTGCCATAATGCTGCAAATGTGATCAGCTATGACGTCACACCAGTCATTTGATGGCTTGACAGCTTAGGTAATAGCTAACATAAGCACACCAGTTACCGTAACAGTTATCATTCAAGGCACACCTTAACCACTTGCCGACCGGTCACGTTGACCCTACAGCGGCAAAGTGGCTCAATATCGTCCAGCGACGTAGACCTACGTCGCTGGACTCCTTCCCTTGTGGGTGGCGCGCACGCGCCGCCGGAGGCTCGATCCCGCTGTATTCAGTCACAGCGGGAGTCGGGACAGGGGAGGAGAAGGCGGTGATCACCGCCGCTCTTCCCCGAAAGCTCTATTTGTGAGTAAAAAAGACATCAATTTAATTTGGGTACAGCATCGCACAACCACGCAATTGTCCATTAAAATAACGCAGTGCCGAATCACAAAATATGGCCTGGTCAGGAATGGGGTAAAATCTTCCGGTCTTAAAGCGGTTAAAAATACGCTCATTGAGAATTTTTTTGTCAAAGACATGTAGCTAAATACGTTTTGGCCTAAATGTATGAATATACATATATAAATTGAATATATTGGATTTTTTAACTGTCAAAGTAGAAAAATATTGTTATTTTTTCAAAATTGTCGCTTTTTTTTATTAATATCGCAAAAATGAAAATCGCACAGGTGATCAAATACCACCAAAAGAAAGCTCTGTTTGTGGGAGAAAAAAAGACGTAAATTCTGTTTGGGTAAGGTGTTGCATGACCGCGCAATTGTCAGTTAAAGTCGCACAGTGCCGAATCGCAAAAAGTGGCCTGGACATACAGCAGGAAAATCCTCTGGTGGTAAAGTGGGTAAAGTCTTTAATTGGAAGTACTACGTTGGCTTCCATTGTTAAAGGCACCATATTATTGGTTATATGGTAAATAAGGCTATATTAAATTGGATCCGAACTCAACAAGTAGAAATCTGCATTGCTGACATTAATAAATGTTATTTTTGTCTAAGCAGTATCCCAAATATCTTTTTTTTTTTGTACTGAATTCAAGGATAGGGGTGTATGGGGATGACAAAGGCTGAGAAATGTGCAAGGTATTGCCACCCATCACTCACCCTTGGAAATTGACCAGGACACTTATTTTAAGAACACCAACGTTCCAAAGTTTTCCAATCCAGATACAAGGTAGCAAACAAAAAAACAACAATACACACAGACTAATATATTTTCTATCACCACAACTTACAGGCTTGAGATAAACCTTTCTCCTGACACCTTTTAGTCAGTACACAGTCTTCTCAAGTTGACTGGCACATAGGCTTTCCAGATCAAACACACTGCTCTCACTAGTGGTAATAGGTAAGCTAAACCAGGCAATATCACTTCTAGAGTTAGTATATAGTCCCACTTAAAGGGGGAGATTCACTAAAACTTCCGCACAAAGAATCTGGTGCAGCTCTGCATAGCAACCAATCAGTTTCTAACTTCAGCTTGTTCAATTAACCATTTCTGGACCGGAAGGATTTGCCCCCTTAATGGCCAGGCCATTTTTTGCGATTCGGCACTGAATTATTGTAACGGACAATTGCGTGGTCATGCGACATTGTATCCAAATAAATGTCCTTTTTTTACCCATAAAAAGAGCTTTCTTTTGGTGGTATTTGATCACCTGTGCAATTTTTATTTTTTGCGCTATAAACAAAAAAAGAGTGACAATTCTGAAAAAAAAAAAACTATATTTTTTCACATTCTGCTATATAACATTCCCCAAAAAATTAGAAAAATCTATTTTTTTTCATCCTTTTAGGCCAATTTGTATTCCGCTACATATTTTTGGTAAAAAAAATTGCAATAAGCGTATTTGATTGGTTTGCGCAAAAGTCTAAAAAACTAGGGGAAAGATTTATGTCAGTGTTATTTTTAAATTTTTTTACAAGTAATGGCGGTGATCGGTGATTTTTAGCTGGACTGTGACATTGCGGCAGACGGATTAGACCCCTAACTGACATTTTTGACACTTTTGGGGGGACCAGTGACATTACTGATGTAGCACCCTCCTAGTCAGGTGCAAGGTAAGAGAGTGTAGTTTTGGCTTCTCTACCAGAAGAGCAGCTGGCAAAATATTTGTGCACTCTGCTTATCAGGGAACAGGATTGGTAGTTAGTTCTACTCAGTGTGCCCAGTGTGTGATTCATCTGGTCTCAGGATATGTCCCCAGCTGATCCAATGGGGAGGCACGCTGGAAGCTGGAGGAAACCTGACCAATGACACACAAGCTTTTGGTACTGTCCCAGGGGTTGGCACAGAGAGTGGTGCAGGTAGAGGTCTTTGGGCAGGAAGCCAGGTCCCAGAAGGAGGCTGGCGGCTGCCTCCTCTTCTGCAGCAGTCGGTGGTGGTCAGTTCGCCTAGTGTACTAAGGGTGTTGGGCTGAACCCAGAGGTCCAGGAGTACAGAGGAACTTGCCCTGGGGTCTGCCCAGGAAGGGGACCACTCCGGAGTATAGAGTCAGTGGACGGGTGTCATCTAGCCCAGAGAGAAGGGGGTACTAGGGGAGTACCCTGAAGAGAAATACTATAGTAGCACTTATCTCATCTTCATTTAAGTGGCAGGATAAAGTAGCAGCCTTGCCGCATTCTCAAGTTAAAAGTCCTCAGCATTGTGAATAGTTAACAGTTGGAGTATCCCACTCATTCCTTCTCCCATCCCAATTTAAATAAAACCCCAAAAACAACAACCCCTGGACTGTTCTTTGACTGAGCCAAGAACTTAAAGTGTTAGGTTTTCTGCAAACAGTTGCTATAAGTAACCCAGGGGAATCCATAAAGTGTAATATCCAGCAGTCCTCTAGGGAGCAGTGCTACACTACAGTAATCAGTGCTAAAAATATGCACTGTTACTGTAATAATGACATTGGCAGGAAAGGGGTTAACCTAGGGGTGATCAAAGGGTTAATTGTGAGCCTAGGGGAGTGTTTTGTAAGTTGATCATAAAGACCCATGTTCCTATATAGAAGGATCACAGGCACTCTGTGATTATGTCAGAGAGAACAACGGTCGGCTGTGTTTACAGCAGCTGACCGGCATTCTCTCTCAGTGGGGAGCGATCGCGGGTGCTTAGCGGCAATTGTGGCCGCCAGCCCCATGCATCGACATCCTCGCTGCCTAGTGGGGGTGGGAGCGTACCGGCAGCGGTGCGCGCTCGCCCCCAGCACCGCTCCTGCAAACCGATGTACCCATACTTAGATACATGCAGCCAAACCAGCCTGCCACAGTATATCTGCGGTGGGCAGTCGGCAAACGGGTAAGCTTTGACAATAAAACCTGGAAACTGATTGGTTACTATGCACACCTGCACCAGATTCTGTGTGTGCCAGCTTTAGTAAATCTCCCCCAAAGTCTCTTACTGCCAGTCATCACTAGAGAGAGACTTACCCAACATCTTGCTGGCTAGACATGCACAGGCACATGCAAATCTTGCATATAATCTAGTTTATTCTGATGGCAGGTAGATGATACTCATAAACTTCTGAGATGCAAGATACTGTTCTTTGAGCTTGAATCCTTACACTTTCACCTTTCCCACAGCCTACAAATACAAATAAGACACACACATTTCTGTCTAGTAATGAGACCTGGCCTGCCTATGATAACTTCCACACACATGCACTGATTTGCATGCAGTCTATTTCTCTGTCAACCATTAAAGCTCTCTGTCAGTCAACCATTTCAATACAAAGAACCTGAGGGTGCAGCCACATGATGCAATCAAAAACGGTAGGTAAAAAATTGAGACATACACAAGCAAACAGTGTTAAAAAAAAAAGGGGGGGGGGATAAATGGTATCGCTACATTTTCCAGAGAGGGATAGAAAACATACACCATACCTTGCACATATGGGCTATCCCTCAGATATGAACCACAATTTGACTGCAGATCTCCATTGTATTACCTTAGAGATCAAAGTGAGTTGCCACTCACTATCCAACTGGATTGAGGGGCTGGCTGCTACGTATTACTTAGCAGAGGTAGCACTTTGGAAATAATCTTTAAAACCTCATAATTGAGTCATGTTATGAATGATGAATTACAATTGTGGTTTTGCTATATATAGACACCGAACTCAAATGCTTTATATTTCACAGAACCAGAATCATAAATAATAGAGTAATTAAACCCAAATATTAATAATGTCCCCTTATTTTACCATAAAACTAGCCTGTCTTCTCTTGGCACCACTAAGCTTTTAGAGGGGTTATGATTGTGCGCTAGAAGTAGTGAGATATTACCTTTTTTAGATTCTTTTGAGGATTAAACTACACACATTTGTCTTGACTTCCAAATTAAAATCTTACATACAAATTAAAACATAAATTTGTGTGAGGAACACACAAATTAAACATTTGGCCTTTCTTGACCACGTGTTGTTAAAAATGTTATGCATATTATGAATTAACTTCTTACTCATCACTCCTATGAAAAACTATGTCAATAATCAAAATTACAATTCCTGAGAGAATAGCCATGAGAAGTAGTGAAATGAAATAATAAAATAATGAGCTACGCCCAGTCTTCCCACCCCCCCAGCGCTGATGTCATGCCCGACCTGGAACCCCAAGGTTTGTGCACGCTGTCTTGTAGAGGGCCAAGCTGGAAGCCTTCTGCCTCGTTCACCACCAGCATGGATACATCTGGCTCCAAATGTCCTCCGTGTGACACAGCCTTACTGACCCCTGGAGGGTCTGACATGCGCTCCAGTGTCCAACATTTTGTAAGTTGCCAATTATCTACATACATTTATAGACTTTTACACATACTGGACTTAGAGTGGCGCTCCTTTGTTTCTGTTTTTTTACTGCTTAGAGATTCCTTCATCTCCTGTGAAGCTGCCTTCTATCCGTTCTTGCCAGTGTTGCTGCAGTCAGTCCACTGTCTTGTTACACTTTCATCATTCAGGCTGTCACTTTAGATCCTTTGTCTCATCGACCTATGCAACATCCACTCTTTCTATTCCTCATTATTTCACAGTCAAAAGTAATAAAGGTCCTGCCAGCTCCTTAAACTCCTCCATCAGATCAGGAAAGTATCACAAAACATATAGAAAAGGCAAGAACAGGGCTCTGGGGTTAGTAAACGATAAGTAACAACATTTTTTTGAACATAGCAAATTTACATGATCAGTAATGGAAAACCGACATAGGAGATGTAAGCTGACAGGCCACTCTGTGGCTGACAGATGGATGTAGCGCCACAAAACATGTAGCAGTGTGTTGGGATGGACACGTGGCCATGCCAGGACTTGGTGGGAAAGTTGGCGGGATGTACTGTCCTGATCAGGGAGATGGCAGTTGTCAAACACAGCCCATTATGTCTGGAGTGGGCAGGAAGGTTCCTGCTGTAAGAAAAAGCCGGGGAGGTTGGAAATGGGAAGGGCCGCAATGCATTTCAGAGGTTCCTCCTCCTTTTTCAAGAAAGCTGAAAGCAGAAAAAGAAGCAGGTATACTGTATATACACAAAGTGCCAGCCCAGAAGAACATTTGACAAGGGAATATAAAATTACTACTGCATGTACACTTTGCAACAAGAATAACAGAGGCAACAAGTGAATAAATGATATGAATGATATTTTCTTTCTGTATATTCTGAAATAACATTTCCCTGGCTCGATGAAAATACGGTTTATGAAGATAAGGTGAAATATGACCCAGACCCACCCTCTCTTGGCTGGACACTGCCTGAAAAATATCAGTGCATTTCCTGTGTCTTAATCCAAGAAATGGTTGTTCTTCATTAAACTGGAAAAAGCAGTACACTTCTGGTCAGTGGTGTATTTAGGTTTTGTGCTGCCCTAGGCCTAACTAAACTTGGGCACCCCCTAATTTAAATATGACCCACCCCTTCCTGTCTGTGGTCTGTCCGAATGTCCTCACCGGTGGATATTATCACAGCGCAGGTAGCAGTGTGACTGCTTTATGGGGGTGCCAGACTGATTTGCCTCCTGGACCCTGCCCTCTGGCCCAATTTGCCCCATAAGACTGGCACTATACTAAAAGTGTAGCGCAAGCCAGCAGGGACCCTTTTCGTGCGGGAGCCGGGAGTAGGCTGTTTATTTTTCATGCGGGGTGCAGCTTTTTTGCTGCCCCCCTTCAAAGTGCCGCCCTAGGCCTGGGCCTTTTTGGCCTAGGCCAAGATACAGCACTGCTTCTGGTGCCTTGAGCCTCATAGCTGTATATATGCAGTATGAGAAAATCAAATCAAATGCTGCCTCTGAGTGCTAGTATCATGAGATCTGGAGTGAGCGCGTGTAATGTCAGTATTGTGTTACTCACTGTTCTCCTTGCTGAAAAGGAATATATACCTAAGGACTGTCAGACAAATACACCCTTGTTTCTTCTACTTCATCCATCAAGATCTGCAGTTTCTGAACCTTTCCTGTGCCTGCTTGATCATTCCTCTAGTCCATCAGTCATCAGATGGGCAGCTTTTAAATATGGAAGCAAAGCTCTGCACCTACCAAGATGGCCACCTTCACACAAACAAACAGTGTGGAAAAAAGCAAGATATATCAAGAATGGGGAAAAAGATCTGCAGCAGGGAGACCACAGAAAACACAGGTGATAAGCCATTTGCCCTCTGCTTGTCTTTTATGAGCAGAGCTTAAAGAGTTCAATCTTTAAAGTTTGGAACCCAAGCCAAAAGTTATAGTTTCACTCGCCATAATAGAAACCATATTATGATGAGCTCATACATATTTATGATGACATTCATGTTAACAAACATTTCCCAGGTAAAGTTATCAGGAGATTCATGTTTCATTTTAAAAATACTGGCTTCTAGGAAGAACATTTTCATTTTTATATGAATGAATGATAGCTGTTTCAGCATTAGTAATAAAAACAGCAGCCCTTACATGCTGCTCTTAACAGCACTTGTGACATGATCAAAGACTCATAAAGAGCTTTCAGCTCCAATTTCATAGTGATTTTCTTGGTGGTATAATTTTCAGACATGCAATGTTGCTGATTTTACTAGTAAATAAAGAAGTAATGACCTTTTCCTATATTCAATCTATTTTTAAAAGGATATGCTAAAGAATAAAATGTTCAGATCAGGTGTGTTCTATGAACGATATCATTTTCTACAATTAATATGGAAGACTATCTCAAGATGAAAGTGCATATATTGAGTTTTGAGTAAACTTTTGAATGTGTGTGTCAATTTTTGCTTTGATTGCCTGTGCACTAAGGGGATCTGCAAGAAGGCCAGCATGGGAAATTTTACTTTACATGTTATTTACTTTTTAGAGGTGAACAAACTTAAAAATGTTCTCTTCAACCAGTTCAGGCCAGTGCTAGCCAATTGTTCATTGTGGTCAATAATTGTTTTTTAAATTAAATTAATGAAACTTGTAAAGTTTGCACCACTGCGGGTGAATCATCCTTGTGCCCATATTTTTAATTAAAGTTATTAATTCTTCACTAGTGATTGTTTGGTGAAATTCAAATTTTCTACTTTATAAATATACCCCACAGTGATAAAAGCCCCTCAAGGCCATGTCAAATAAGAAATCTAGACCACATACAGTACAAGATTCAATGATATATATATATATATATATATATATATATATATATATATACACAGTATCTCACAAAGGTGAGTACACCCCTCACATTTTTGTAAATGTTTTATTATATCTTTTCATGTCACAACACTGAAGAAATGACACTTTGCTACAATTTAAAGTAGTGAGTGTACAGCTTGTATAACAGTTTAAATTTGCTGTCCCCTCAAAATAACTTAACACACGGCTATTAATGTCTAAACCACTGGCAACAAAAGTGAGTACACCCCTAAGTGACAATGTCCAAATTGGGCCCAATTAACCATTTTCTCTCCCCAGTGCCATGTGACGTATTAGTGTTACAAGGTCTCATGTGTAAATGGGGATCAGGTGTGTTAAATTTGGTGTTATAGCTCTCACTCTCTCATACTGGTCACTGGAATGGCACCTCATGGCAAAGAACTCTCTGATGATCTATAAAAAAGAATGTTTGCTCTACATAAAGATGGCCTAGGTTATAAGAAGATTGCCAAGACCCTGAAACTGAACTGCAGCACGGTGGCCAAGACCATACAGAGATTTAACAGGACGTGTTCCACTCAGACCAGGCTCCGCCAGGTCGATCAAAGAGTGCACATGCTCAGGTTGTCTTTGGAAATAGACTCATGAGTGCTGCCAGTATTGCTGCAGAGGTTGAAGGGGTGGGGGTCAGCCTGTCAGTGCTCAGACCATACGCAGCACACTGCATCAAATTGGTCTGCATGGCTGTTGTCCCAGAAGGAAGCCTCTTCGAAAGATGATGCACAAGAAAGCCCTCAAACAGTTTGCTGAAGACAATCAGACTAAGGACATGAATTACTGGAACAATGTCCTGTGGTCTGATGAGACCAAGATAAACGTATTTGGTTCTGCTGGTGTCAAGCATGTGTGGTGGCAATCAGGTGAGGACTAATTATATACATTATAATGATCCCAAGCACACCTCCAAGACAACCACTGCCCTGCAAAAGCAGCTGAGGGTAAAGGAGATGGACTGGCCAAGCATGTCTCCAGACCTAAAGCCTATTGAGCACCTATGGGGCATCCTCAAATGGAAGGCGGAGGAGTGCAAGGTCTCTAACATCCACCAGCTATGTGATGTTGTCAAGGAGGGGTGGAAGAGGACTCCAGTGGCAACCTGTGAAGCTCTGGTGAACTCCATGTCCAAGAGGGTTAAGGCAGTGCTGGAAAATATTGGTGGCCACACAAAATATTGACACTTTGGGCCCAATTTGGACATTTTCACTACTGTTCTGTTCATGGTTTGTAAAAAAAGAAAAAAGAAAAAAAAGAAAAAAGAAAAAAAATTTAAACATACTGTCACCTGATCACCGCCACACTAGTCATATGAGAACACTGTAGTGCTTTCAAGTAAGTGAAAAAAAATTGTGAAAAGCAACACATTGTATTTCGTTTTTTTAATTTTCAAAAAATTTGTGACAATACTTCATGCCTCTTACAAAAAATGTTGGACTATCTACTTCTGGTGGTTATTTGCACCGTATAACATTTTATGGCCAACAGTACATCAGGATTGATCAATTTTCAAATATATACTATAGTTTGTAGACTCTATAACTTTCACACAAACTAAATATCATACACTGATTTTTATTTTTATTTTTGTCTTTTTTGTTTGGGTTTTTAGGAAAGAAAATACTAGCTGGTCGCTTTTTAAGTGGATGCAAACAAAATTGCAAGATTGTAAGGAAAAATTAAAAATTACAAGATTACAAATCACCAGAGTAAATTAACAGACAGTACAAGAAAAAGTAAACATCAGATTCCTATGCAAGGCTTATAAACACAAGTAGGCTAGTGAGGCCTGATAAACCAGTTAATCCAAGGGTTCCATTGAGCATCAAAGGCCACTACCTGAGCATTCCACAATGCAAGAGTTCTTTCATAAGAATAATGAAGGTTGACCAGTGAGATAACCTCTGAAGCATTGGGTGCATCCAAAGCCTTCCAGTGTCTGACTACCATGAGCCTGGATGCAAGCAGAAAATGAGTAACCACCATACGTAGCGAACTGGGTAATTGATAAATACCCAGGCTCTTGTTGCCAGAGCCAGATTAGGACTCAGTAGTATTCCCAGAGATAATTTGGAAAATGTTGCTCCAATAGCTCACAAAATGTTTACATTACCTCAAAATATGTATTCAATTACTCGTCTGACCACACAATTTGGGTTATTTTTACCAAAGAAATATAGCAAAGTACATGTTGGCCCTACATTTATGAAGAAAGATTGTTAATTTGAAAACTTTTCTACTTTTTCTAACAGAAACAAAGAAAAATATTTTAAAATTTTCTGTATTTTTTTATTTATATAGCAAAAAATGTAAAAAAAAAAAAAAAAAAGTGGCAAAATAAATACCACCGGAACAAAGCTCAGTGTGTCTCAAAAAACTATAAAAATTTCATGTTGCATGGTTGAGTAATTGTCATTCAAACTGTGACAACATCCTAAGCTGAAAATTGGCCTGGTAAAGAAGGGGGTGATAGCATTTGGTATTGAAGTGGTCCAGCAATACAAATCCCTGTCAATAGTGATAAATGACATCCACTGAAAGAAAAGATATGTCAATCTATGTATACATCTGCTTCTGTCACTACTCCTCGTTGAATTAAGGGTTCCCAGCTGACAGCTAATTTGTAAACAAAGAGGGTAGGGCCAGTGGCTGATGTAACTGACCTTATATGGCCATATTCATATTTGCACAGTGATGTCAGCCACCATCCCCTTGTCTTTGTTTACATTCAGGTGTCCGAAGGAAATCATCAGCTGGTAGCTGCATGGTCAGGCAAAGATGCATCACTGGTAGCCAAGAATCAAGTGGCTGCTTAGAAGAAAGATATCACATTTAGAAGTAGTAATACTGCTGCTAAATGTATCACTTCCTGCTGCAGCCATAGGTTCAGCTCGGTGGGCGAACACCCCATTTAGTTTGCCCATTCTGCAAACTGAATTTAACTTTAGATTCTCTTGTCTTAGTGAATCAAGTGTATGTGGACCTCAACACCAGGTTGCAAGTATATCAGACTAAAACATTTAAAAAAAAAGTGTATTCTAGCCATGTTTTGGAGATATGCCTTGTTATGTTTACTTAATGTATTCCAACATGAGGGAGGATATATTGAGTATATCACATAACCAGAGTTAATCATCTACTTTTAAATTCAAGAGGCCAGGATAGACAGAAAACATCTGTTTAACATCTGCTTGGTGTTTACATGTCACCAAGTCCCTGTGCCATGATTCAATTATTATACCTGAGCAGCTTTATATGTCTTCTTCTTTTCAACGAAGCTTAATTTATCTAATGTACAATTTCAAACAAACTCAGCTCTAAAGAGGATTGAATGGCTGCAAAATGACCTTTCTATTCCACAAAGTGTTCAGATTTATAATTTGCACAGACGATTGTAGTCTTTGTGCAATCTCCTGTTTATTGCTCAACATATCATATGCCATATGTGCTAACCTTGTTGCTTCAGGATTACAGCTAAATTCCCAACAAAATCATAAACTACTTAAAATAAAGAGATCTGTTTCAATGCAGCAGATTAATGTCTAATGTTTCTCTCTTTTTTTTTTTTTTTTTTTAAGTGACATTTATACCAAGCAATCAACAGTGCAACTTTTTCACAGAGGTTACATGTTTTAAATCGGTTTTTAATTAAAGGAGTATAAAAAAGTACAACAAATATATATATAAATTATTTATTTGACAATGATGATAATGACAAGGGCCTCTTCTCTACAACCCTGGCCCAGTGGTTGTGGGGTGTATGTGTGGGGGCTTATCAGAAACTGGAAGACCCTGTAAAAATTACAGGGCTTCAAGATGCCTAAGTCTACTATGTAAATCAGCAAGGGGTACAGAATAATCCTACTCATTCATATGCACAAAAAATCCTGAAAACTGCATTTAAAGACAAACATTTTATGATATGTTCTTTTAAAATAATGAAACACTTAAAACTCCCATGATGTAAAACCATGTTAATCACATCATCCAGTGATGCAGATCTTCATCAAACAGAATGTGACCATATTTGGTCAGTAATCTCAGTGCTACCTCTGGCCCTTCCTTTATATGGCTAGTAATTCCTAGTCAGTTAATGAATACGTTTGGTTGACATCACTGGTTACTAAGGATACAGTTGGTGTTGACACCCACTTCTTCCTTAACCACTTGCCGACCGCCGCACGACTATCTACGGCGGCGGTCAGCCCCTCACAGGCAAAGTGACGTAGGTCTACGTCGCTCGCCTGTGAGGGTTTAGGGAGCGAGCGCGCGCCGCTGGAGGCGCGCTCCCGCTCCCGCGTGGTCACGGACCCCCCCGCGCGTGTGACTGGCGGACCCGATCGCCGCCGGCCACTCTGCGATCGGCGGGGGAGAGGGAGAAAGTCAGGCAGCTTGTGTAAACAAGCTGCCTGTCATTCTCCTCTCTGTATGAGAGATGATCACATGGATCTACTATGTAGATCCATTGATCACTCTGCATACAGTTGAAGCCACAGCCAATCACAGTTAGAATCACGCCCCTAGGGACACACACAGCCCCTCCCTCTCAAATAAAGTTAACCCCTTCACTACCAGTGTATTTTTACAGTAACAGTGCATATATATAGCACTGATTACTGTAGAAATGTCATTGGTAACCCCAAAAGTGTCAAAAATGTCAGTCAAGGGTCCGATCTGTCCGCCGCAATGTCGCAGTACCGCAAAAAAAATCGCAGATCGCCGCCATTACGCGTTAAAAAAAAAACAACAAAAATGACAAAAATCTTTCCCTTTGTTAGTAAACGCAATAACTTTTGCGCAAACCAATCAAAATACGCTTTTTGCGATTTTTTTTACCAAACATAGGTAGCATAAAACAAATTGGCCGAAAATATTAAAAAATTTTGATTTTTACATTTTTTTTGGGGGGAATTTCATATAAAAAAAAAGGGAAAAATATTGCTATTTTTGCAAAATTTACGCTCTTTTTTTGTTTATAGCGCGTGATCAAAAAATCGCACAGGTGATCAAATACCGCCAAAAGAAAGCTCTGTTTATGGGAAAAAAAGGACGCCAAATTCGTTTAGGTACAGCGTCGCACGACCGCGCAATTGTCCGTTAAAGTCACACAGTGCCGAATCACAAAATACCCTCTGGTCGTTTAGCAGCCAAATCCTCCGGGGCTTAAGTGGTTAACAACCATTTACAAATGCTGTAATATAGTAGAGGTAATAAAACTGATACTATACCTGATATTCAGCTCCCACGGTGTGAGAAAAAAGTAAGGCATTCAGGCAAGTGGCTGAACAGGAAAGTTCAGTCTGAACCTGTGTCTGCCCAAACCTTGAGCTCATCTCTAGTTAAGAGTTATGTTAAGAGTTACATCAAATGTTGAAGTGTATCTCTAACCAATTTTTTTTTTTAATTGGTGAGAGTCAGAAAGGTAAGATCCCCTACCAATAATTGCTGTCTGTGTCCCTGCTGAGATGATCCATGACCCAAGAACAAAGGGTCACCTCATTGTAACTGGAGTAGCAGTTGAAAAGGGGCTATGCAAAGTTGCTGGGTCTTCTGAAGAAGCTGCATGCTATTAAGATCCTGTCTATCTACCTGCATGCTGATTCTAGTAGTGGAGGGTCACTCACTTGCCTGCAGATCACTTGCCTAACTACCTCTGCCTTGTCAGGCGTATACTCTCTAAGCTGCTGGGGGATGAAATCAGAGAAATGTATCATACTTTATCATATCCAGGAACCCAGAAATTTGAGGGAAAAGGCATTAAAGTTGCCTGCATCTGCATCTGAGTACTTTATGTAATTGTGCTTGTCACTGCAAAAGTTGTTTTGAGCACCTAAAAATATCACTTAAAACAAAACTGATGTGGAACTGTAGCTGATTTTTTTATTATATATATATATATATATATATATATATATATATATATATATATATACACATTATCTTACAAAAGTGAGTACACCCCTCACATTTGTTTTAATATTTATTCTATCTTTTCTTTCAGTTCGTTTTTATTGAAGTTTTTTTTTGTAAAGTACAGATAAATACTGACAAATTATATATTCCCTCTAGTTCCTCCTGTTTTGAACTGTATTGTAACTGTATTGTCTTCCTTCACATTGTAAAGCGCTGCGCAAACTGTTGGCGCTATATAAATCCTGTATAATAATAATAATAAATAATAATATACAGAGGTATATTCCGCGCGCCAAGGAGTTACAGGAGTGGTTAATAAATACTATAAAGGTTGAAATGTGGGTTTTTTTTTTTTAAATTCTAAAAAAGAAAACACAATAGGCTTTGCAGCTGCTGTATATAAAGGGGATAGTATGAAATATATATTCTCATAGAAGATCAAATACAGTGCTTGCTATAAATCATGGATACCAATATCTACATTACTCTCTAAATGGTATGTGTATTACCGGTGTAAAAATTATATAGCAAATATCAGAAATCAAATATCAAAAAAAACATCAGGATAAACTCCATCAATTGATTGATTGTGCAAATCGGTGCAAGATAAATAAGCATAAAATTGTAAAAAACAGAATCAATATGTATGTGAGAAATAAAATCGCTAAAACAATATATATATATATATATATATATATATATATATATATATATATATATATCGAAGAGAGGGGTATTGAATGGGATTGTGGTGTAACCATAGGGTGGGGACCAAGGAAAACCCAGTGGAATTCCCATATTGAAGGTGGACTTTAAAGGGCTGGTATAGTAATTGGTGAGCAAACAAATGAATAAAAAATGTTTAAATTTATTGAAATTTGTTGTTGAAAACAGATATCAACATGATTAATTCACATGTGGTAGCTAGCAACATAGTTTGAACATGAAGACATAAGATTAGTCCATAGACAACTCAACCATGTTGAAACATTGAAGGTTGTTTCTTAGTGGTGGTTCGACGCGTTTCGCCGGAACAAAGTAATCGGCTTCTTCAGGAACCAATTGTTAGCGGCTAGAGAAGCCTCTAGTTCACAGTTGGAGTTAACATGGATAGGGTTCGAGATATCCCTAATTATCCAGTGAGGCAAGGATGTAAGTAACCCTCTCCAATAAATCCTCAAATAGGGGTCCAAAGAACCCCTTAATGAGGGTAGGTGGACCGAACCTCTTCCATGTTTCCCAAGGGGATGAATACATCCGATGACGTATGCCAACGAGTAACCTCTATGTTGTCACCATGGGGTACTCAACAACGATACGATGTTGAAGGCAGGGGATTGATAAAATAAAGCCCTGAACGACTCTTGCCAAAGAATTAGCACTATGTAGAGGTCTGGACGCCGTTGCCCGCGGTGATTGTTACCGCTGCGGTAACTAGCACCGCGGGCATCGGCGTCCAGACCTCTACATAGTGCTAATTCTTTGGCAAGAGTCGTTCTGGGCTTTATTTTATCAATCCCCTGCCTTCAACATCGTATCGTTGTTGAGTACCCCATGGTGACAACATAGAGGTTACTCGTTGGCATACGTCATCGGATGTATTCATCCCCTTGGGAAACATGGAAGAGGTTCGGTCCACCTACCCTCATTAAGGGGTTCTTTGGACCCCTATTTGAGGATTTATTGGAGAGGGTTACTTACATCCTGGCCTCACTGGATAATTAGGGATATCTCGAACCCTATCCATGTTAACTCCAACTGTGAACTAGAGGCTTCTCTAGCCGCTAACAATTGGTTCCTGAAGAAGCCGATTACTTTGTTCCGGCGAAACGCGTCGAACCACCACTAAGAAACAACCTTCAATGTTTCAACATGGTTGAGTTGTCTATGGACTAATCTTATGTCTTCATGTTCAAACTATGTTGCTAGCTACCACATGTGAATTAATCATGTTGATCTCTGTTTTTAACAACAAATTTCAATAAATTTATACATTTTTTATTCATTTGTTTGCTCACCAATTACTATACCAGCCCTTTAAAGTCCACCTTCATTATGGGAATTCCACTGGGTTTTCCTTGGTCCCCACCCTATGGTTACACCACAATCCCATTCAATACCCCTCTCTTCGATTTCTAATAACCAGGATGTGGGCTTGGTTTAGTAGTTCCTTGATCTGACTGTATAACAATTTTTTTCCCAATATATTTATATATATATATATATATATATATATATATATATATATATATATATATATAAATAGCCAGAAAAGACTGTCCAAAGAATATAAAGTGACTTCTGTGCTCCAATATAATAAGAATGTCCTTGATGACAGAAATTCAAAAGTGCAAGTGCTCTGGCGGTGACAGACAAATCCCTTGTAAATAGGTGAAGTGAATCACTTACCAAATGAGTTGGGTTCTATATGCCGTATGGCACTAGAACCATTCACGCTTGCAAAGCCCACTGGGCTTAATAGGTTTTCCCCTCTGTATGGTCCTCCGGAATGCTGAAATTCCTCTATGCTTCCAGGTACTCGATCAGTAGTAACATGTGGGGGAGAAAGAAAGCTTCAAATCGTGTGATAAAGTTTAAAGGAAGCAGTCTTTATTTTTCCATAGCTCGGGTAAAATAAATTAAAAAACTGTTACACATCACTGGTGGTCTAGCGGTGCGAGTTGCTCGTCCTCCTCGCGGAGCAAACAGACTCACTTCCGGCTTGCGTTCCACCTCTGACGAAACGTGCGTCGGGAGCGTGAGACCGTAGACTTCCGTGTTGGTGGAACGCTGGCTTGAAGCGGTGTTCAACATTCAGCTACCGTGATTTTACATGACTTTACAAAGCGAAAGTTTCTTGGAATTGTAGTAAGTGCATTACCTTTAATAAAAACTTGATGTTTTCAACGTACTGCACCATGAGAGATTTTCTTGCTTTTCCATATGTCCATATTGAGATCCTGTATTTGGTCTGAATGCTTACCCCGGTGAATGAGGGAATTTGGAGCGGAGGATCGTTTATTTATTGGATCATTATGCCTATGTGACCCCCTATAATCAAGGGGTCATATACTTCTGGTAAGAAGTACCTTGTAAGAGCACTGGGTGAAAGTGTGGAGGTGGAGGCTCTATAACATTTCTATCAAGTCTATGCTTTTATCAAAATTGTTGTCGCTGATTGTCTGGACTTTTTATTGATAATAAGCAATTTCAGAGACTTTTAAACTCCTTTATATTCTTATTTATTGTATTTAAATTTGCACTAGCATTTTATTGATTCACATTACATGTTGAGCGCAATATATTCACCATTTAGAAAGTGTACAGCTTGTATAACAGTGTAAATTTGCTGTCCCCTCTAAATAATTCAACACACAGCCAATAATTTCTAAACCGCTGGCAACAAAAGTGAGTACACCCCTAGCAAAAACTGTCCAAATTGGGCACAAAGTGGCAATATTTTGTGTGGCCACCATTATTTTCCTTAACCCTCTTGGGCATGGAGTTCACCAAAGCTACACAGGTTGCCACTGGAGTCCTCTTGTACTCCTCCTTGACAACATCACAGCTGGTTGCCCCACAGATACTCAATAGGGTTATGGTCTGGAAACATGCTTGGCCAGTCCACCACCTTTACTCTCAGCTTCTTTAGCAAGGCAGTGGTCATCTTGAAGGTGTGTTTGGGATCGTTATCATGTTGGAATACTGCCCTGCGGCCCAGTCTCCGAATGGAGGGGGATCATGCTCTGCTTCAGTATGTCATAGTACATGTTGGCATTCATGGTTCCCTCAATGAGCTGTAGCTCCCCAGTGCTGGCAGCACTCATGCAGCCCCAGACCATGACACTCCCACCACAATACTTGATTGTAAGAAAGACATACTTGTCTTTGTACTCCTCATTAGGGATGATCGAGCTTTTCAAAAGTTCGGTTCGACCAGAACACCCGAACTTCCCGAAAGTTCGGCCCGGATTTCAGAACCCCATTGAAATCAATGGGACCCGAACTTCGGTAATCAAAAAACATAATTTTGAAGCCCTAAAACCCAATAAATGCCCCTAAAAAGTGCCTAGGGTTCTGGGTCATGCCCCAGGGACTATTAATCACACAAAAAAAGTTCTTAAAAATTGTCATTTTTGATAGAGAGCCAATTATTGAGAAAAATTATTGAAAAAAAAAAAGAGATTTCTTTGGATTTAGTGTCTGGGGGGGGGTCTAAAAAGTGTACCTGTGAAGTTTCAGCTCTGTAGCATGTCCAGAACCAGAAAAAAAGTTTTTTTGTATTAGAATTAATATAGAACAGGATAGTGGCTCCGCTATTTTCACACCTTGCTGGTTTTGTAGCTGTCGTTTTTTTGGGCATTTTTTGGGGGTTATTGGAGGCAGGCATAACATCCGAACTTCTGTGTAGGGGTATATATACACACACACATGTATGTATATATACACATATATAGGTGTGAAAGTAGCAGAAACCTATGCTTGCGCTAATGAAATAATTAACACCCATATGGCTTCTCTGCTATAACACCTATACGTGTGTATGTGTATAAATACATATAAGTGCTTGTGTATATATACCCCTATACAGAATTTCAGATGTTTTGCCTGCCTCCAAAGACCACCAAAAAATGCCCCAAAAAACGCCTGCTGCAAAAACACACCTGGGCGTTTTTGTAGCTGGCATTTTTTTGGGCATTTTTTTGGGCGTCTTTGGAGGCAGGCATAACATCTGTACTTCTGTGTAGGGGTATATATACACACACACATGTATGTATATATACACATACACATATATAGGTGTGAAAGTAGCAGAAACCTATGCTTGCCCAAAAAAACTCCTGCGCCCAAAAAAAAAGCCCAGGTGTGTTGTTGCAGGCGTTTTTTTGGGCATTGTTTGGGGGTCTTTGGAGGCAGGCATAACATCTGAACTTCTGTATAGGGGTATATATACACACACACTTATATGTATTTATACACATACACATATATAGGTGTTATACCAGAGATGCTATATGGGTGTTTATTATTTCATTAGCGCAACCATAGGTTTCTGCTACTTTCACACCTATATATGTGTATGTGTATATATACATACATGTGTGTGTGTATATATACCCATACACAGAAGTTCTGATGTTATGCCTGCCTCCAAAGATGCCCAAAAAATGCCCAAAAAAACGCCAGCTACAAAAACGCCCAGGTGTGTTTTTGCAGCAGGCGTTTTTTTGGGCATTTTTTGGGGGTCTTTGGAGGCAGGCAAAACATCTGAAATACTGTATAGGGGTATATATACACACACACTGATGTGTATTTATACACATACACACATAGAGGTGTAATAGCAGAGAAGCCATATGGGTGATAATTATTTCATTAGCGCAAGCATAGGTTTCTGCTATTTTCACACCTATATATGTGTATGTGTATATATACATACATGTGTGTGTGTATATATACCCCTACACAGAAGTTCAGATGTCATGCCTGACTCCAAACATGTCCTCAAAAAAGCCCTATAAACGCCTGCAGCAAAAAGCAGGGTGACAGGGGCAAAGCCACTATCCGGTTCTATAGGTGTTCTAAGAGAAACGATCTTTTCTCTATAGCGGTCACCCTGACATGGAAGGGTTTTGTCACCCTGCCATAGCAGTCAGAGTCAGTTAACCCTACACTACACTACATTCCCCTTACACTTAACACTTTCCCTACAGAAACTAGATCATTAAATCTAACTATAGTGGAAAATAGTACCCTAACTACACTAGATTTCCCTTTCCTCACACTAATAATTGCTAAATGACACTTTGAAGCAGAAGTAACAGAACTGCTTCCACTCTCTTCCACAGCTCTCTATTAAAATGGTAGAGATTTGGCGGGGGCTATCTTATATACTGGGGGGCGCATTCACTAATGATTGGCCTCTGGACCCCCTAGTCACTCCAATCACATTCCTAGCATTCTCCTGCCCCCTCAATTGGCTTTTACTGATGTTTCTGGTCCAATCACGGGCTTTTAAAGCCCAGTTCCTGTCCCATTGCATTTTGGTCGGTTCTGGTTGCTGAATTCCGAACTTTTTCAGCAAAAAGTTCGGAATTCGGCCGAACCTCGAACAGTCAATGTTCGGGTCGAACCGATAGCCGACCCGAACCGTTCGATCATCCCTACTCCTCATCTGTTTGCCGCCACAAACGCTTGATACCATCTGAACCATATAGGTTTTTCTTGGTCTCATTAGACCACAGGAAATGTTTCCAGTAATCCATGTTCTTAGTCTGCTTGTCTTCAGCAAACTGTATGCAGGCTTTCTTGTGCATCATCTTTAGAAAGAGGCTTCCATCTGGGATGACAGTCAAGCAGACCAATTTGATGCAGTGTGCGGCGTTTGGTCTGAGCACTAATAGGCTGACCCCCCACCCCTTCAACCTCTGCATCAATTCTGGCAGCACTCATACGTCTATTTCCCAAAGAAAACCTCTGGATATGACGCTGAGCACGTGCACTCAACTTCTTTGGTTGACCATGGCGAGGCCTGTTCTGAGTAGAACCTTTCCTATTAAACCGCTGTATGGTATTGGCCACCGTGCTGCAGCTCAGTTTCAGGGTCTTGGCATTCTTCTTATAGCCCAGCCCATCTTTATGTAGAGCAACCACTCTTTTTCAGATCCTCAGATAGTTATTTGCCATGAGGTTCCATGTTGAACTTCCAGTGACCAGTATGAGAGAGTGAGAGCAATAACACCATATTTAACACACCTGCTCCCCATTCACACCGGAAACCTTGTAACCATTAATTAGTCACATGACACCGGGGAAGGAAAAGGGCTAATTGTCACTTAGGGGTGTTCTCACTTTTGTTGCCAGCGGTTTAGACATTAATGGCTGCGTGTTGAGTTTTTTTGGAGGGAACTGCAAATTTACACTATTATACAAGCTGTACACTCACTACTTTACATTGCAGCAAAGTGTAATTTCTTCAGTCTTGTCACATGAAAAGATAAAATATTTACAAAAATGTGAAGGGTGTACTCACTTTTGTGAGATACGATAGATAGATAGATAGATAGATAGATAGATAGATAGATAGATAGATAGATAGATAGATAGATAGATAGATAGATAGATAGATAGATAGATAGATAGATAGATAGATAGATAGATAGATAGATAGATAGATAGATAGATAGATAGATAGATAGATAGACTGGATGCATCCTGAAACAGATGGGATGGGCTGCCCCTGACCGCCAATAAATTGTCTGGTGAATCTGGGGTGGATATGAAATAGTAGGGCAGAGAATAATACATTTTGCATGCTCCAGAGACAATGGCAGACTGGGGGATTTTTCTTTTCTCCTATAAAGCATCTTGTGACAGGAAACTGGTCCTGGTATGTGTTACATTTTACTGGTTGCTGTGCATTTGGGCCTTTTTCCTCTATTTTAGGAATTCCCTTCCTTTTAATGCTACCATTTACTGTCCATTTGAATTTTATCAACTTCTAGCCATGTGGTTACATACTGATTTCTGTTTCCGCATTTTTATTTATTTATTATTTCTTTTCATTATTCTCCCATGGTGCCTTTGTAATATGTATATTATTTCCAGTTTATGTGTAATGTTGGGTATCCTTGGAGACTGTTCCCTGATATTGTCTCATGTGCAAAAACGATGAAGGCTTGTTTACACAAGTGGCACTCTTTATCACTGTCTCTGGCTCTGCTTGTAGGGTAGATTGGGGTGGAATGGAGCAGAGCAGGCGTTGGTAGTCCTGCTCCAGTTCCCACTCCATTCTGACCAGATGATTCAGGTCTGACCCCAGGTCAGCCACTCTGGGGAGATCCAGTAGGGCTTCCCTGGTGTCCTGGATTTCCCAGCGCCGAAACTCTGCTGGACATCCAAAGTCCCTCTCCTCAAAGGCCTCCCACAGCAAGCCTGGGCCACTATAGTCCTCACCTTCCGGCATTTTGTCGTCAGCCATCCAGTGGTCGCCGGGTGGCGTACCACTTTAGTGCCTGGTAAGCTTCATCCAGCCACAACTCCTTCCAAATCTGGTCCCACAGCTCTGTCACCCACTCATCCAGGGGTTGCTCTCCTAGGAAAGGTAACCGCAGGGCAACGTATACCTGGAAGCGCTGTTCTTCGCTGGGAAGGTTCTCTCTCCGCCTCCACTGCACATTCTCTAAGACCTCATACCACATTTACTTTCGAGTGAAATCTCTCAAGTCCAGTATGGCTTCCTCTGATACAGGCCCATCCTGTTGGACCAAGTGTTGCTGCAACCTCCAGAGAAACTCCTCCTCATATGGGGAAGCTGCACGGGTGTTAGCTCGCTCCATAACATTACCGGTGTCTCCAAACTGCTTCTCCTCCTCCTCCTCCACTTGAGACCCCACGAACCGCCGCAGCTTTGTTAGGGTCTCGCCGTCTCCTACCCACCCTGGACCTAAGACAAGGCTCCAGGTTCCTGTGGGTGAACCTCTCTTTCCCCAGAGAGTGCAGCAGAACAAGCTCTTATACAAGTTCTTACAAGAGCTTAGTGATTATCTAAGGGAGTATGGAAGACCATAGCAATCCCTTGTAGCATATCCCCCCAATAAGAGACAGGACTCTAGATTGAGGGTGAAGTAACTCTAGAACCACTTTATTGAACAGACTTATATACAGTTTTCACCCACAAGGTTACCACCCAGGTGGACCTTATTGAAGACTGAACGTAACATTCACAATCCAATAGGAACAGAGTTTTACAATCTCCATCCAAGTGATTTGTGGTAGATTTCAGGAAAAAGTACTACCATCTCCTGAATTACCTTTTTTTTCAGCCAAATTGGGGTTTTTTGTTAAATACCATGCTGCAACCATGATCCATATGCTTGAATGTGTGGTACTGCTGGCCAAACGTGACCTTTTATAAGCATGTTGCCAATTTTGTTGTAACTGGCCACTGACCATGTTAGATTGTCTTTTAGCAGAGAAGGGCTGCACTTATAAGTAAGGCTTAAAGTGATTGTAAAGTCTCATTCTTTTAAAAAAATAAAAAATAAATGTGTTATACTTACCTGCTCTGTGCAGTTGGTTTTGCACAGAGTGGCCCGGATCCTCATCTTCTCGGGTTCCTATTCTGTGCTTCTGGCCTCTCCCTCCTGTTTAGTGCCCCCCCCAGCAAGCAGCTTGCTATGGGGGCACATGAGCCGAGTCACAGCTCCCTGTGGTCATTTAGACATGGAGCTGCAACCTGACCCTGCCCCCTCTCTCTCCTGACTGACTTTGATTGACAGCAGCAGGAGCCAATCGTGCCACGCTGCTGTCTCAGCCAATTAGACGGGGAGTCCCGGGCAGCTGAGAAACTCCTGTAACTGGATAAAGCCGGGCTCAGGTAAGTATTAGGAGTTGAGGGGGGCTGCTGCACACAGAAGGTTTTTTTTATCTTAATGCATAGAATGCATTAGGATAAAAAAAACCTTCTGCCTTTACAATCCCTTTAATTGCTGAAATGTGTAAGCATGCGATCTCCACTGAATTTTATAATTTAAGCCAATAAAGAAGTCAAGATTTTCCATCTTGCTGGCTGTTCCTTTATTGAAATCTGGCTTAGTGGTCACGAGACAGTAAAACCATGGCTTTGCCACATGCATTTAGCTAAAATGTGTATGTAGTGCAGTGCTTCCCTTAAATGTAGATATATTAAATCACCCGGAACTAATACAAATAATTGCAAACTCCCAAATATTCACAAATGTGAGTGCACTTTAACTATTTTTAACAACGTTTTAAAGCAATTTTACAATATATTTTGTTTATTCTGTCTTCAATAAATAATTATTGAGGATTGGAAGCCCCAGACGAAGGACTAAAAGAAATGTTCTGTGTATGAAGTTTCTAAGCTAAGCTGACCTAACTGATATATGTTAGTTGAGGTCCAAGGAAAAGGGTGAGCGGGTTACTAAACACCTAGCACTGTTGTGAGCATTTGGAGTAGAAGCACACACAACAGTAGGTAGTAGTGTGATGTATAGTGAAACAAGATTTCAGTGTGAACTTTATCTAACATAGATGGATTTGTATTGCACATAAAGTAAAAGGGATTGTAATATGGATTAACCCCATTCGCTGCCAAGCCCTGTGCACCACTTTTAAACTTAGCTGGCCAGGCTATTTTTGCAATTTTTCCATTGCTTTTTTATTTTTCCCTTACAGCTTTCAGAGTTTTTAAAGACCCCCCAAACACCCTACCAGGGGTGTTGGACATGCGGTGCAAGAGATGCCCCCTCTACAGCTCAATCTCTAACAGGTACCTGATTGTACCACTCAGCCAGATGTCAGAGACCGAGAGAGACGCTCCGCCTCTGGAGACGCTCTGCCAGCAACTTGCCTCTCTTACCCAAGCAGTCAACACCCTGCAAGAGGGTTATTTGCAGCTTGAGGTCACATCCAATCCATGGATCTCTGCACCTGTTGTGACTCCTGGACCCTCCACGCCTGTACAGGCCTTATCTGCTCCTATAGTCATTGTACCACCAACATAAACCCGGGTACCTGCCCCAGAACGATTCTCTGGTGATCGGCACAATAGCGAGCATTCAGGAACTCATGTGAACTATATTTCACTTTACAGCCATGGAATTTTTCACATGAATCCACCAAGGTGGGGTTTGCTATCTCCCTGCTTCTCGGAGAAACACAGTCCTGGGCCCATTGCCTTCTAGAACAGAACAATTCAGTCCTGAACTATATCACATCAATCTTTGAAGCGATGGGTCAGCTCTATGATGATCTCCAGAGATCCACCACAGCTGAGTCTACCCTACATGCACTGCAGCAAGGTCACTGACCTGTTGAAGACTATGTCACTGAATTCTGCAAGTGGGCCTCTGATACAGGCTGGAATGATGCAGCCCTATGGCATCCATTCTGCCTTGGCCTGTCTGAAGGCCTTAAGGATGAACTTGCAAGAGTGGGTGTGCTCAGTTCCCTTGATGTCCTCATTGGTCTTGCTATCCAGCTTGATCGCAGACTCTGGGAGAGGAGAACAGAAAGAGCCAGTAGTACCAGACCTACCAGGATGTTATCATGAATACCATTAGCTCCTGCACTTCTTCCATCTACCAATACCTCCACAGCCTCAGGGATAGAGCCGATGCATCTGGGGCTCTTGCGCTTCCCACTCACTATTGGGGAAAGATTGGGAAGGTGCCGGAATAATCCATGTCTCTGTTGTGGGGAAGCAGGACAATACCTTCAGAATTGCTCTGTAAGGGCCAGTAAGTCAAAGACTGCTTCTCTACTTACCTGGCCAACTGTTCCGTGGGAAACTGATCTGCTCATATCACTTAAACGCTCTCACTACAGATCCCTGGAAAGAACATCCAAGCCCCAGCTATCATTGATTTCAGAGGTTGCAGCTGTTTCATGAATAGTGACTTTGCTCAGAGTCATCAGATTCCCCTGCAAGCAAAGACTTGTCAGCTAACTATCCATCTAGCCGATGGATCCCATCCTTAGTCTTGGTTTGTAACTCGAGAAACCTGCCCACTGCTGGCTAGATCTAATACTAATATTCTTTAATAAAAATGTAGACATTTTATGACATTGTGTCCTGTGGTCGTGTCAACAAAGTCCAACTACAAATATTTTTTCCAGTTTCCTATAGATCTAATACTGGCCATCGAGGATATGTATGTCTGGACATAAATTCCCATCTCCTCTGTTTCCTGTTATTCTGGGCCTTCCCTGGTTAAAAGCACACAATCCCCAGATAAACTGGGGAACAGGGGAAGTGACATTCCCATCCACCTATTGCCAATAGTGCTGTTTCCAGTCCATTCCTGTGAAACCTGCACCTCTTCTGGGTCTACATCCTGATCCCCCTGTATCAAAGCTTGTTTCTTCAGTGTACCATGAATTCTTGGAGGTCTTTGATAAAAAAAAAAAAGCAGACATCTTGCCACCCCATCGCCCATATGACTACCCAATCTAACTTTTGCCAGATGCTGAGATACTTTTTGGGCGCATATTCCCTCTTTCTGAACTAGAACTTGAAGCACTACACCATTATATCAATGAAAATTTGGAAAAAGGCTTCATCCGGCCCTCTATGTCCCCCTCAGTTGCTGGTATATTCTTCATAGAGAAGAAAAATAACTTCCTGCATCCCTGAGTTGATTACCGGCAATTAAATTAAATCACTGTCAAGAACAGATATCCTCTGCCCCTGGTTCCCAAACTTTTTCAACGCTTTAGGGCAGCCACTGTATTTACAAAACTTAACTTATGAGGAGCATACAACCTAGTACGGATCCACGAGGGGGACGAATGGAAGACAACCTTTCACACTAGATTCAGACACCTCAAATACCTTGTCATGCCCTTTGGGTTGTGTAATGCTCTAGCAACATTTCAGCATTTTGTAAACAATATTTTCATAGACTTTCTTGACCTTTTTATGATTGTATTTCTTTATAAGATCCTCATCTTTTCAATATCCATAGAAATGCACCATGAACACATCAAAAAGGTCCTTGGCCGCCTAAGAGACCATGTACTGTATGCAAAGACAGAGAAATGCGAATTTGAAAAAGAAACAATCCAATTCTTGGGACATATCATTTCCACCTCAGGCATCTCCATGGACCCCCAGAAGGTCAAATCTATCCTCGAATGGCCCACTCCAACAGACAGGAAGAGAACGCAAAGATGTATAGGGTTTGCCAACTTCTACCGCAAGTTTATTAAGAATTTCTCTGCTATTATCTCTCCTGTCATCCAGCTGACAAAACAAAATACTCATTTTGCATTTGACCAGTTAAAAATTCTATTTACCACAGCACCTATTCTGCGTCATCCAAACCCTGCATCACCATACGTCCTTGAAGTGGGCGCCTCAGAAAATACCATAGGTGCCATCCTGCCACAGCGTCAGGGCACAAAGTCCCTTCTTTATGCTATTGCCTTCTTTTCTAGGAAACTCAGCAGAAAATAATTATGATATGGGAGACCGGGAGCTGCTGGCTATAGAGACAGCCCTATAAGAATGGCGCTACTTGTTAGAAGGGTCAGCTCACCCTATTTTGATCTTTACCGATCACTAGAATCTAGAGTACCTCAGGATGGTCAAACGATAAAAACCATGTTAACCCTCTTAGCGGTATTCCCGAGCGTGGCTCGGGGTTAAATTTCAGAGCCAAAAGCGGTAACCCAGAGCCACACTTGTGGTACCGCCAGAAGCATCACTGGATCCTGTAAGCAGGGTTACTTACCTTGTCACCGAGATCCAGCGATATGTCCCGGCGGTGTCTCGCGGCGGATCTTTCTCCCGATCCTCTCCGTGCCACGGCTTCTGTCTCCTGCGACGTGACGTTCGCAGGGGGGTGGAACCGGCGGCAAATTCAAATGTAAAACACACCAAACACACTGATACAATTCAAAATTAAAAAAAAAATCACATTAGTCTGCCCCCAGTGCCCTTTCCTGCAGTTTTACTGTACTTTTTATGTATATATGTGTATATATATATATATATATATATATATATATATATATATGTATATATATATACGTATATGTATATGTATATATATATAATATGTATACATATATGTATAATAAATGTATACAGTTGGTTTTGGGCTGCTCATTCACAAGAATTACATGCAAAATAATGGTACCGCTTTCAGCACCTAAAATCCGAAAGAATCATACCGCCAGGGAGGCTGAGTCAGATGGGCACTATTTTTCTCTCGCTTCACCTTCCCGATCACTTACAGACTGGGTTCCAAGAATGGAAAGCCTGATGCGTTATCCTGCATGTACAGAGAGGATGAAGAATGTCACCAAGCAAACACAATCCTGCTTGCCCAAAGCTTTTTGCTACTACAAGCAGATCTGATTACTCAGCTCAAGCAGGCATCCATAAAGGGTTTTCTACTACCAAGTGTTTGTCTCCAGGAACAGGAGGAACTATTCCTACATAACAAAAAGGTGTTTGTACCCCCAAGACTACATTCCAAAATCCTTAGCCTGTGTCATGGCTATCCCTTGGCAGAGCATTTTGGGGCCTCTAAGATAATGGAACTTTAGGTGGAGTGGTCTAAGGATCTTACTGCCGAGATTATGTCAGAACTTGTGGAATCTTCATCTGAAGCAAGAGCGTCAGAACCATATCTTGGAGTTTGCTAAGGCCATTCCCAAGAGGCCTTGGAAAATTATCAATATGGACTTCATTGTCGAGCTCCCTCCATCCAAAAGGATTTACTACCATCTTTGTGATTGTTGACAGATTAACTAATATGGCTCATTTAATTCCTATGTTGGGGACCCCCTTAGCAACAGAAACTGCTTGTACCTTCATCAAAGAAGTGGCCAGGCTTCACAGGGTAACCTGCAGCATCACTTCAGATCAAATGAGTACACTTTACATCTAGGTTCTGGAGGGATCTCTGCAGAATACAAAAAATTGAAGCCTATCATCCACAAACAAATGGCCAAACAGAGCAAACAAACCAGACTCTGGATCAATACCTTCTGTGTTTTTTTCATCTTTTACTCAAGAGCTTAAGTTCTACCCCTAGGAGATGTTGCGTATAATGATGCGGTTTACTCAGCCACAGAACAGGCTCAGTTTTTTGCTCATTTTGGGTACTTTCCAGACTTTTTACCCAACTTTATGCCTGATTCCTTGGTTCCTGCAGTCAAACAAAAAAGTGTTGCAAGATACCGATTCCAAAGCACAACAAGACGATAAAACATTTTTTTGACAGGAAAAGGAGAGGAGACCTAAATTTCAAGCTAGGAGACAAGGTTTGACTATCTACTACTAACCTAAAACTCTCATGCCAATCCAAGAAACTGTGACCTAGATATATTGGTCCATTTACTGTTAAAAGACAAATCAATCCAGCAGCTTCCGAGCTTTACTTCCAGAAACGTGTCTTTCATGTATCCTTGCTAAAGCCCGCAAGGCTAGATCCATTCTCTAGTCATGAATCAGATCCACCACCACCTGTAATAGTCAATGGCAATGAGGAATAAAGTCGAGACAATTGTGGATTGTAGTAAAATGGTTTTCAGTTTTTTTCTGCCCAACATTTGGGATTTATCCAGGATTTTTATTTTTGATCATTTTAAAGACTTATTCCTTTTTTTGTGTCACAGCAATTAGAGCACATAAAATGTTTTCTGTATAATAATTTTTTTTTCACTGAACCATTACCTTTATGCACTTGCCATAGTTTGTATGTTGGGTTTTTTTCAAAATATCATTGTGTTATTGTGGTATTTTCACCCTATTTAATGTTTTTTTGTGATCATATGCACGTATAGGATAGCGCACTTTTTTTTATTTTTTCATCATTCATCATTCCAATATTCAGGAATTTTAAGTGCAGAAATCTCCAAATTTGATCAGCGCATCTTCACTTACATTATACAGTGTGTGAGAAATGACTTGGTAATAGGAACATTTTGTAAAAAATTAAAATTAAAATGAAAAAAAAAAAAAAAAACTTTATTTTTCAAAGAATTGTGGAAAAAAATAACAACTACAAAAAACTTACTATGCCTCCTAATAAATACATTGGAATGTGTACTTTCCAAAAAGAGGTCATTTGGGGATATTTGTACTTTCCTGTCTTGTTAGTGTCTTAAAAAATGAGATAGGCCATCAGTACATCAGGTGTGATCAATTTTCAATTATTGCCACCATAGCTTGTAGATTCTAAAACCTTCACACAGACAAAAAAATATATACTTATTTGGGTTATTTTATCAAAAATATGTAGCAGTATAACTTTTGGCCAACATTTATGAAGAAAAATTACTACTTTGCAAAATGATAACTGAAACTAAGAATTTTTTTTTTTTTACAAATGTTCCATCTTTTTTTTATTAATAGCGCAAAAAAAACCCCCAGTGATGATTAAATACCACCAAAAGAAAACTTTCTTAATGTGAAAAAATGGCAAAAATATCATATGGGTACAGTGTTGCATGACTGAGTAATTGTAATTGTCATTCAAAACGTAAGAGCATTAAAAGCTGAAAATTTGCCTGATTAGGAAGGGGATATAAGTGCCCAGTGGGTAAGTGCTTAAAGCGCAAAAATAAATATCAAAAAATAATTTAAATATAGTGCCTGGGGGTTCCCTTAGTCTGCCTGTAAAGTGGCACATCTGTAGCATGTATAGAACATGCTGCAGCAAATTACATTTCTAAAGAAGAAAAATGAATGAAATTACATTTAAATTGACAGCAATACAATACCTTGCCCAGCAATATATTAATGTTAAAAAAGCAGCATGGGGTCTTCCCCTCTTCGGGTCTGGCATGGATATTTAGGGAAACCCCGCACCAAAAAAAACGGTGTGGGATCCCTCCATAATTCTTACCAGACCCTTAACCAAGCATGCAGCCTGGCAGGCCAGGAAAGGGGGAATGAGCCCCCACCCTAAAGCACCTTGTTCCCATGTTGATTAGGACAAGGGCCCAATCCCCGCAACCCTAGGCTGTGGTTGTAGGGGTTTGCAGGCAGGAGGCTTATTGGGAATCTGGAAGCCCAAAAAAGTGTCAAAAAGTAATAAAAACACAGAGATAGTTTTTGGTATTCCTTTTAATAAAAAATAAAAAAACAGTGTCCCCTGATGTAAATTCATCGTCAATCACAAAAAAGAAAAAAAAATATCTCCACCGTCAACTAAAGCAAACCACCGTATGCTTGGCTTGCCGTTTGAAAGTTCTTATATAGGTAAGGGCGGGGTCACCTGGCGACATCACCTGGTGGCACTGCCCCCTTGTGATGCCATTGACCCAGCATGCACAGGTCAGTGATGTCATAAGGGGGCAATGCCTCTAGGGGATGTAGCCAGGTGGCCCAACCCCTTACCTATATATTAACTGTCAAATGGCAAGCCAGGCATTCAGCCTTTTTTTTGCCTTAGTTGAAGGTCGAGTAGTTTTTTTTTTTTGGGTCCAGTGGTGGTGGCACATCATGATTAATGATGAATTTACATCGGGGACACTGTTTTTTCATTTTTTATTTTCTTTTAATAAAGGACTTGTCAAAAACCGACTGTGTTTTTATTCTTTTTTTACACTTTTTTTTGGAGAATGGGTAGGGGTACTATGTACCCCATACTCATTCACATAGGGGACTTCCAGATTTCAATAAGCCCCCTACCTGCAGACCCCCACAACTAAAGCCCAGGGTTGTGGGAAGGGGCCCCCCTGCCCCAAAGCACTAACCCCCCCATGTTGAGATCATGTGGCCTGGTAAAGTTCAGGAGGGGGGTTACACTTGTTCCCCCCTTTCCTGGCCTGCCAGGCTGCATGCTCGGATAAGTCTTATATGGATTTTGGGGTGATCCCACGCCATTTTTTAAAAAATATTGGCATAGGGTTCCCTCAAAAACCATACTAGACCTGAAGGGCCTGGTATGGAATGGGGCGGGTGGGGGGACTAAGCTGTTTTTGTTTTTTTTTTTACCTTTTTTTTGACGGCAATGTTTTTTTTTTTATTCATCTGTCAGCAAGGAAGCCCTTTGACAGCTGATGACTCAATGGTTGTTAAGGGCGCCATGGCCAGCTTCCAGGCCCCCTTTTTAACAACCAGCTAATTACTGCACCAGCTATGCAAAGCTTTGCCAATCAGCTCTTAGAATGCACTGTGCAGCGCGCAGTGCATTGCAGGGTGTTCGGTATGGTGAACACCCACCGAATATCTTGCAAATTCAAGAGTTTGGTGAACAGGCGATGTTCAGACCGAATTTTTGCTTGGCCCAAACTATTCCCCCAACTCTAGTAGTCAATTTAGTTAGGTATACTGGACCCCAGGCAAAACCATGCACTATATGGTTTAGAGTTATTAGATTTACCCTTTTCTTTTTCTTTTTTTTTCTATTCCCCCTCCTTCCCTTCCATTTAGATAATACAGGTTATACTCTATTAAGTTTCTCTACCCTCTCCTTCCTCTCTTCCCTTTTTTTTTTTGTTCTCTTTCATACACATGACACTATTGCTGCATGACTATCAAGACTTGAATATCCTCAATTTCTTATCCCCCCTTTTTTCGTGGCAAGGGGGCTGGCCTCTGTACCACCAGCAAAATGTTACTCAAGTATATTATCGCTTATGTCTAAGTGTGTACGTTTTATGTTTAACTGTTTATTTTCCTACAATCCAAACATGACAGCTGTTAGGCTACATTCACACCTGAGCGTAGTGTTTTTCGCGATTTTACCGCGATTTTTGCGGCGTTTTTTACCGCGATTTTACCGCGATTTTTACCGCGATTTTTGTGCAGGCGTTTTTAGATTGAATAGAGATCAATGGAAAACGCCTGTAATCTGCCCAAAAAGAAGCTCATGTACTTTTTTGAGCGTTGGGCGTTTTGTATACAGCGTCAAAACGCTCAGATGTGAACAGGGGCCATTGAAATGAATAGGATTTGTCTTGTTGGGCGTTTTGAGAGCTGATCCTAGAGCAGAAAAACGCCCCAAAAACGCCCCAAAACGCCTAGATGTGAACGGAGCCTTAAGTATTGTCAAAAATAAAACTAAATAAAAAAATAAGACAAATACAAAATATAATCATAATTTTTTCTGTCTTATTCAAAATACCATAAAAGAAGGAGTATAGCAAACTGTGAATACAGAGACTTGCTGTACATGAATTCTTGTAATAGGGTTACAAAGTAGTATATCGTACATTGATTTATAAAAGCTTGTAAAGCTTTGTCCTTTGACTCCAATTCCCATAGCTGTTGTAATCCAGGTATTTTAAAATTGGTACAGTATGTCATAATTAGCAGTTTTTATCTATAGTAACACTTGCTGCTTTGAAATACATTTTTAATTTATTTGTTTATTGATTAACTTTTTTTTACTTTACCGTGTACAAAAAAAAAAAAAAAACTCTCAGAAGACAATGGGGTTGATTTACTATAACTGGAGAGTGCAAAATCCAGTGCAGCCCTGCAAAGAAACCAATCAGCTTCCAAGTTTTATTGTCAAAGCTTAATTTAACAAGCTGAAGTTAGAAGCTGATTGACTACCATACACAGCTGCACCAAATTTTGCACTCTCCGGTTTAGGGCTCTTTCACACAGGCGGACCGTTCAGATCCACCTGTCCGTTTTTTTTGGCGGATCTGAACGGTCCCCCCCTGCATCCCTTTGGGGCATTGGATGTCAGCGGAGACATGTCCGCTGACATCCGACATCCGATTCGATTCGTCAAATCTGGACAGATGGAAACCATATTTTCCATCCATCCATCGGATCAGATCGGATGGGAACGGCAAATCAATCCCATGATCAGAAGTACAGGTTCTTAGGCTTGACACAGTGGGAAGGTTTATTTGATCTGTATTATAAAGCAATAGCTATTCCTGAATTCAAAGATTCATAGCCTAAATAAAAAAATAAATAAACCTGGAGCTTAACTGGTTACAAAGTAACTCCACTTGTGTGAAAAAATCAGAGTTGTATAAAGTACTCGAAACCCATACTTGAGTAAAAGTACAAGTGCTCGATCAAAAAGTGACTTGAGTAGAAGTGGAAGTGCTCGATCAAAAAGTGACTTGAGTAGAAGTACTAAAGTATTCAAAAATTTTTGTACTTAAGTATTGCAAGTAGTTTTTTTAAAAAATTTGCTACTCAAGTACTGAAAGTAAAAGTACCAGTAGTTTTGAAAAAAAATTGCTACTCAAGTACTGAAAGTAAAAGTACACGTACTGTGTTATGTAGTTATTTAAGAAAGAAGTCAAAAGTTTGAACATCATATTGTTTTTTATTATTTCAAATGCAGCTTTTATTTATACATACAGTGGCTTTTATTTTCGTATGCGCTGATAATACACATGTTTTGAGCTTCATGAAACCTGCCATCTACATTTCTGGCAGTGGTAACTTTTATAATTGTAACGAGTAACTATGCAGCACAAAAAAAAAAATATCGGAGTAGAAGTATTGAAATCAATGAAAAAATTTAGTGAAGTAAAAGTGGAAGTGGAAGAAAAAATTCTACTCTAGGAAAGTACAGATACCGCCTTTCAGTAACAGTAGTGAAGTAGTTCTACTTAATTACTATACATCTCTGGAAAAAATAATTAGCAAAAAATAAATAAAAAAATAGTGTATACAATTGTGACTCAAGTCATATTGTGATTGATAGTTATTAAAGATGACCATTTCTTTTCAACATGCAGTGCTGTCATTTTCTGTAAAATGCAATATGGCTACCTAGAGGCATTCTGTACACATTCTGTACACAGACAATGTACAGAATGCCTCCTAATTTCTTGTTTGAGTAATTGAAGTCTGCACTAAGATAAATGTCTGATTTTTGGCATCCCTCCCAAAGGGAAATCATGTTAAAAGGGATGCAGACCTTGCCAATTTCCTCATTAGAGCCCTGCAGGTGCAGCAGCTTGATCATTTTAAAACCACTTCCATACAGAGTCACTCACACAGACATGGACACAGACAAACAAACAGCTATTTCTTCAGTTTGTTAAAATCCCTGCAATGTGCATGTATCACCCAGAGGGGAATGTTCACTTCAGTTCTGGCATCTGGACACATTTATGAGTAATTTTAACCTGGGGAAATTGCTACCAGATGTATACATCCTGCCTTCAGTGGTCACAGTCTTGTGCCAATTCCCTCCTGCTACTACCCAAGTTGGCTGTCCAGCCTTAATATCACATTTTCATTATAGCCACTAAAGGCATGCTGAGTCTTGGAGTTAAGAAGGTTTTCCCACAAACCTTATGGCACTTAAAACCATCTACTGTCACCCTATTCTGCTAGCAGTTCAATCATATGTATAAGGCGCAGTCATCAGAGTTGGTAAATATGTACAGTACATACTGTGGCGGGAAACATCGAAAACGTAGCCCGGCTGCATGTGCAGGAAGGCAGGAAAGATGGCTGTCTGGAACATTTTATTATACATAAGAATGTGTTACTGACAGTAATCAGCTTATGTGTGGTAGATCCCTGGAAGCTCTGCTGCCCTAATGGGCCATACACACTATAAAATTTTCTGAAGACCTTTTCCTTTAGATTTACCAAAACCATATAATATGAGGTCAAACCTAAACACTTTCAATTTGTATGCAATCTGGCAGGCCCTTGCACTACATAGAAAAGGTAAATTTGAAGGAAAAAGTCTTCAGAAAATCTTATAGTGTGTATGGCCCTTAAGTCATAACCTATGTTGGTTGTGTGGAAGTCTGTCTCTAGTTGCCACATTTCCTAAACCATAACAGCCCTTTGCCCTGATTTATTAAGCCTATTCAACATTTTAAGTGGTGTCATACTATTAAATAATAATGCTGTAAAACTGAACAAACATGTTACACATGATAATACTATACAAATGTTACATCAACCATTTCATGAGTTGCATATGGACTTGTTTTTCAAATTTCCTGCTGTGTCAATTAACCACATTTTACCTCTATATGAAGTTACATATCTTTGAGAGCTGTTCTTTTTTAATAGGAATTTCAGACTGGATTTGTGACTCCTGGGTCATGGAGCATGTCTGAATTAATTAGAATTTTATAACTACATTTGTGGCAGTGTTAAACCAATTTCAGTTTAGCCAAACTCTACTGAGTTTCACGTGTAATTAATAATTATACCAAAGGATAGTTAAAAATCTTTGTGAAACATGGAACATTTGTTTGCAGATTTTAACCCATAAAATATATTGAAACTCTAATTTTGTTATCATTAAACCTCAGATTAAGACATTTAAGTGTGGATTTTCTATGAAATATTGTCATGAGCCATTAAGCATATTTATATACTACATAACCGTGTAGGAAGTCATAATTTTATGAGTAAAGTTAATGTATATAGGTGGATGCATTGGTAAAAGTAAATTAAACGCTTTTCATAATTATTCAAAATGAACATTAAAGCATTTTGTTAAAAATCAGTACAAATTGCTAAACAATCAGCTTAGTGGATAGCATTGAAACAGGTTCCAGAAGGTCTCTGTGAAACACATGTTCATTCCTGGAGATCAGATAAAGGGTGTTATCTGTGTTCTGTTCTTATTAAGCCTGATAAACTATGATAAACCTGATAAAAAAAATGTGTAGTCACTTTAATGGAACACTTAAAGTAACTACACTTTTCTTAAAGCCTCTGGGGAAAGGGTCTACTCAATAATTTAAACAAAAGCATGTTTGACATCTCTTGATAGATGTTAATTAACACATATTTATTTGAGTAGTAATTTTGCAAACAGTATCAGCTACTGTTTGTCCATTGTTTAACTTAACTTGCGTTATCTAAAAGATTTAAAGACTGAAAAATCTGGTCTCCATTTTAGGTTTTCTGTGTATACACATATCAGTTAAAATTTAAATACATTTTTGCATTTTTACATGCTAGCGGTAACAAATTTTTATGGTTACATTTCTTAGATTTTTAGACTCTCTTGCTAGCTTTAGGTATATCAAGTTGGACAACTCAGTATTTTAGCCACATTGCTTTCAATGGAGCTGCCTACTTGCAGCTAATCGCGGGAAAGCTTGCTGGGGTTTTTGCAACTGATTGTACATAGGCTGCATTCACAAGCGTAAATTCACCCTAAAGTGTATCTAAAGCCAAAACAAAAAATACATACTAATAGAGATGTTACAGCCACTGTTAGTTGTTTTTTTTCTTCTGTGTCACATTGGGAAGATTTCCCCATTCTTCATGTCCCTTTAGCCTGGTTGCAATGGTGATGAAAAAAGGCTCTCTGATGACCAGATGTTTGAGCATTTTTATTCAATTCTATTGATCTTCAGTCACACTCGCTGCCACTAGGTGGCACCTAGTAAAAATGGTATTTCCACATATAGTAACACGTTTTTCTTCCTTCCCTTTCATAAGGCAATAAAGCAATAACACATGGTACATTAGCTTAATATTCAATTGGGACAGTAGTTGTTTACAGACATTTTGAGAACCCACTAAAAGGTTCAAGATGGGGAAGGTGGGGAGAAGAATGGGTGACAGTGGGGTGGGGTGGGATGTGCAGGGAGGGAGGGGTAGGGTGAGAGAGGCTCTCTTGAACCCTTATAAGGAAACCTGGCCATCTAAGCTATTTGTGTTTAATGTTCATGTTTTATGTTTTAGCCACAAAGCTCCACACTGTATTCTGCTGTGTGTGTAGAAAAGTGAGAGACCATATGAGTCATATGGGAAATTTTAGGAATACCACACAACCAACCTCCCAATTGGTCGATGGGGGGGGAAAAGGGAGGGGGGGGGGAAAGGGAAAGAAGATGGAAGGGGAATGTGTCTAGGACTTTCAAGGTACCTTATTCAATAATAAACAATAATAAAATCTATAATTTTTATTGTGAAAAAACAAGATAATAAAATCACATGACAAAAAATATGGATACAATCCGTGTTACCATATACTCCAAATAATGTATTACATGTACAGTATAAGTTTTGCAATCCTGGAGTGGATTTTCAAACTTCAAACAATGCGCAACCTCGACATGTTTCGTGGTATACCCACTTCTTCAGGAGGATGTTACGCACATTAATACTTGCATCTAGTAATGACAATAGGATGATTAATAATGACATTTAACAATGAACAGTATAGCATAGATCATACAGCTCAAAATAGGGGAGGAGCCATCTTACCCAAAATTGGGAGCGTGGGTAGATCACAGATTATAGGACCCAGCCATCATGTGCCTCTCACCGGCGGACATGGGGGACACTATATATAGATTGGTTATAAAAGGTATACATGTTTTATCGGCTAGTATAATTTAGAAAATTAATCACCACCATCACCAAAAAAGTCAAAGAGAAAACAAGAGAGATATATAAAGGATGGGGAAAGATAGAGTAGGAAAAGGGGAAAAAAGGGGGAATGGGGAGGGGGGGTTTTGGGGGGAAAGGGGGAAAAAAGGGGCCAGAAAGAAGGAAGAGGGAGGGGAGAGAAAAGAAAATAGGTAAAAGTGGGGAGAAAAACACAAGGCAGAGGGAAAAAAACAAAAAATGGATGTAAGATATAATAAAAGAAAGACAAAAGAAAGATGGAAGGATATGGTGGTGGCTTAGATGGATAAAACCATGAATGAAAATAAGGAAAGGGAAATCACCAATCACCCAGTGAGAAAGCACCCTGGTGTTTTGGAGGTCATGCTTATATATGTCTATAACCAGACAAAGAAACATACCCCAGAACAAATCATACGGAGCCACCCACTGATGAGGTAAGTATATAAAATCAAATCAATCCCAACCGATTTCCAACCTGGACAGGGGTCAGAGAGAGGAGGATAATGTATAGGCACTATATAGATGGTATAGTGCTGATAGCTGTTATATCCCACTTGATGATGGAAATTCAAAGGACAATTTACTTGTATCCAGACCCGTTTCCCTGGGCCAGGAAAGACACAGGGAATAGACCACCTGCAAAATATATAAACTGTATGAGCATGAATTAGCCCTATACATCTCGGTTATGTGGTCATGTAATGGCACCACACTGTAGCCTAATGATAGCTGTCCAGGTTTGTCTTACCCTCAAAGGTCCTCAATCTGTGTGTCCAGGTGGATGGTAAGGAACGCTAGCGTCAGCCGCCATTGTTAATAGCGGGCGCTATTTAAGTGTCCGCCTAGTGGGCGGACGTCACCGCACTCCGTGGAGGTGCGTGACGTCAGACCACTCTGACCACCAAGGTCCGCGCATGCGCGAATGAACGCGCGTGCGCGGCATCACCGGAAATAATCCGTGACTTTGGTTGAGCGTGATATGACGCTCCCAACATGGGGTCACATGTCCGCCAGTGAGAGTTGGCCCCGCCCCCAAATCCAGATCCAGCCAAGGCTCCCAAATTGTAGATGGAAACAAACAAAAAGGGGGTTAAATATGCAGCAAAAAATGTATAATATGCCCCATACAACGTTCAATACACATCATTGACAAATAGAGTATGTCATATTAAACATATGGATATATATATACGTGTTATTACACTTAACACAAAGAAGTACTCATATTAGAAAAACACCATCTAGTGGTTAATTGTATCATTGATTGTCAGGGTATTCCAATAGATAGGTAGATAGAGTAAGGGGAAGGGAATGATATGGTAGGGGGAAAAAATAAATAATAATAAAAATAAAAATAAAAATAAAAAGGAGAAAGGAAGGGAAGGGAATAGGAGGAAAGGAAGGAAGAGGGGGGATGGAGTAAGGCACAGACAAGGCCAAATAAATAGAATTAGAATTAAGATAGGAGGGAAGAAAAAGAAAAATAAAATGAAATGAAATATATGTCAATATATAATTGGACATGGTTAGACAGTTACAAAAAAGGTTTGTAACTGTTTACTTCATTTAGCCCTGGGGGGACTACCGCATTCAATCTCTCTATCCACCGGGTTTCACATTGTAGTAGTTCCCTGTCCCAGTTTCCACCCCTAGGGTTTTCTGGGACGGCCTCTAAGGCAAAGAACTTGACCACCTCAGGTTGAAACCTATGATGTAGGCCGATGTGTCTACCTACTGCTGTCAGTTTGCCCGTGTTAGAGCAATATAAATGTTCCCCAATCCGTTGTTTTAATTCCCGTCTTGTTTTCCCTACGTAGAAAGCTTTACAGTCACATATCATCAAGTATATGACTCCTTTAGTTTCACATGTGATATGGACACGTGGTGAAAACAAATTACCGTCTGGTAAGCGGTATGTGGTGCCCGCTAGTATCCACGGGCAACGTGGGCAGTCCCCACAGGGGAATGTACCACGAGAGCCCATGGTTCTGCGTTCACTTACATTGTAGTGACTATGTACTAGGCGGTCGCGTAGAGAGGTAGCTCTACGGAACACTAATTCTGGGGTATCCCTGACGTATTTGTTTAACACATGATGCTCTGTGAGCATATGCCAGTGTTGTGCAATAATGGTACGTAGTTCCTGGTGATGGGTAGAGAATTTAGTGATCAATTTCACAGTGTTAGAAGGGGGAACTTTAGGAGGCGGATGGAGTAGAGAGGATCTATCTATTGCGGCAGCCCTATTGAAAGCTTTCCTTAGATTGGTGCGAGTATATCCCCTTTGCAAGAGACGTTGACGTAGCAGATTGGCTTGAGCAAAGAAGTCCTCGTCTCGAGAACAATTGCGACGCAATCTTAAATATTGTGCGTAGGGAATACTATGAATGAGTGGTCTAGGATGTGCACTGGTGGCATGTAGTAAAGTATTCCCTGCTGAGGGTTTGCGATATAAATCCGTGGATAAATACCCCTCAGGAGATTTCAAAATTAATAGATCTAAGAAAGGAATCTGAGATTTGCTGTGAGAATAGGTGAAACGTAAGTTCCAATCATTCTCATTCAGCCTGTCCAGGAATTCCTCCAGAAGCTGCTCAGTGCCTGTCCAGGCAAGGAACAAGTCATCTATGAATCTGTGCCAGAAGGGCACACATTCAAGGTAAGATTTAAAGCTGGCCTCCGAAAAGACCATCCTCTCCCAACCCCCCAGGTAGAGATTGGCATAGGAAGGTGCACATGTGGTCCCCATGGCCACGCCCTGTACCTGTAGATACATGTTGTTCATAAATGTTAAATAATTCCTGGTAAGTATGAAGCGTAAAAGTTTTAAAATAAAGCCGTTAAGTGGTAAATTGGAGCCAGGTTGCTCCATGAGGAAGGTTTCCACCGTCCCGATGCCCTGCTCGTGGGGGATGCTGGAGTATAGTGCCTCCACATCTATAGCCACGAGTAGGGCATAGGGAGGGAGTTGAACATCCTCAATTTGTTTTAATAAATCAGTGGTATCTTTAATATATGAGGGCAGGGCGTGGACATGGGGAGCAAGATGTGCATCCACAAACCGACTAGCATTGTCGGTGAGTGATCCAATGCCCGAAACTATAGGTCTACCTGGGGGGGAGGAGAGGTTCTTATGTGTCTTTGGGAGGGTATAGAAGGTCGGTACCCGTGGGAATTTGGTGTATAGAAATTCATGTGTGTCCTTGTCAATGACCCCCTGCCACCAGGCCTCGGCAATCAGGCCATAGAACTCGCCAATGTAGCCCTGGACAGAAGCCATCGAGATCGGGTGGTACCAGGTGTCATTGCCAAGGACATCCAAACATATTTGTTGGTATTGCTCATGAGTCATTATGACTATATTGCCCCCCTTATCGGAGGGCTTTATAATCAGATTTTTGTTGGCAAGTAGTCCTTTGAGAGCTTGTTGTTGTACTATAGTTAAATTTGAGGAAATTGGGTCCCACTTTTGTTTTTTTAGGTCACGTATGGTGTTTTGTAGAAAGGACCAGATGGTAGGGCAGGTCATTAAGTCAGGAAATTTTTGGGAACGAGGTTTGAATGTAGTTTTAGATGAGGCAAAAATCTCAGTTGAATCGGTAGACATCTGGTTTAGGGGATTTTGGGTGTCAGTATCCTGATTAGGGAGTCTGTCACCCATCTCCCCCTCTTCATATAGAAGCATTAAATCCCGAAGGGCTCGGAATTCAGCCATGGAGAAATGCCTGGTTCGTTCGACCAGTTCTTTCTCCAGTGCTAAATCACGTTGACTTTTGTCAAATACAAATTTAAATGTTAAGTTCCTAGCGAACATATACAAATCTTTAATAGTGTCTATGACATCAATGGTATCTGAAGGGCAGAAGCCCAATCCTAGCTGAAGGACTGAGATTTCATCGCTGTTTAGTGGAAATGACGTGAGATTTATGATGTTTAAATTGGTGGAGGTGTCTGTGTGCAAGGGGGAAGTGAATTCGGGGGTTTGAAAACAAACGTGTCCAAACTGCTTTGGAGTTTCTTGTTTTCCAGTGAGGGAATCACTAAAAAACCATTGTCATTAAGTGGAAGTGTTGTATTAGACATAGTGTGCATAGTGTTTAAAACTTGAGGAATAACTTTGTGTAAAGTAGTGGACGTGGCAGTGTTTGCTGCTCCAGAAGAGCTGGGTGTGTTGTTGGATCCAGTGGGTCTAGATGTAGGGGATGGTTTAGGTTGTTTGCCCGTTTTAATGTTAGTCTTACCTTTCTTATTATCAGTTGGTGGAGTGTTGCCGCCATATCGGGAACGTTTACGATTTGCTCCCCGATTGTTTGGTAAGCCTGTTCCAGAAGTAATCTACAAATGGTCGGAAAGGCCAGCTGGTAGACAGGGACATCCACGAGTGAAAACTCGTGATACACAGTTGACACAGGAAAACAATACCTTTGACTTACCTATACCTTCTAGTTTCTCCCAGCAGAATACTTCTGGAACAGGCTTACCAAACAATCGGGGAGCAAATCGTAAACGTTCCCGATATGGCGGCAACACTCCACCAACTGATAATAAGAAAGGTAAGACTAACATTAAAACGGGCAAACAACCTAAACCATCCCCTACATCTAGACCCACTGGATCCAACAACACACCCAGCTCTTCTGGAGCAGCAAACACTGCCACGTCCACTACTTTACACAAAGTTATTCCTCAAGTTTTAAACACTATGCACACTATGTCCAATACAACACTTCCACTTAATGACAATGGTTTTTTAGTGATTCCCTCACTGGAAAACAAGAAACTCCAAAGCAGTTTGGACACGTTTGTTTTCAAACCCCCGAATTCACTTCCCCCTTGCACACAGACACCTCCACCAATTTAAACATCATAAATCTCACGTCATTTCCACTAAACAGCGATGAAATCTCAGTCCTTCAGCTAGGATTGGGCTTCTGCCCTTCAGATACCATTGATGTCATAGACACTATTAAAGATTTGTATATGTTCGCTAGGAACTTAACATTTAAATTTGTATTTGACAAAAGTCAACGTGATTTAGCACTGGAGAAAGAACTGGTCGAACGAACCAGGCATTTCTCCATGGCTGAATTCCGAGCCCTTCGGGATTTAATGCTTCTATATGAAAAGGGGGAGATGGGTGACAGACTCCCTAATCAGGATACTGACACCCAAAATCCCCTAAACCAGATGTCTACCGATTCAACTGAGATTTTTGCCTCATCTAAAACTACATTCAAACCTCGTTCCCAAAAATTTCCTGACTTAATGACCTGCCCTACCATCTGGTCCTTTCTACAAAACACCATACGTGACCTAAAAAAACAAAAGTGGGACCCAATTTCCTCAAATTTAACTATAGTACAACAACAAGCTCTCAAAGGACTACTTGCCAACAAAAATCTGATTATAAAGCCCTCCGATAAGGGGGGCAATATAGTCATAATGACTCATGAGCAATACCAACAAATATGTTTGGATGTCCTTGGCAATGACACCTGGTACCACCCGATCTCGATGGCTTCTGTCCAGGGCTACATTGGCGAGTTCTATGGCCTGATTGCCGAGGCCTGGTGGCAGGGGGTCATTGACAAGGACACACATGAATTTCTATACACCAAATTCCCACGGGTACCGACCTTCTATACCCTCCCAAAGACACATAAGAACCTCTCCTCCCCCCCAGGTAGACCTATAGTTTCGGGCATTGGATCACTCACCGACAATGCTAGTCGGTTTGTGGATGCACATCTTGCTCCCCATGTCCACGCCCTGCCCTCATATATTAAAGATACCACTGATTTATTAAAACAAATTGAGGATGTTCAACTCCCTCCCTATGCCCTACTCGTGGCTATAGATGTGGAGGCACTATACTCCAGCATCCCCCACGAGCAGGGCATCGGGACGGTGGAAACCTTCCTCATGGAGCAACCTGGCTCCAATTTACCACTTAACGGCTTTATTTTAAAACTTTTACGCTTCATACTTACCAGGAATTATTTAACATTTATGAACAACATGTATCTACAGGTACAGGGCGTGGCCATGGGGACCACATGTGCACCTTCCTATGCCAATCTCTACCTGGGGGGTTGGGAGAGGATGGTCTTTTCGGAGGCCAGCTTTAAATCTTACCTTGAATGTGTGCCCTTCTGGCACAGATTCATAGATGACTTGTTCCTTGCCTGGACAGGCACTGAGCAGCTTCTGGAGGAATTCCTGGACAGGCTGAATGAGAATGATTGGAACTTACGTTTCACCTATTCTCACAGCAAATCTCAGATTCCTTTCTTAGATCTATTAATTTTGAAATCTCCTGAGGGGTATTTATCCACGGATTTATATCGCAAACCCTCAGCAGGGAATACTTTACTACATGCCACCAGTGCACATCCTAGACCACTCATTCATAGTATTCCCTACGCACAATATTTAAGATTGCGTCGCAATTGTTCTCGAGACGAGGACTTCTTTGCTCAAGCCAATCTGCTACGTCAACGTCTCTTGCAAAGGGGATATACTCGCACCAATCTAAGGAAAGCTTTCAATAGGGCTGCCGCAATAGATAGATCCTCTCTACTCCATCCGCCTCCTAAAGTTCCCCCTTCTAACACTGTGAAATTGATCACTAAATTCTCTACCCATCACCAGGAACTACGTACCATTATTGCACAACACTGGCATATGCTCACAGAGCATCATGTGTTAAACAAATACGTCAGGGATACCCCAGAATTAGTGTTCCGTAGAGCTACCTCTCTACGCGACCGCCTAGTACATAGTCACTACAATGTAAGTGAACGCAGAACCATGGGCTCTCGTGGTACATTCCCCTGTGGGGACTGCCCACGTTGCCCGTGGATACTAGCGGGCACCACATACCGCTTACCAGACGGTAATTTGTTTTCACCACGTGTCCATATCACATGTGAAACTAAAGGAGTCATATACTTGATGATATGTGACTGTAAAGCTTTCTACGTAGGGAAAACAAGACGGGAATTAAAACAACGGATTGGGGAACATTTATATTGCTCTAACACGGGCAAACTGACAGCAGTAGGTAGACACATCGGCCTACATCATAGGTTTCAACCTGAGGTGGTCAAGTTCTTTGCCTTAGAGGCCGTCCCAGAAAACCCTAGGGGTGGAAACTGGGACAGGGAACTACTACAATGTGAAACCCGGTGGATAGAGAGATTGAATGCGGTAGTCCCCCCAGGGCTAAATGAAGTAAACAGTTACAAACCTTTTTTGTAACTGTCTAACCATGTCCAATTATATATTGACATATATTTCATTTCATTTTATTTTTCTTTTTCTTCCCTCCTATCTTAATTCTAATTCTATTTATTTGGCCTTGTCTGTGCCTTACTCCATCCCCCCCTCTTCCTTCCTTTCCTCCTATTCCCTTCCCTTCCTTTCTCCTTTTTATTTTTATTTTTATTTTTATTATTATTTATTTTTCCCCCCTACCATATCATTCCCTTCCCCTTACTCTATCTACCTATCTATTGGAATACCCTGACAATCAATGATACAATTAACCACTAGATGGTGTTTTTCTAATATGAGTACTTCTTTGTGTTAAGTGTAATAACACGTATATATATATCCATATGTTTAATATGACATACTCTATTTGTCAATGATGTGTATTGAACGTTGTATGGGGCATATTATACATTTTTTGCTGCATATTTAACCCCCTTTTTGTTTGTTTCCATCTACAATTTGGGAGCCTTGGCTGGATCTGGATTTGGGGGCGGGGCCAACTCTCACTGGCGGACATGTGACCCCATGGTTGGGAGCGTCATATCACGCTCAACCAAAGTCACGGATTATTTCCGGTGATGCCGCGCACACGCGCGTTCATTCGCGCATGCGCGGACCTTGGTGGTCAGAGTGGTCTGACGTCACGCACCTCCACGGAGTGCGGTGACGTCCGCCCACTAGGCGGACACTTAAATAGCGCCCGCTATTAACAACGGCGGCTGACGCTAGCGTTCCTTACCATCCACCTGGACACACAGATTGAGGACCTTTGAGGGTAAGACAAACCTGGACAGCTATCATTAGGCTACAGTGTGGTGCCATTACATGACCACATAACCGAGATGTATAGGGCTAATCCATGCTCATACAGTTTATATATTTTGCAGGTGGTCTATTCCCTGTGTCTTTCCTGGCCCAGGGAAACGGGTCTGGATACAAGTAAATTGTCCTTTGAATTTCCATCATCAAGTGGGATATAACAGCTATCAGCACTATACCATCTATATAGTGCCTATACATTATCCTCCTCTCTCTGACCCCTGTCCAGGTTGGAAATCGGTTGGGATTGATTTGATTTTATATACTTACCTCATCAGTGGGTGGCTCCGTATGATTTGTTCTGGGGTATGTTTCTTTGTCTGGTTATAGACATATATAAGCATGACCTCCAAAACACCAGGGTGCTTTCTCACTGGGTGATTGGTGATTTCCCTTTCCTTATTTTCATTCATGGTTTTATCCATCTAAGCCACCACCATATCCTTCCATCTTTCTTTTGTCTTTCTTTTATTATATCTTACATCCATTTTTTGTTTTTTTCCCTCTGCCTTGTGTTTTTCTCCCCACTTTTACCTATTTTCTTTTCTCTCCCCTCCCTCTTCCTTCGTTCTGGCCCCTTTTTTCCCCCTTTCCCCCCAAAAACCCCCCCCCTCCCCATTCCCCCTTTTTTCCCCTTTTCCTACTCTATCTTTCCCCATCCTTTATATATCTCTCTTGTTTTCTCTTTGACTTTTTTGGTGATGGTGGTGATTAATTTTCTAAATTATACTAGCCGATAAAACATGTATACCTTTTATAACCAATCTATATATAGTGTCCCCCATGTCCGCCGGTGAGAGGCACATGATGGCTGGGTCCTATAATCTGTGATCTACCCACGCTCCCAATTTTGGGTAAGATGGCTCCTCCCCTATTTTGAGCTGTATGATCTATGCTATACTGTTCATTGTTAAATGTCATTATTAATCATCCTATTGTCATTACTAGATGCAAGTATTAATGTGCGTAACATCCTCCTGAAGAAGTGGGTATACCACGAAACATGTTGAGGTTGCGCATTGTTTGAAGTTTGAAAATCCACTCCAGGATTGCAAAACTTATACTGTACATGTAATACATTATTTGGAGTATATGGTAACACGGATTGTATCCATATTTTTTGTCATGTGATTTTATTATCTTGTTTTTTCACAATAAAAATTATAGATTTTATTATTGTTTATTATTGAATAAGGTACCTTGAAAGTCCTAGACACATTCCCCTTCCATCTTCTTTCCCTTTCCCCCCCCTCCCTTTTTCCCCCCCATCGACCAATTGGGAGGTTGGTTGTGTGGTATTCCTAAAATTTCCCATATGATATATCTTTTTGGGATGCTGGTACAATTGCTATCTTAAGATATATTCAGGCGTCCATATTTACCATATGAGTCAGTAATATAATATTGAAAGACCATATAGGTTAATACTGTGAGATGATTGAGAGAGAGAAATCAGAGATCAGTATTGTGAGATTATGAGAGCATATGGTTCAGTGCTATGAGATTTAGAAACCATATGGTTCAATACTGTATGACTGAAAGAGCATATACAGTATATTAGTACCATGAGACTGAGAGAGCATAAGTGTCAGTACTGTGAGATTGGAAAAACATATAGGTCAGTATTCTATGATTAAGTAAGTATATGAGTCAGTGCTGTGAGCGTGGGAGAACATATTGGTCACCGCTGTGAAAGTCAGAGGGGTTGATTTACTAAAGGCAAATAGACTCTGCAAGTGCAGTTGCTCCAGAGCTTAGTAAATGAGGTGAAGCTTCACTTTACAAAGAATACCCAACTACGTGCAAGGAAAATTTAAAAAAAAAACAGAATTTTTGCTTGCACATGATTGGATGATAAAAGTCAGCAGAGCTTCTGCTCATTTATTAAGTTCTGGAGATATTGCTCTTGCAGAGTGCAACTGCACTTTGCAAAGTCTATTTGCCTTTAGTAAATTAACCCCAGAGTGTCAGTCAGGACCCGGTTCATCTGCTGGTGGCACTTTGGTTCTCAAGGCTGAGAGCTGCAGTTCCAGTATCCACCAACAGGTGTCTCCCAGAAGCCAGCAGGGTTCAGTGATCAGCTCCACCTGGTTTCAGCTGCTAGGAGGCTATATAAGGCTGTTTCCACTATCACACAGCGCCTCAGTGTTTCGGTGACTCCTGCCCTGTACTCTGTTTGCCATGCTGTTCTCAGTCTCTGTTGCCATTCATTCTTGATCTTGCTTTTTCTCCTGCTCCTGCTCTGCACCCAGTACCCCACTGCCTTGCTTCATGCTCTGCTCCTCCAGTTTTCCCCTTCCTTGTGTGTATCTATTTGTGTATATTGTGTACTGTATATAGTTAGTTTGTTAGGTTGCTGGTTAGGCATCTTGTTATTTAGTTTTAATTCGTTCTCATGTTTATTGCTGTTGGTGTATTATTATTGTTCCTTGAAAATAAATCTCACTATAAAAATATATAAACATGGTCTGGTTCCAGTTTCTGTGTATAGCTACATATATCTGGTCATCCCCTGTGCTGACTCCTGACACAGAGAACACATGGGTCAGAACTTTGAGACTGAGTGAGTATATAAACCAGTATTGTGAGACTGAAACAGCATATATACCAGTGCTGTGAGTCTGAAAGAGCATATGGGTCAATATTGCATGATTGAGTGAGCGTATGAGTCAGTACTACAAGAATCAGAGAACATACTGTATGAGTCAGTACTGTAAAAAGAGAGAAAATATGGGTCCGTATATTGAGACTGAGAGAACTCAGTAATCTGAGGTTAAGATAGCATATGGGTCGGTAAAATATGAGAGAGCATATACCGTAAATACACTGTGAGGCTGAGAGATCATACATCTCAGTACTGTGAGATTAAAAGAGCAGATGGGTCAGTACTGTGAGAGTAAAGGAACATATGGGTCAGTACTGTGAGAGTAAGGGAACATATGGGTCAGTACTGTGAGAGTAAGGGAACATATGAATCACTACTATGGGATTAGGAAAGGATATGGATCAGTACTTGAGAGAGCATCTATTTCAGTACTGTGAGATTAGGAGAATATATGAATTGCCCTTGTGGGAGAAGGAGAGCATATGGGTCAGCACTGTGAGATCAAGAGAACATATGGACTCACTCAATATCAGTACTGTAAGTATGAGAAAGCATATGGGTCAGTATGGTAAAAGTGAGGAGCATATACTGTAAATATACTGCGAGACTGAGAGATCATATGTGTCAGTACTGTGAGATTGAGCATATGTGTCAGTACTGTGAGATTGAGCATATGGGTCAGTACTGTGAGAGTTAGGAAACATATGTGTCAGTACTGTGAGATTGAGCATATGGGTCAGTACTGTGAGATTGAGCATATGGGTCAGTACTGTGAGAGTTAGGGAACATATGTGTCAGTACTGTGAGATTGAGCATATGTGTCAGTACTGTGTGATTGAGCATATGTGTCAGTACTGTGAGATTGAGCATATGGGTCAGTACTGTGAGAGTTAGGGAACATATGTGTCAGTGCTGTGAGATTAAGCATATGTGTCAGTACTGTGAGATTAAGCATTTATGTCAGTACTGTGAGATTGAGCATATGTGTCAGTACTGTGAGATTGAGCATATGGGTCAGTACTGTGAGATTGAGCATATGTGTCAGTACTGTGAGATTGAGCATATGTGTCAGTACTGTGAGATTGAGCATATGTGTCAGTACTGTGAGAGTTAGGGAACATATGGGTCAGTACTGTGAGATTGAGCATATGTGTCAGTACTGTGAGATTGAGCATACGTGTCAGTACTGTGAGAGTTAGGGAACATTTGGGTCAGTACTGTGAAAGTCAGAGAACATATGGATCAGTACTGTGAGACAGAGAGAGCATATATGTCCCTGACATGCTCTGAATACTCTGAGCATTTATGTCAATACTGTGAGATTAAAAGAGCATATGGATCAGTACTGTGAGATAAAGAGGGCATACAGGTCAGTACTGTGAGAGTGAGAGAAATAATGGGTCATTACTGTGAAAATCAAACAGCATACACATCAGTACTGTGAGACTGAGGCAACATTTAGACATATTTGGAAGCTAGGGTAAAACTCTTTAAAATTAGTTGTCACTGGAACAAGAGTCCTCTTTTGGAAGATTTTCCCTATATATCTGTCCTGATGACAACATTTTGGATTTCCCTCCTTTCAGATCTAATGCCAGTGGTCACCAGAATCAATAGAGAGAGTACATTTTTCTAACAGAGTCCCAAATATCAATAAAAACTTGACAGGGGTTCTAACCCCTTGCCCTTTTATTACAGTTTTTTCTGAATGCTTAAGCGCTAATGGTGATTCTTGTAGCACAATTTCTAAAACTATTAATACGTATAGCAAAACCACTCACTGAGTTTGCAAAGCTAAAAGCACAAACACTGCTTTGCACTCAGTTTGCAATTTTGTAACACACACTTTGCAAAACTGTAGGCACAATTCACTGCACAACACTCTTTTTGCAGAACTGTAATCACAACTCACTGCTTACACTCAGTTACTAAATTTCCAACACACTCCTAGCAAAATTATACACATGTATGGCTATCATTAACACTATTTTGCCAACTGTCTGGCACACTTTCACATGTGAAAACTGTTTTAGATAATTAGTTCACTTTGCAATCAGCCTAAGCACTATAAATAAGCCACAGGTAAGCTGGCTGTGTGGAGTACAATGGAAGAAGTAGTAAGAGTGAGAAGAGTGAGAATAAGAGGAGGCCGAGGAGGCCGAGGGAGAGGACGTGGAGGTGAAGAAGTTGGAGGAAAAGGACGTGGAGTTGAAGAAGTGAGAGGGTTAGAGGAAGTTAGAGGAAAAGGAGGAGCAAGAAGAGGACGAGGAGGCCGAGGGAGAGGACGTGGAGGTGAAGAAGCGATAGGGTTAGAGGAAGTTAGAGGAAGAGGACAAGGAGGAGCAAGAAGAGGACGAGGAGGGCAAAGAGGAAGGGTAAAAAGAGTAAGACATAGAATAACTGATGACATCAGAGCTACAATAGTGGACCATGTCATCAACCATGGGATGACCCTGAGGGAAGATGGCCAACGGGTTCAGCCTAATTTGAGCAGCTACACTGTGGCAAGCATCATTAGGACATTTCGAAATGAGAATCGGTAAGTACTTTGTAGCACTGCCATACCTTAATGAGAAACACAACAGTACCATACATGCAAAAATACTGAAATTGTTACTTTACAGAATTGCTAGACGTCCAGATGTTGGGGGCAGAGGAAGAATGTTCACTCCAGAGCAAGAGACCCATATAGTGAACATGGTGATTTCCAAAACAGTAAAAGCTTAAAAAAAGATATTGAATTTAGATTAGAAAATGAACTCGCATAAAAAAAATAGAAAACAAATGATTACTTTTGAGGATTTTTATGCTCTACTTTAAAGGCTTATGTACACTACAGCTTTTAAACTTAAGTTTAGGAGCTGTTGGAAATATTTTGCCACAGCTCCTAAACTCAACTTCATGTCAATGCACACATAGTCTTTTACAAGAGTTTAGAAGCTGCTGCAGTTAAGGGAGGTTCAACTTCTGTTTCCTGAATGCTAAAGAATCTCATTCTGGATAGGAACGTTTTGACCGCCGGCCGCAAAACATGGCAGAACTGTGGTAAAACCGCAGCGATTTTGCCACATTTTGCATTTCCCGCGGCTGCTGGTCAACCTAGTCTGTGTGTACATGAGCCCTGATTCATATATGATTTGAAACATACACATACTGTACTCAAGTGTCAAATTGAAGGAGTTTTTCACTCATTTCAAATTTAATGGGGAATTTTTACACGGACCTCAAATTTAAGGAAGCACTGCACTTTTCATGGTATGTTTCTTTTCTGCCTATTATTATCATTTGTTTAATTTCATGATTATTTTTTAAAAATAATTTTGTAGTATAGGGCAGCAATGGATATGCCACATTTATTTTTATTTTATTTATTTTTAAATCCACTGATTTTTTTTTTTCGTCAGAGAATAGGTGCAGGTAACCTCCCAAAGTCCACCCTTCTCTCCACCACCCTTGTCTTCACCTCATCCCCACCTCTTAGCACCTCATTTTAGAGAATACTGAACCCTAAAATATTGAATGGAGACTGCTTTTTACCTGTGAAGTGCAATAAAACATATATGTTATTATTCATTAGGTTGCACATTAACATAGGTTGCATTGAGGTAGCACATTCATTATGAATTAGCTCCCATTAGCATGTGTTACATTAGGCATCACATTTATTATAAATGGGCTCCCAGTAACCTGTCTTGCATTTAGCATCCATCGCATCCATTTAAATGGGTACCCAATATACACCAACACAGTAAACCACACTGAATTATTTTTGGTTGTACATTACCATGTCTTGCTGCATGCTGCAACACAGGTACATTTCTTTAGTGTGTTGGGGTGCCATTCAAAATGAATGGCACAGTAGAGCATTCATGCATGCATCAATGTTGCATGTTATTGCATGCAAAATGTGAACCCTGCCTAAAGAGCTGTTGCAATTCTGGCATGGCACTGACAGAAACATACATGTGGTACTTTAAAATCTTAATCTTCTGGAGAAAGGAGTAAATAATCAAAACCTTATCTTATCTTTGTAATACACAAAAAATATCAATCAAAATTACAACCAGTCATAAATGTAAACTAAGAATTAAAAATAATAATTGGTGCATATTATGACTGACTCTCCAACACACACGCACACACACATACTCACACACTCACACATTTATTCAAAAAGTCTGATGTGATTGACAAAATTCTTCTACAGCTGATTGACACAAAAGAGTCTAAATTGATCTAATCTGATATAATGGAGGGTCTCAGGTTTTGAATTTTTATTTCATTCAATTAAATTTGTTGTATTGAATAATCATTTAAATAATTGTATGAATATGTGTGTGACCACTATTAATTACATTTTTCAAGAAGCTGAAATATCTTCCTTTACAACAATTAATGTCTCTACCTGTCTGAGGCACTTGTTTTTACAATTTGCAATTCAGAAATGGTCAGATAAATTCATGCTAAGCTAAAAATAAACGAAGAATTATTGCTCTTTGAATTCATTTTAAACATGATTTAATTGGAAAAAATATTGAGTAGATAATTTAACTGTAATTAACTAAACGCAAAAGAAAATGTGACTTTTCTTAGCTATTTTTCTCACTGCAGATGTCTGACAAAAGGAGGATTCTGTTAAGATATACAAAACCAACAATATTATTTTTCATCTAAAACAAAAAGTCCTCCTTTACTCCCTGGCACTGAAGAATTATTGGTATGACTTAGCAAAGCTGCAGAATGCCTGAACACAAGTTCTGTGATGAGCGGTGTAACTACAGATCAAGGGGCACCATAGCATAATTTTGATGGAACCCCTTGGCAACGTTCCTATTTCATTGATCTTAGCATAAACGATGCCTGAATAGACAGTCCCCGAGTTCCATACATCTGACTCATACTTAAAAATGGAGGGAGACATCAGGAAGTGAGGGGAAATCTACCTCTAGGAAGGCAAATTATTAACTCCTGTAAGAGTTATCATGGGAAAAAGGTGTCTCCGCTGAACTTTTTCACCATACTTTGTTTCTATGACAACCCAATTGTCACAGAGACAGAAAGTGAGGTAAAAATCTTCTGAACAGGGGTACAGGAGGCAAAACATATATTACAGGGTAACCCTTCCCTATGCTATCTAAAAAACTTAAAATGTTTTTTTTTTGGCTGGAGTTACACATAAAAAATATACTTGTTCCAACTTACATACAAATTCAACTCAAAGGGAAACTCCAGTCGAAAATGAAATTTTTCCTATTAATAGTATGTTAAATATCTTTATCTTTGATATTATTAATTTTCTGGCTAGCTGCTTGTATAGCTTAGAAAAGTCTTATCTAAGCTAGACAAATAGCTTCTTCCTGTTCTTTACCGACAACGCTATCTCCCTTTATCTTAATTTGCTAAGACAGGCATGCCTAGAACTGCCCATCCCCACCCCCATCTCTCCTATCCTTTACAGAACATGATCTCCTGTCTTCATGGCCTCATTTAGACTAGCAGCCTCTCCTGAGAGAGAGAGAGAGGGGGGGAAAGAGAGGGAGAGCGAGGGGGTGAGAGAGAGGGAGGGAGAGATGGAGGGAGAGAGAGGGCCAGAGAGAGGGGGATAGAGAGAGAGGAAGAGAGAGAGAGGGGGGAGGGGGGGAGAGAGGGAGAGAGAGAGGGAAAGAGAGGGAGAGAGAGAGGGAGAGAGAGGGGGAGAGAGGGAGAGAGGAAGAGAGAGAGAGGAAGAGAGATAGGGGGGAGAGGGAGAGAGAGAGAGGGAGAGAGAGGGAGGGAGGTAGGGAGGGAGAGGGAGGGAGAGGGAGAGAGAGGGAGGGGGAGGGAGGTAGAGAGAGGTAGAGAGAGAGGGATAGACAGAGAGGGAGAGAGAGAGAGAGAGAGAACAGGGGAGAGAGAGGGAACAGAGGAGGGAGAAAGAGAGGGAGGGAGAGAGAGAGGGAGAGAGAGAGAGGGGGAGAGAGAGGAGAGGGATTCTATGTTTCCACTATTGCGATTAGTCATGCGACTTTGATCCAACATTACACTCTTTGAATCAAAGTTTCATCAAAAGTTGCATCAAAGTAGTACAGGTACCTTTTCAAAGTCACTGATTTTCAAAGTTGCACAGAAGGAAATAGGTGCCATTGAAATCAATGGGCTGTGACTTGTCATGCAACTTTGGGTGTCCAAAGTCGCATGACAAGTAATACTAGTGGAAATGTAGCTTTAGTCTGCGTTTCCACTATTGCAATTTAGAGTGTGACTTTGATGTGACTTTGATCCAACTCTACGCTCTCCGGATCAAAGTCGCATTAAAAGTTGCATCAAAGTAGTGCAGGTGCCTTTTCAAAGTCGCTGATTTTCCAAGTTGCATAGATGGGAATGGGTGCCATTGAAATCAATGGGCTGTGATTTGTCATGTGACTTTGTGTGTCCAAAGTTGCATGACAAGTTCCACTAGTGGAAACGTAGACTTAGTGGGGGTTGCCTGTTCTATAATCATTGTAGACAGTGAGCTGAGACCATAGAGCACTTCCAACTACACCGACAGTCCCCCTCTCCGCCCTGTGCCCAGCTTCCTTCTTCTATGGTAGTCTTCATTCAAAGCCCAGCACAGCTATACTGTATATGTGTTAATTTTTTCTTAAAGTGGAGTTCCACACAAAAGTAGAACTTCTGCTTATTAGTCTCCTCCCCCACCCCCGTGCCACCTTTGCACGTTTCGGGGGGGGGCGGTTAGCTGTTTTTGACAGGTACCCTGTCCCTACTTCCATCGGACCTCACCGCAGTGAGGTACGTTAAGAGCTTGGCCCCCTCCTCCCTCTTCTGCTTCTAGGCCAGTGAGAGAGCGCAGCGTGCTTCGCATTTGTGCACAGTGGGGTCCCGGCCATGAAGCCTCAATGCTTCACCGCCGGGTCCCCTTACTGGCAATGGCGGCGATAGTATCCAACAGCTGATGGAAACATGACCATGGCGAGGCCTGTTCTGAGTGGAACCTGTTCTGTTAAATTGCTGTATGGTCTTGGCCACCGTGCTGCAGCTCAGTTTCAGGGTCTTGACAATCTTTTTATTGGCAACATTTATGGGCACTGATATGTGGCACTGATGGGCACTGATGGGAACTGACAGGTGCCACTTATGGGCAATTATAGGTGGCATTGATGGGCACAGACTGGTGTCACTGATGGGCACATAGTGGCATTACTGATTGACACTGTTGGGGCTGCATGGTAATCACATTATGTCAGTGTGAGAGAGAAAAAGCTGATAAATGGCATTTCCTTGTTTACATGTGATTGGCTGTTATTGGACACAGCTGATCACATGGTTAAAAAGTGGTGTCAGAGGCTCTTTGCCAAGATCAGGGTCACGCCACGTCCCTGGAATCGTGGCTAAACTGGGCTTTGTCGTATGGCGTGGTCCCAGACCGAGAGCCGCACAGCTCCTCCGTCACTTGACAGCGGGCAGGTGGGAAGAAGTTAAACAGGAACTACTGTACATTTCACCAACCTGAGGCAAAACTCTCACTTAGACAGTTGTCACCAGAACAGGTGTCCCCCGTGTAAGATTTCTTTTCTTTTCCAGTTCCAGTCACAACCAGTAAATAGTAGATTTACCATTACTTTCTACATTGTAAACCATAAGCAAATGTAACGACAAGGATACCAAGACAGTAAAAAAAAAAATCTCCCTACTGTGACAAAGACAGCAATAAAAACATATAGGGGTTTTAGCACTTCCACACTCTTTCCAAAACTATAAGAATAAAGGCTTTGACTTTCAAAACACTGATCAAATAAATCAATATCTGATGCGCATTTGTCCAAAGACCTGACTATCAGATTTTATGGTGGTCAGGAAACAAATTCTTCCAAACACCAAAAACTAAAAACTGAGATCAATTGCTCTGGGTGACCTTTAGTAAACTGGTTATCACTAATTGTACTCTTGCTAAGTAATGCAATCCCCATGTTTACACTGTAGTTCTGTACTACGACTAATATACAGTATGCACTATACCTTTTAATCAGGGCAGGGGCTTAATTCAATTATGGAAACTTATAATGTAACCTTTCACTGTCAACTACTAAGGAAGTCAATCTGATACAAGCTCCCATTTTATTGGTTACTGCATGTTTTGACAAATATATTTTACTTGCATTCGTTTATCAAAAATGGTGTACCTTGTTACTTTGTGTTATGAAGATCACTTTTTAGCTGAAAAAAATCAGCACCACACAAATACTTTATAAAATTTGGATATGGTTATATTCAACTTTAGATGCTTAACAAAGACCCTTTTACATTTTGGAAAGATGGAAGATTAATCAGCCAAAAGACAACAAGTTGTGACTTCAGCTATATAGTTTATGTAATGACAAATGTTTAAATTTGACAGCTCTGCCTTGGGCTAGGGAGGAAACTTTCAGCAGATGAAACTAAATCATAGTTGTTAAATCAGTGCATAAATCATACAGCTCAAGGCAAATTCATGTGAATGTTTCATTTGTATTTCAGTATTATTCACAGGCTTCAGAATGATTATTTAATGGTATGGAACCTTGCCATTTTATATAGAAGATTACGATTTAGCTTTTGACACCCCATCTACACCAAATAACTGGGTAAAAAGAATGTTAAAAAAGAATCCCTTTAGTTTAATCATCCTGCTCTTTTTCTGTTATGGTATTTACCCAGTGAATAGCAAATACATATTAAGTCTTAAGTGAATACAACGCTTTTTTGTTTGTTTTATCATAAGTCACACTTTAGAATGTACAGTCATGAAGTGTTCAACCTGACTATATCAGATTTATCATTTTTTTCTTTATTTTTTCGGTTAATAAGGGTTACTGGTAAGGGGATTGGCATCATTTATTTCCTAGGAAAAAGAAATTGATATGCAAAAAAGTAGTATTATTTACCCGAACAAGGATTATGGAAAATTAAATCCTAGTAGCCAGCAAAAATGTCTTTAAATTACAGATATTGAAATTACTCTGTAAATGGATTGTTCACATGGGATAGCGACATCAATTAGATGGATGAAAAAGTGGTACAAGCCAATAGTGACTATACCTTCCACTCTGTCATATTGGTCTTCAATTATAGTTAAATGAAAGTTACTCCAAAACACACTTCAACTAGTATTATAAAATGGGGAGTGTTATTTTTTGTTATGGTCTGCTTCAATGTTTATTATTTTTAATGATAACTCAAAATGTAATAGTGGTTGCTGGCTATATAAGAAATATATTAACCAGTTCTGGACCGGAAGGATTTGCCCCCTTAATGACCAGGCCATTTTTTGCGATTCAGCACTGCGTTATTTAACAGAAAATTGTGTGGTCTTGCGACACTGTACCGAAATAAAAGTGATGCCTTTTTTTCCCCACAAATAGAGCTTTCTTTTGGTGATATTTGATCACCTGTGCGATTTTTATTTTTTGCTCTATAAACAAAAAAATAGCGACAAATCCTGAAAAAAACCCAATATTTTTTACATTCTGCTATATAACATTGCCAAAAAAAATTTAAAAATTAAAGTTTTTCATCCTCGTAGGCCAATTTGTATTCTGCTACATATTTTTGGTTTGCGCAAAAATGATCATGTCTACAAACTAGGGGAAAGATTTATGTCATTTTTATTTATTTATTTATTTTACTAGTAATGGCGGCGATCTGAAATTTTAAGTGTGACTGCGACATTGCGGTGGACAGATTGGATCCCTAACTGACATTTTTGACACTTTTGGGGGGACCAGTGCCATTACTACAGTAATCAGTGCTAAAATATGCACTGTTACTGTAATAATGACACTGGCAGGGGAGGGGTTAACCTAGGGGGATCAAAAGGTTAATTGTGAGCTTAGGGGAGTGTTTTCTAACTGTGGGGGAGGCACTTGGGAAATGATCATAGAGACCTGTGATTCTATATAGAAGGATCACAGGGACTCTGTGATCATTTCATAGAGAAGAATGGTCAGCTGTGTTTACAACAGCTGACCGTCCTTCTCTCCCAGCGAGGAGCGTTCGCGGGTGCCCGCTGCATCCCCGCTGCATTAGCCCCCCAGTATCACTCATGCGACTAACGTACCCCTATGTAATTTTGCGCAGTTGAGCCAACGTGCCACAGTAAATCTGTGGCGGGCGGGCAGGCAGTCGGCAAGTGGTTAATGGAGGAGGTACTGGCGGGAACCAGTGAAAACATAGATATAGAAATCTATGCAGGTCATTTCTATGTAAATCCTAACATTTCTTTAAAGTTTAAGTTTAACCCTACCCATTTCTGGAAACCAAGATTCCTTTTTTTTATTAGTCAGATTGTATTTATTATATAACATTTTTTTTTTTTAACAAATTAAATACACATTTTAACTAGACCACCACAACCATACAAATACACAAAACAAGCACACGAAAAAACAAAGCATATCCCTATGCAGCCAAGACAAAAAAATTACAAAAATAAATAGTAAATATGAATTACAGGGTTTCTAAATATGAATAATCTAACCAGCACTTGCATATATGGCCACATTTAAACATAGCCTTACATACAATATATGCTTCTCAAATGCAATACACTTGTTCAGCTCCTCCAGCTATTCAGATATTGAGTAGGAAAGGTAAAAACCCATTTGACAACGCTTAAACATAATTATTTTATGCCAGGTACTTTAGATAAGGGATTTACACCTTTATTGCACCGCATGCTTAAGGATTCCAGGCTAAGAACCTCATGGTCCTTGTGTGGACTAACACAACCTACTTTAATGGACCAGTGACGGTATGTCAAACTGTCTCAATTTGTTCAGAGTCTACCACAACCTATTCGTTCTTTTAATAAATCGACCCTATTAAAGCCATCCTGTGATATAATGACTGGCCACAGAATTGTGTCTTTTAAGTTTAGAGTTCTACTGACTTTACAGTACAAAGCCCAGTTTATCCAGACTACATAGGTCACTGGGATTCAGACCTGCAATTTGTTCTTGTTCATATTTATTAATACTTACCTATCTGACCTTGACAAACACATGCAGGCGAATAGTGTGCACGGATATGATGTGTGCCTTCACCAATTATTTTCAAGCTGCTCCTGGCCGCCGACTCCACCTTTCCCGTCATCATACTGTGGCTCTGTGCCTTATACCATGTTGATGTTTTGACTATATACAGGTATGTGGGGAAGGCCTTGCTCTTCCCCTCCATGTTTCTTACCTCAATACTCTTTCCATTATTATAAGGACATTAGTACTACCTTCAATGTGCCACATTGGAATACAATGCATGGATCCCCACATATGACCCTGACTGGTCACCCCAGTGTTCTCCAGCACACCCAGCCCACCCACTAGGTTCTGGCTGTCATGAATGGCAAATGTATATCACTGTAATTGTTTTTTGGTTTGTTTTTTAACCCTCTCTGTACTCCTATGTGTATTTTATCTATTTGGTATTCTTAAACTGTTGTTATGTGGATATGTTTATTTACATGCTAGCTAATGATGACAATTCAATCATGCAGAGCATTGAACTATCAGCTCCAGAAGAAGCTTCTCGAGCGATACATGTTGAGCAACTTGGCTTTATGAATTTTCTGTATACCTATCATCACATCAACCGATCTAGATGGATGGAAGTACACACACCTGTCATCGTCTGTAAGATCTTCTTGATGTGAAGTATCTAAAAATACTGCAGTTACCACTGTTTGTGTTTGTGTCTGTACCTCATTATTTTGTTGTGGACGCTACATATATCAACACCTTTCTTGAGGCAAGTTATTCATGTCTTTGATGTACTTTTAGTTGTGAATCAATAAAATTGTTATATTTTTAAAATACCCGGTGCCTTTAATGTCCATGTTTCTCCAACAACCTATTTCTAGTCTATTTAGGATGTGGCACTTAATTACACCTATGTGCGCTCAGTATACTGCTATCTGGTAGCGCATACAATTTAAAGACCTGCAATTTAGTCTTACAGAACAAACAAAAAGATAGGGTCATACAATTTTCTTATACAGGTGCATCTCTTAAAACCAGAATATCATGAAAAAGTTAATTTATTTCAGTAATTCATTTTAAAAAGTGAAACTCTATATTTTATATAGATGCATTACACAGAGGGATATATTTCAAGCATTTCTTTCTTTTAATTTTGATTATTAAGGCTTACAGCTAGTGAAAATCCAAAATTCAAAAATTCAGTATCTCAGAAAATGAGAATATTACATAAAAAGGATTTTTAATACAGAAATGTTGGCTTACTGAAAAGTATGTCAAGATACCGTATAGTATGCACTCAATACTTGGTCAGCGCTCCTTTTGCATGAATTACTGCATCAATGTGGGGTGGAATGGAGGTGATCAGCCTGTGGCACTGCAGAGGTGTTTTGGAAGCCTAGGTTTCTTTGTTAGTGGCTTTCAGCTTGTCTGCATTGTTGGATCTGGTGTCTCTTATCTTGCTCTTAACCTCCCTGGCGGTATGATTATGTCAGGAATTACATACCAAAAGCGGTACAATTGTTTTCATGGAAATTTGGCGTTATGTATTATAGGCCTACAATTCTTAGTAATGACTGACTTAAACCTGACCAAAACAAGAGGCTAGTAGACATCCCAGATGTGATAAATTTGAAACACAAACGCGTGAATTATAATGGAATCAATAATATTATTTTATTATTTAATATATAATATATATAATAAAATTATATTATTGATTAGATTATAATTCATGCATTATATATTATATATAGATATATGTGTGTGTGTGTGTGTATATATATATATATATATATATATATATATATATATATATAAAATATATAACGCATGAATTATAATTGAATCAATAATATAATTTTATATATATATATATGTGTGTGTGTGCATATATATATATATATATATATATATATATATATATATATATATATATATACCGGTGTTTATATATATATATATATATATATATATATGTGCATATATATATATATATATATATATATGCATATATATATATATATATATATATATATATATATATATATATATATATAAATGTGTTTTGTGTTTTGTGCAACGCTTTTTTTTTTTTTGAATTTCCCTCCCTAGTTCCGCTCCCATGCAGCATTGCTGCTGCATGGAACGGAACTAGGAAGTGATCAGACCGACGGAGGACGGAGGAGCGGCGGGACTCTCTGCTGGCGATCTCAGCAATGAGAGATCATCGCTGGATCTCCAGGATAAGGTAAGAGACACCGCTGCGCTCTCTGCACATCCACCCCGAGCGTGACTCGGGGTTACCGATCCTGCAATGAAAAATCCACCCCGAGTCACGCTCGGGATTACCGCTTAGGTGGTTAACAATACCCTAAGATTCTCTATGCGGTTTAGGTCAGGTAAGTTTGCTGGCCAATCAAGCACAGTGATACCATGATCATTAAACCAGGTATTGGTACTTTTGGCAGTGTGGGCAGGTGCCAAGTAGGGATGATCGAACTTTTGAAAAGTTTGGTTCGACCAGAACACCCCAACTTCCCGAAAGTTCGGGTCCGGATTCCAGAACCCCATTGAAATCAATGGGACCCGAAATTCGGTAATCAAAAAACACAATTTTGAAGCCCTAAAACCCAATAAATACCCCTAAAAAGTGCCTAGGGTTCTGGGTCATGCCACAAGGACTATTAATCACACAAAAAAAGTTCTTAAAACTTGTCGTTTTTGAAAGAGAGCTAATTATTGAAAAAATGATTGAAAAAGAAATGAGATTTCTTTGGATTTAGTGTCTGGGGGGTCTAAAAAGTGTACCTGTGAAGTTTCAGCTCTGTAGCATGTACAGAACCAGAAAAAAAAAAGATTGTTTGTCTTAGAATTGCAGTAGAGCAGGGATAGGGCACCGCTACTTTCACACCTGGCTGTTTTTGTTGCAGGCGTTTATTGGGCTTTTTTGTGGACGTCTTTGGAGGCAGGCATGACATCTGAACTTCTGTGTAGGGGTATATATACACACACATATATGTATATATACACATACACACATATAGGTGTGAAAGCAGCAGAACCCTATGCCTGCGCTAATGAAATTATTTGCAGGCATTTGGCTCCGCTCCTTTCACACCTATATGTGTGTATGTGTATATATACATATATGTGTGTGTGTATATATACCCCTATACAGAAGTTCAGATGTTATGCCTGCCTCCAAAGACGCCCAAAAAATGCTCAAAAAACGCCTGCAACAAAAACGTCCAGGTGTGTTGTTGCAGGCGTTTTTTTGGGCATTTTTTGGGCGTCTTTGGAGGCAGGCATAACATCTAAACTTCTGTATAGGGGTATATATACACACACACACATATATGTATATATACACATACACACATATAGGTGTGATAGGAGCGGAGCCACATGCCTGCAAATAATTTCATTAGCGCAGGCATAGGGTTCTGCTACTTTCACACCTATATGTGTGTATGTGTATATATACATATATGTGTGTGTGTATATATACCCCTACACAGAAGTTCAGATGTCATGCCTGCCTCCAAAGACGCCCAAAAAATGCCCAAAAAAACGCAACAAAAACGCCCAGGTGTGTTGTTGCAGGCTTTTTTGGGCATTTTTTGGGCGTTTTGATTAATGGACTTCATGTGATTTATTTTGTGCACAATTCCATCTTTTTTAATTTTTTATGATTATTTGTTGCAATATTGTATTTTGTACACATATTTATTTGAACACTTATTTCTTTACAGTGTTTTTGCGCAGCTTGTGGGAGTTTATTTTTCACACATTTTTATAAAAATGCATAAAATGCCTGCTAAATATCTACTAAATATGAAAGTTAAAACTGTATTGAGTTAATAAATAAAAAATATTTGTGCATTAGAAATTGTGCCTTTTTGTGAAATGGTGAAAACTGAAGGTGCACAAAACAATAAATAAAAACTATTTACTCTAAAAAATCTAGAGGTTATCATTTTTACCTATAGCTTTTAGAATTTGTAAACGACCCCTGAAAGCATATGACCTATCAAATAAAAAAATGTGCTTCTGATTTTTTAGGCCCCATGGTATTTGTGCAAATGTTTGTCAATTTTCTATTTTTACTAAAAATACACTAATATTATTAGTGGATACATACATGGCAAAATGTACAAAATTCCTGTTAAATCCCAACTAAATATGAAAGCTACAACTGTAATGAGTTAATACATAATAAATATTTGCACATTTTAAACTGTGCCTTTTTGTGAAATTGTGAAATCTGAAGGTGTGCAAAACTCGAAATAAAAAGCATTTACTCCTAAAATCTGGAGGTTACCACTGTTCATTTACAGCTTTCAAAATTTGTAAAAGACCCCCAACCACTTTTTTCAACAATATATTTTTATTAAGTTTTAAAAAGACAATTATATACAAAAAGTATTTAAGAGAGGACAGTAAGTAAACTCTTATGAAGAAATGGTTAATAAACTACAAAGACAGTAAAGAGGTACAGCTTGGTTTCATAAGTATATATATGCCAGATTGTCACATGTAAAGAGAAAAGGTAACAAGGAAAGTACCAAGGAGGTTTATAACCATAACGCCGGGTTGTAGATTAAAAAATATAGAGAACAGTTGCAAGTCAACAACCAATGGTATACATCAATTATGGTCTATTGGTAGTGGCATAGTCCCAGTATTTCCATGCCTTGTCAAACTTTGTTAAAGCATTAGCCCTGACAGCAAGCGTTCTTTCATATGTGTAATAAAGATTAATTACAGCTTTAGGTTCTGGCCATAGGCGTGCGCAGCCTATTGCATTAGGGTGTGCACCCCAAAGCTCAAACACACATGCGTGTATATATATATATGTGTATATAGGCGAACCTTGGCATGAGACGGTCAGAGACTGCAGACATGATACAGGAGATGGTCAGAGACTGCAGACATGATAAAAGAGATGGTCAGAGACTGCAGACATGATACAGTAGATGGTCAGAGACTGAGGACATGATACAGGAGATGGTCAGAGACTGCGGACATGATACAGGAGATGGTCAGAGACTGCAGACATGATACAGTAGATGGTCAGAGACTGAGGACATGATACAGGAGATGGTCAGAGACTGCAGACATGATACAAGAGATGGTCAGAGACTGCAGACATGATACAGGAGATGGTCAGAGACTGCAGACATGATAAAGGAGATGGTCAGAGACTGCAGACATGATACAAGAGATGGTCAGAGACTGCAGACATGATACAGGAGATGGTCAGAGACTGCAGACATGATACAATAGATGGTCAGAGACTGCAGACGTGATACAATAGATGGTCAGAGACTGCAGACGTGATACAGGAGATGGTCAGAGACTGCAGACATGATACAGGAGATGGTCAGAGACTGCAGACATGATACAGGAGATGGTCAGAGACTGCAGACATGATACAGAAGATGCTCAGAGACTGAGGACATGATAGAAGATAGAAGAGCACTAGGGGGGCCGGAGAGCACAGGGGAAGTAGAGAGCACTGGAGGAGGTGAAGGGCACGGTGGGGGGGGGGACAGGAGAGAATTAAGAGGGGATTTGCAAAGCATTGTAGGGGGTTGGAAGGTGCAGGGGGTGGAGAGCACTGGGGGGGGGGGGCGAGCAGGGAAAACCAGGGGGGTGGAGAGCACTGGGGGGGACAGGGAGCACTTGGGGGGCAGGCAGGGAAAACCAGGGGGGTGGAGAGCACTGGGGGGGGACAGGGAGCATAGGGGGGAGGCAGCTGCATATAGAGGAATTGATCTTTCACCATTCTTCCTGCAGGAGGGAGAGGAGGACAATCAGTTATTCAGCAGCTGCAGGAAGAATAGGGAAGGATGAATTCCTCTATATGCAGCTTCCCCATCCTCCTCCTATCCAGCACAGAGCACACACACTTGGGCAATGGGCACTCACCTTCTTCCCGCCGAGGCTCCGCCCCCTTCTTCCCGCCGAGGCTCTGCCCCTTTCTTCTCGCCGCGGCTCCGCCCCCTTCATCCCGCCGCGTCTCCACCCCCGCTTGCAGCACGGATTGAAGGAGCTGCCACTGCAGCTGCCTTCACACTGCCATACAGGATCTCTCAGAGGACGCTGGCTGATACCCCCCAGTGCGCCCCCCTATTGGTACCCCACTGTGTATGTGTGACACTGTCATGTAGCTGCTTGCAGGGAGAAAGACCAGCTGTTAAAACTTAGCGGTGATGTCGGGGGTGGGCGGGTTTGAGCAGCTGTCAAACACCAGCCAATGATTGGGCTGCTTAAGAAAGGGGCGGAGCCACATAAATGAAGCAGCCACCCAGACCCCATCCCATTGGCTGGTGTTTGATAGCTGTTCGGTCCCGCCCATCCCCGACATCACTGCCGAGTTTTGACAGCTTGTCTTTCTCCCTGCAAGCAGTAACATTACCTGACAGTGTCACACACACTGAGCGGCTCTGGCAAGCCTCACTGTCTGCTGGAGCCAACAGCACAGCCGCCTCTCCACCAAGTATCTCACTACCCTCAGTGCCAAAGATGGAGATCTCCGGAGACAGCTGGCCCTACACTAACAGACACAGGGTGATTAGGGTGTGCCCAGGCACACCCGGCACACCCCATGCGCACGCCTATGGTTCTGGCACATTAGGTGCTAGATCCGTCCACCACATTTTGGTAACTAAAGACTTGGCCACCAGAAATACCTCAAGTACAACATTATGGTATTGAATGAGGAATTTATCAATACCTAAGTTATGTAAGTATTACTGGGGCTGGGCCAGGTGGTGTCAAAATCCCAGTGAGATTAGAACTTAGTTAAAACGTTTGTTGCCATCCCCAAACATTTTCTGAAAGAACATGCCCTGTAGAAAAAAAAGTGCTACTGATTTTTTTAAGCCTCCCAAATATTCATTAAATCTCTATTTTCACTAAAAATATACTAAAATCCCTATTAGTGCACATAAACACAACATAACTTACAAAATTCCTGCTAAATTCTGACTAAGGCCTCATTCACATTAGTCATACTAAAGTGTATGCCTATGGAGGGTCATGTTTACCCACACAGGGATACACAGGTATTCCATGCATCCCCACACAGGCAGTCCTATTCATGTCAATTGGGATGCAATGACTGCATGAGCACAGTCACAGGGGGCTTTATTGAGATCAGAGAGATCAGTTTTATCAGACCCCTAATGTCTCTTTTTTAAACAGAGAAAAAGAGTCCCTTTCTCTGCAGCTCCATCTACACTGTAGATGAATGAAAAGAAGTCTATATGGACTGGAGACTCCTATTCATTCACAAAACGAAATGATAGTACACACTGTTTTTACTATTCTCCAGTGATGAATGGACACAGGAGCAATCAGTAGTGATTGCTCACTGTGCCCATTCAAGGAAAGAAAGGGACGCGGTAAACATATGTTTACCAACCTCCCTCCCCCACCGCTCTCTAGTCTGACATTGTCCCCAAACAGCAACTTCAGCTGGCAGGAGGGGGAGGAGGGAATGCCGGCCAGCATAACAGGGGGGACCAATGCCGGAGCAACAGCAAGAGGGGGGACTGTGCAAGGGATGGGGTCAGATCAAGGGGGAAGGTGTATGTGAAGTATTTTTAAAGCCCCTGTGGCTACCCAGAAGCCATTGGGAAAGGCAATAAAATGGTGACTGCAGGGTAGCCTCAGGGTATCGAGGTTGCGGGGGATTAGTGCAGGGAGGGGGGATTAGTGCTGGGGGGTGCATAGACTAGAACAGGGGCAAAGAGGAAAATAGCAAAGGGGGCATAGAACAGTGGTGGGAGGTGGCATGCCTAGAGATGTAGGGAAGCAGCCATTTGCGGCATCAGAGGGGGGGGGGGGGGTGAACACATTTTAAGTGAATAGTTCTAATCAGCTTGCCATCTACTGTTCAGAGCTATTGGTATGTTCAGCAGAGTCTGCGGAACAGGTCTGCTATGAGCTCATGGTCATTGAACGGAACATGAGTTTATAGCAAAAGGAGGAAAGTCAGGTCTGTACTGCGTACAGCTGGAAGCAGTGTTGTAGGTCTGTATGGCGTAAGGATCTGGCAGCAAAAGGGTTAAAAGATAATTGTACTTTTATTAAAGAGTGTCCTTTAATTTCACTCCACACCCTCTTACCCTCTGAAAGCCAGCCTACTTATTTTAGTTCCTCCCATTTCAACAATAGTCTCTGTGGGGCCCTTCCCAATGCCACACAGCCATTCCGTTAAAAACCTCCTTGTCAGATCCATGGCCAGGGTCCTATTTCATTTCCTAATGGAAAGCCATACTCTACTGGACCCATGGAGGCTTCTATGAGTGCAGTTCTCCTATAGGAATGAATAGGGCCATAAGAAGAGCAAATGGCGGGGCAATTTTTTAGAAGACAATCCTGGGCACAGCTGCACAGCAAAGACTTTTGAAATAGGGAGGAAGGTAATTATTTATTGAGGTGGACTGCATTCAGGGGGATGGGGGGGGGGATTCATTACTGGATGACTTGTACTAAAGGTACAATTGTCCTTTTAAGATCATGAAAATGAAAGCAAGCACAAATTTTTAATTGTTAAAGAAAAATACAGCCTTAATCTGTAATAATTGTTCTTTTATTGTTCCTTCTTAGGTCATTGTTTTCCTTGGTGAAGATATATCAAACTGACTAACTACATATGAGGAATATTAATTATAATCAAATAACATTTATTGTTTCTCCAAGCCATGCAAGACTACATTTTCAAGTACCACTGTCAAGTTTTTTTTGCTGTCTATGTATCATTGGGAGAAAAGCTTTCCAAAGTGAGAATAATTTCTCTCTCAACATTGGGAGATCTCTTCTCACCTTTTGTTGTAGGCACAACAAGAGGTAAAAAAAACTTCTGAAACACTCACTTGTTTATGTGTTTTTGAATGTTTTGAAAGCTTATGAGTCTCTAAAATGTGTTATTTCCACTTAGGCCCATGGAAATCTGAGCAAGTCTCCAAAAGGTGTATGTTATAGAACAGCAAGTTCTATAAGAGAGGTTTGCTTGACGATATGATGGGAGCAAAAAATGGAAATATTGGGAAATCACAAAAACTAGAAGAAGCTAGTAGCAGCCTTAAAAACCATAAAAAATGGTACCAGGGATTCTAAATAGAAGGGTGAGACAGGGTGGCACTGACAGGCAGCAGCATTAGCAGATATAGGGCAGAAGGATCCTGAGCCACCTCCCCAAATATTGCACCTTATTCACACTTTAATGTGAACACATTAAGGTAATATTTTGTTATGTTTATATACACTTTGTTGGACTTTTTCAGGTTTGAGCATTATTGAAATGAAAGTTATTAGAGGGAGGAGAGACAAAACATTGTGCATATTTTAATGCATTTTTTCAGGCATTTCTATGAAAGTCTATATGAGCCAAAAACACATGACTGCCCCAAAGAAACTCATGTACTTTTTTGAGCTAAGGGCAACAAGCTTTATGTAAGACAATGGAAAGAAGTAAATAGGCACCATTGAATATAATGTAAGTCTAGATGTTTAACATTGAAAAGCTTTGGGAAATGCATTTCAAATCACTCAGGTGTGAATGAGGTCTTATATAGAAGGGTGGGACTTGATGGCACTGGCAGTTAAACTAAGCCCTCATTCACACCTGGGCATTTTGAAGTGGGATTCTCAAAGCATGACAATGCTCAAGATGAAGAATCTTTTTTATTCTAAATAGGCTTTGTTACCCCCGAGCATTACTTTGCCTGTCATATAAAGCTTGAAAAAGTACATGAGCTTCTTTGGGGCATTAATTTATGTTTTTGGCCCCATAGACTGTATTGGGATCACCCAAAATGCTTGAAAAAAATCTGATTCTGCTCATGTACTACAAGTCATGCATAAAAATGCATGAAAAATAAGCATTCAAAAGTGAAAAAATTTAAATAACCTGGCTATGATCACGTAACTCCAATTTTGTTGAGAAAAAAAAAACGTTCCCATATGGGTGATCTATGTACATTGCAAGGATTTTAACAAACATTGTTACAGATTCCTACCTTTTGTTTTTCTAAAGAAATCCCTGTTTGTTCCTCTGTGCTCCTGTGATGAGTGGGTCTAATGGGAGTTGTTTCATAATTATTATTCAGCTGCGGCAGCTGCAGTGCACTAATGAGGGAATCTGCTGGGCCTGCATTCCCTTAGACGTGTTCCTATTGGGAGTATCTCACCAAAAATTACATATTTGTTACAGGGGATGCCAGAAATCTGACTTGTATCTTAGTGCAGACTTCCAGGTGTTAATGGAGATTAGGTGTACTAATAAACAGAAACAGGCAAATACAGTAAAAGGGAGAAGCAGTCTAAGCTGCTTGGAAAACCAAGCTGTCAAAAATAATGCTGACGTTTAGATTTGGTTAGTGCCATCAAAATGTATGAAATATTTTAGAATCTAAACAATGAAAAGATGTTCATAACTTCTCTAAGGCAAGGGTCTTTATAGCTCTTATGACAAACTTCTCAGGAATATTAGTTTTAAATGTAACATTTCAAGTAAAACAAGTCATTGGCAGTTTAATACCTACTGTATTTGAAATGTACTTTGATCATCAGTTTATGATTGACAGGGTACAAATAGGAACTAATACATAGTTGTTCCAAAAATGGGCCAATTTGAGACTCATGAATTATTAATACAGAAAAAATAAGTACTTCATTGTTTCAGTTAACCACTCTGCAAGCATTATTTACTTTTGGATACAATATGACTCAATCAGTGGTAATCCATATTTGACTCACCCTGATTAGCTTATTGAAATGCAGCAACATGTTTTGCAATGCAATTTCAATTAAACCGATAAAAATAACACTAGAAAAAATATACAGAAAAAGATTTGAGAAAAAACTTTAACATAGGGCTGAAATAATGTGTCATCTTAGTTTTTATTGCTAGACTTAAACAGAGGTTCCCTAGCTGTATTTTTAAATTTAGTATGAGTATTTGGGAAGAAAGGTATATCAAGATTTTTTTATTAACCCCACTTCAGTTCCCCTTATCTGTGTTGTCGGGGGTGACTCCATTTTTAACCCAAATGGGTATATGAAATTAGAAGTTTTTTGGTAGGGCTCATGTTGTCCAAAATGTGTGACAATCGTAACAATGCACTTCTCCTATTTGTTCCTTTTTGCTTTGCTAAAGATGCCATTGAATATAATTTTAAAACCCTGTTGAAATTTAGAGCTGTCCTGTGCCCTGCACAAAAATGCTGTGTTAGCTCGAAAAGTTAAATTTACCCTCCCAGTTCTGCACTTGCAGATTTTTTAAATGGATAAAACATGGGCAAATGTGCATGTATTGCACAGATATATCTGACGAACCTTAGGAACCACTGAGTAAGCCTCTTGAATGACATAATGAGAGTTGAGAAAACTCTCAGGAGTGCAAAATCTGGTGCAGCTGTGCACAGTAGCCAATCAACTTTTAAATTGAACTTGTTCAAATAAAATTTGACCAAAAAAAAAAAAAAAACTGGTAACTGATTCCGTACTATGCAGCGCTCTACCACTGATTTTTCACTCTCCAGCTTTAGTAAATCAACCCTTTCCCGTTAAGTTAGGACTTTGCAACTTTTCTGTATTTTTAAATTGTATGCTCTCAGCAAAGATTCTGCTTTGATTTTTCCCTTCTGATTAAGTCAACATGATACTTAAATGCTACAATGTGTGTTCAATACAAATGAGGTTTATATTCTAAGTCACCCAGGGTTTGCGAAAAATTTGGGTGTTTGAAAAATGGGTGAACGTCCAACCAGAAGTAATTCTTTAGTGGTGGTATTTCTACTGCCACTAAAGGATAATTTTCCACTGTTTTGACTGTAACTGTATTTGGTTTTTAGGACACAAGTGGCTTGCCTCATAGCAACTGAAGGCCCTGTGTGGGCCAGCCACCAGCATCCTAAATCCTTTCCAGACCTATATTTGAGCATGCAACCCTACTAGTCAGGAAAGGGAGGCAGTGAGTGTGTGCCCTCCCTCCTGAACCATACCAGGTCATATGCCATCAAAATGTATGTACCTTGCCATGGGGGACCCTGGCAAAGCACTTTATCCCAATGTTGATAAGGACAAAGGTCTCTTCCTCACATCCCTGACCTGGTGAATGTGAAGGTCTTCTTGGGGAATTGTTAGGATCTGGAAGAATAAATAAGGGGTCCCCCAGATACAGCAATCCCCCTTGTTATTGATGATCCCAATACCTGCCAAAATGAAAAGTACAGATGAATCTTCTCCTGACAGACACCTCAGCACAAATTACAGCTCCCAGCCCTGCAGCTGAAAAAAACACAAAGGGGTAGGGTATCCTGGGTGAAGTCATTGAGCAAATACGGTCATAAACAAATATGATCATTGCCATATTTAGTCAACAAAGTTACCTTGGATACCCCAGCTCTGTGTCTACATCCAGCCTCCAGATGGGCAAAGTCATTCACAGGGAGGAGTCCATTAGGAGCATAGATGTTGGTGGTTTACTTGCTTTAGTTGGTCATTAGGGGGCATTCATTGAGATTTATGTGGATCTATAACTCTGGATGACATTGTTGATGATGGATTTACACTGCATTGAAGTTTGCAATCTGCAGATTTTTGTCCTTGTTTGCTGAACTTGCTTTTAAATTGAATCCAAGCAGATATGCCCATCGCTAGGCATTTTGGTAGGCAAATTGAATCCTATCTGAACTGGCCCTACTGTGTGTATGTATGCATGTGAGGTTGGGACCATAGATTGTAATGTTCTCTGGAATGTTCAGGCCTCAAGCACACTTAATGTTTTTATAGCTGGCATTTTTTTTTCCTGCCTCTAAACTTCCCTGCATGTTAACCTATGTGTCTATGCACACATAGGCTTTTAGCAGCGTTTTGTGGCAGAAGAGTTTAGAGGCAGGAAAAAACACTGCCAGTGTGTCCAGCAGCAGCAGAGTTTGGGCAGAAAAAATGCTTCATACTACTAAAATCTACTAAAAGCTGGTAAAAACTGCAAATTGTGCCTAAAGGTGCCTAAACGTGCCTACTGTAAAGGCTAGGCCTGTTTAGTGTTGGAACATTGATCCATTTCAATGGCCAGAATAAATTATTTATTTTGGCCAATAAAATAAATGAACTCCCAAGAGCTTGACATCTGTAAAAGTTCCAAAAAGCTTATAAAAGCTTTAGACACTTTTACAAGCATCAGGCATTTTTTCTGCAAAAACGCTGATGGCTCCTAGGGGAATTAAAATAAACGTCCTGTGTGCATTAGGCCTCATGGTTTTCATCCACCTAGCAATCAATCAGTATCATTGTTCAGCCAGCTCCCAATAGTTTTATTATGATCGTCATATGGTCCCAGTCCTTAGTGCATTTTGTAGTCTGTTTGCCATGTTTGGCTTAGAAATACTCTGTTCGAGCTCCAGCAGGTAGATTAGGCTGCCATGTATTCTGAAATGTAACACTGGCTGACTGATGTTTGAATGAAATGTAAATGTAAATGCTGACACATTTTCTTCCTTTAGCTAGGTGGCAAATGGGTTCATCTGTTTTTTTTTTCTGTCTAAACCCATTTAGTTTACTTCATCTGACTAGGCAGTCATCAGCAGTCATTTTTTTTTTGCATGATAATCAGACTGATTACCTGATTACAGGTTGAGCAAGCTTAAAATTGTTACCAAAATGTGTATGCTTTTAATAGCCATTAATATACTTAACAAAATTAGAGAGTGTCTTATTACAATTTATCTATTTTCTCTCAGGCAAGCTCAACACAGGGTCTATGTACATTCATATCTCAGCATATTCAACTCTCTTGCATCTCTAACTTAAAAATAAAAGTTCTGTGATGATCAATTATCAGTCAATTTTTTGGATAGGGAAGTACCACAGGAACACAGAAAGTAAAATGTAAGCAAAGGGCTTGCTTTATTAACCCCATATTTGTACACCCTGACGGATGTAGGTTTCAGAGATCAGAATGTCAGGGTCATCAGATTCCAAAGTAACGGTCAAAAAGAGTCTTCTAATCACAGCAGTGTTTTATTTAAATTGTGAGCAGTACAATGAATGTATGCTTGATAGATTCTGTCACTGGTTTAAAATATTGCAGTAACTATTCTATTGGCCACGTAGTAATTATTAAGGAGAGAACAATTTTCTCATAGATTTATAAATCATAGATTTTAAATAAGAAAGCACAACATCATTGATTTTTAAATGAAAGTATATCTCTGAAAGTATATAATACCAACCAAATTGTACTCTCTGTTCCTCCCAAGACCTCCTGCTCTCTTGCTCCCTTGTCACCTCCTCCCATACTCACCTCCAGGACTTTTCCCGAGCCTCTCCCATCCTTTTGAATTCCCTACCCCAATCTATCCGACTATCTCCAACCCTATCCACCTTTAGGCGATCCCTGAAAATGTTTCTTTTCAGAGAAGCCCGTCCTGCGCCCTCTTAACAACTGTTCTTTTATTTTCTTCATCAGCTCATCCCCTGCATCCCTTTTGTATCACTTGACCCTCCCTCTTAGATTGTAAGCTCTAATGATTTCTCTTGTATTGGATTGTATTATAACTGTACTGTTGTAATATTGTAAAGCACTTCACAAACCATTATAAAAATCTTGTATAATAATATTAATAATTTCTGGGCAAATCTTTTTTTTTTTTTTTTTTTTAGTTTAAGATAGAGTGGGGAATGGTTAGACCCCCTCTTAAGCTTTTGTTGCTGTGTCCCCTTTGGGGAGATTTATTCTCTACTTGTCCCTTTTCTGCTCTATTCAAAATAAATGGTTTTTGCTATAGATAGATATTTTACTTATCTAAGAATCTAAGACAGGGATGGGTGCATAGATCCTAGCGCAGAGCCTGTTTACCTATAGATGTGTATCTATCAAACAGCTGATGCATTCTATTTATTTTGGCTACCTGCATGCAGCTAAGAGCTAGGAAAAAAATATTCAAATGGCCCTGAGCACCTGTGTGACTGATCAAAAAAACCTAACTCCATCAAAAAGTTTCATTTTGTTTTGGATAGAGTGGGGAAAGTTAGAGTAGGTTTTGGGGGTTTCTTAACAGCTGTGTCCCTAGTGGGCTGCTTCCTTATTAAACTTCATTAGGACAAGATGTAATTAGGAATCTCTCCTATGGTGACAGAGACAAAGACCATAATATATCTTTTTAGCATAGTGATGAAGAGTTAGAAACCTCTAGAAATGTTTTATCTAAAGCCCCGTACACACGTACCGATCGTCGGCCGACGGAACGTCCTACAAATGTTCGCGGCTGGTGTGTTTGTTGTTTGTCTGTTGAAAAGTGCTCTAAACTTGCCCAGGACATTTGTCTTCCGACAGAAAATGACGTCACTACGTTCCACGCACGTTCGCCGCTACAAAAGAGGAAGTGAGTGTTTGGCCGTGACCCTTCTGGGCATCTCGCGCTGATTTCGGTAGCATTTGTTTGGTTGACGACATTTCGCTATTTTCCGAGACATCGTTCGAGAATTTATTATGGCGACCGTGAATTCGTCCGTTGCTGTCGTTAGTGTTGGAGTTTTGGCTCTGAGACGACGTACGAGCAATAGGAAGAAGAAGCGGACCTCCTGGACGAAAAATTGGTTGCTTAACCGTGATCAATTTTCTCATATGTCCTTGCTGAGGGAGCTCCAGGAAAATAATCCTGATGACTTCAGGAATTATTTGAGGATGACGGATCCCATCTTTTACCGTCTTCTTGCCCTGGTGTCCCCCTATATTCTGAAGCAGGATACTTGTATGCGGCTTGCAATTACTCCTGAGCAAAGGTTAATTGCGACGTTGAGGTATCTTGCAACAGGGAGAAGCCTGCAGGATCTGAAGTTCACCACAGGCATCTCCCCCCAAGCACTTGGAGTCATCATCCCTGAGACCTGCTCTGCCATCATCAAGGTCTTGCAGAAGGACTATATCAAGGTATGTTTGATTTTTTACATTACATTACATGTATTACTAGTTTCACCTGAATTATGATGTTTTTGGATGTACAGCAATTGACACAGGCCATTATTTGTAAACTACCCTCTGTCCGCATGCACATAGTAGTAAAGATGTAGATTATCTTTAACCATTTGTAAAATTACCCACTAACCACCCCACCATTCTCTCCTATGTGTCCCTAAACGCATTGCCTGTTAACAGTATGTCGAATTTATCTAATTTTATTGCTTTCCCTCAAACAATTATTCCTTGGCCAATGTTTTAGTACCTAGTTAATGATTTATCTAAAATACATCAGTCCATCCATTCCCACCTATGATTCTGTATGTTTATGTAATGATGTTAAAACCTTCACTGACCACAAGCCCTTATTGATGTATAAATGCCCAGTTTTACTTACCCATCCCCCACCCACATGCTAAATCTCAAAGTCAGCATATACCAAAGCTCAAGTTCAGAGGTCTTCAAACTATGGCCCACCAGTTGTTCACGAACTTCAATTTCCATCATGCCTAGTCATGTCTGTGAATGTCAGAGAATTACAAGGCCTCATGGGATGTGTAGTTCTGCAACAGCTGGATGGCCGTAGTTTGTAAATCTCAGCTCTAGCTGGTGAGTATAATGGGCCATACACACTAGAAGATTGTCAGAACAATTTATCCTTCCGATTTACCAAAACCAAATAATATGAGGTCCAACAAACACTTTCAAATCCTATGCAATCTGTTAGGCCCTTGCACTACATAGAAAAGGTATATCTGCACGAAAAAGTCTTCAGAGAATCTTCTAGTGTGTATGGCCCTTTACAATATAAGAACAATAGGAGGTTGAAAATAAATGTATGTAGATGTTACATCCCCATATCCAAACCTTTGCCTTCCTGTTGTATATTTTTTTAGCAAGTTGCATAAGGATTTAACAGACAACTGTGTGTGTAATTAATAATGTGATGTGCTCAAGCACTAATTTTATTTTTTGTATTTTTTCCCCACAGTTTCCTTCAAACGCAGAGCAATGGCTGGAGATTTCTGATCAATTTCTGGAGAAGTGGAATTTTCCCAATTGTGGGGGTGCTATTGATGGGAAGCACGTCCGCATTGTCCCCCCTCCGAATTCCGGCACATTTTATTATAATTATAAAGGTTTTTTTAGTATAGTCATGCTAGCCATAGTTAATGCAAACTATGAGTTTATTTTTTTGGATATTGGCAAAAATGGCCGCAATTCGGATGGGGGAGTTATTGATCAGACGGAGTTCGCTCGTCGTCTAAAGAACGGCACTCTGAACCTGCCATCCAGGGAGCAAACTGTTGAGGGTATGAGCTTTGTGTTTATCGCAGATGAGGCTTTTGCGCTTGGGGAGCATCTCATGAAGCCCTACCCTCAGAGGAACCTCACCCCAGACCAAAGGATTTACAACTACCGGTTGTCCAGAGCTCGCAGAGTTGTGGAGAATGCTTTCGGGATAATGGTCAACCGGTTCCGGATATTCCTGACGTCCATAAACCTGGCACTGTACAAAGTGGATAATGTGGTCTTGTGTTGCTGCATTTTGCACAACTTCCTACGCAGGAATGCACAAAATTATGTATTGCAGCAACTGGATACTGACCCTGCTATGCCAGGTACAAGTGGAGAGGCCCAACCTTCTAACCAAGTGGAGTCCATGCCGTCAATGGAAGTTGGACGGTCAGCATTGGCATCACACAGGGCCCGTCAGATCCGCCAGGAATATCTGGACTATTTCGTGGGGAGAGGAGCTGTGTCCTGGCAGCAATCACTGTCACAAACACATTAATCTTGTTAAAGATTGGACACACAAGATAAATGTCAGAGATATATTATTTTTCAACACATTAAACAAAAATTGCAATGATTCTGTATTGTGGATTATAATCATTTGGGCACATATGCCAAACACAATTATTTGGGTTAATCATGTGTTATATATGTGTGACTTTGGAAGGGTTAATACATTCATCAGTGTGTTTCTTGACTGTAGTCTCTCACCAGCTGATCCAAAGTGATGATGGCCATGTGTTATTTTTTAGCCAGTGGTGTAAATACAAGGGCCTTCTGCACCCCACAAAATGTACACAAACCCTGTCACATTGAGAACTAGGTCACACCCAAGGTTCATCTAATGTCACCTTACATTGGTGTTCATTGTCCAGAAGTTGCCCATACTATATATTTCAGATAATACATTAGGGTATTAACAAAGTACCTACATCTGTTATGTTGTGTTCATTTATGACATCCTTCTCACTGCCCACCAATGTTAGGATATGTCAGTGTTATGTGAAACTTGATCATTGTTCATCTCAAAGTGTTGTATATATATAGGTAATGGAAAGTGAACTAGAGCAACGAACAAGCAATACACTATAGATTACACTGATCTCCCTACACTGATTGCTACTGGCAATATCAATGCCATATTGAATCCTAGGACTGCTAGTACCTTGAGTGTTGAGTCACACTTATGCGATGCGGGAAGTCTGCGACTTTGCAGCCTTCCAGCATTGCATAAGGGTGACCCGCCACTTACTTTTTCCACAGGATTGTATTCCACAAGTGTTAAGCACTGTGCGATCCAATCCAGATACATCAGAAATAAAGGGTCATGTGCGACTTGTATGCGTGTTCAGTGCGAATGTAGCCATACAAAGTGTATGTCTCAATTCACACTGCACATCTGATGGCATGTAATATCGTAGCGCACTGCTCCTTTATTACATGCGATCAGATGTTCATGCGAAAATCAGCTATACAGTTTGTATGGCTCAATTTGCACTGCACTCGCACAAAAGTCGCACATGATGCATTTATTCAGCCGCATCAGGATAGGATCGCACAGTCGTTCAAACTTGTGTGATCCGATCCTGTGTGAAATGTCAGATCGCACTGTGATATGCGTTAAAACTGGGGGTATCTTTAACATTTCATTGACACCTCCAGCAACTTGCATATGGCAGTGTCCAAAATGCTTTCATTAACATGTAAATATGTGAATAGGACAGCCATCATACATTTAGTGCTTCTTTACACAGCTTTAGACCTCGACCCCCCAACGAAAGTCTAATAAAGAATTGAACACACATTGTTGAATGTAAAAATGTTTTAGTATCAAACATTCACAGGGTTAGGGTTAGGGTTAGGGTTAGGGTTAGGGTGTTGGAAAGTGCTTTTCCCAAACTTGGGTACACTCTTTAACATCTGAGTGTCATAAAACTGGCATAAAATATTATATAAAAATGGGAACATCCCAATACAAACAGTAAAAAAATTTAAAATAATTTTTTTTTAAATTTGGCAAGCATGTCCACAAAATCACGCATCTTTCCTTGCAATGCCGTTGCAGTCTCTTTTATTTGCTCGAGGTCTGAGCAGCATTGAAGAGCCTCACGGGTCAATTTGGCCAATGTGCAAGTATGTAATACATGATCTGGAAAATAAAATACAACGGAGTCAATGTGAATCACCTACATGAGGTCATAATATAGAAACATTTGGTGTGCAGGTAATCTTTAAATTCCTCTCGAGTTAATACCTACCCTGTTCTTATGCTCTTTTGCCCTAGGCTCTTCATCTTCCTCCTGACCTCCTCCAATGCTGTTGCTGATGATTCTGCCGGTCTCCTGAGCTTACTATATATTCATTAGGGGTGTGAACGCATGATGACGTCATTGTGAGGGCATGGTTGTAATGTATATATATTAAGATGCAGAGACCAGAGACGGGCAGAATGCACGGCAACAGCATTGGAGGAGGACAGGAGGAAGAAGAAGAGCCTAGGGCAAAAGAGCAGACAACATAAGAGCAGAAGATTGGACAGCAGAAGACTGGAGAGGAGAAGATCCAAAGAGCAGAGTGGAGAAGACCGGATGAAGATCTTTAAGAACATTTCATAAACGTCTCCTGTCGTTATTCACATACACTTCCATTTATGTGGTTAATGTGTAGGGGTACTATGTACCCCATACCCATTCACATAGTGATTGGGGTCTGGGATCTGGGGGCCACCCTTTGTTAAAGGTTGCTTCCAAAGTCCTAGGAACCCCCTGGCCGCATGACCCCCCAAAACCACCAGACAGGGTTGTGGGGATGAGGCTCTTGTCCTCCTCTACATGGGAGTAAGGTGCTTTTGGGTGTGCGGTGCAGAGGCCCCCTGGCCCAAAGCAACAAAACCCCCCCATGTTGAGGGCATGTGTCCTGCTGTGGTCCAGGGGGTGTTTGGTCCGCTTGCTCGTTCTCTTTCCTGGCCTGACAAGCTGCATGCTTGTATAAGGGTCTGGTAGGGGTTTTGGGGGTAACCCACGCTGTCTTTTTGTTGTGGGCATACCCTCAAACTCAATACCACACACAAAAGGCCTGGTTGTGAACTTGGGGGGACACCCACGGTGGGTTGTTCAATTTTTTGGTGTAGTTCCCCCTCAAAAATCTTCACAACGCAAGTGGCCCCGCAAGTCAGAGCATCCTGATCCGACTTACGGTGCGACTTCCATTCAAATAAAGAGGCTCCCATAGGGAACTAGTGTTGTAAATTGGAGGCTAAAAATAACACTGATAAAAATCATTCTGCAAAAACCTACGTGGGCACACAATTGGCTCTTGGACACTTGGTCCTGGTTCCTCCACAGTTTCGGAACTGGCTTCCATGCTGCTTGGCAAGTTGCCAGGAGATCGGGCTTCTGACCTGGCTGGGGATGCCACATCCTGGCATGATGCAACATCTGCAATGTAAATTTGTAAGGGAATACAAGAATATAAGGTTAAACAATCATTGCAAATACACATATTTCTATGATCCCACTACACAAAAATCTGTGACTACCAACCTTCTTGTTGCTCTGGTGTCTCATCACTTGTTGGCTCCACCAGGATTATTTCCGGAATAATGTCTTCATCTACATAATACAAAACATTGGCCATATCATAAAAGTCACAAGAGGTACATTTGTTAGGACATGGTGCCCTGCTTGATAGCTCTTTTAGTAACAAATATGAAGACATGTACATGGTTATCTACGAAAAATATGGTACATTAATGTTTGACAGTGCATAGGAACCAATTACCTTTAGTGGAATCTGTGCCACCTTCTGTGCCCATGTCCTCATCTTGTTCGGCAACTGCCGATGGAGCTGCCAGACCTCTCCTCCTCCTTTCCCATAGTTTGGCACGGAGTTTACGTTTTTCTCCTATTTAAAGGTTTGAATAATAATCTGTGATTAATAGGAATGTTTGCTGAGAAGATTCGTGCAGGAAAGAACGTTCGTTGCAACACAATACATATATTTTTAACTATGGCTTCCTGACTTTTAATGTCATATACTAAAACATCAACAATAGATCGATCAAATCACAACATGACAACTAAAATGAGTAATCTAACTTTTTACATAGACATTATAATCTAGACATGTTAATACAACATACACAAAATTATAAAAAACATATTGCATGATTAAAAAAATAAAGAAAAAATAAAACTTACTTTTTTTCAAAATCCGATGGATTTGGGAAAGCTGATCCTGCTCACGGTGTTTGAGGTCAGACCACCGTTTCCGAATCTGATCTTTCGATCGCTCGACACCGAATTTTTTGACCAAACAGGCCACCACCTTGTCCATGATGCCATCTTTCCTGGCATTGGGCCGCTCGTAATTAGCCAACTTGCCATCATAATCCATTTTTTCTAAAATGGAGACCATCTCCACCATTTCTGGCTTTGACATGGGTGTAGCCCTTGATTTTCTGGTGGCCCAATCACTTCGGCCCCCACTTGATGAACTCTGAGATCTTTCAGACATTCTTCTTGATTAAAAGATTGTTCCTCTGCTTCAGGTGTGAGTGTCGCATGTAGGCCTGATCTTCGGCACGTACACACCCCTGCACAAGCCCGCCACTGGAGGAGGAGTTGACGCCTGCGCTGTATTTAAAGGACGCCAGATCGTTCGGCCGACGATTCGCTAGCGGACATATCGAGAGTTGGAGCACGATCGAGCGGCGAATCACGACTTTTCCCCACAAACAAAGGTACGACTCTTTTAATAGAAAGTGTGTGTTTTGGGCCCTATACAGCTTTTATTAGGAATATCTTTATTATGTGCCAAAATACATGCTCTTTTAATATGTTTTGTGTTGTTTTGTGTCTTGCAGGCATATACTGTCCTGCAATATGGTGGACAATTTCACCACCCACAACTTTCTCATCAGTTTCATTGATGAATTCAGGCAACTGCCCTGTTTGTGGCAAGTCAAGTCCGCAGATTATAAAAATAGAAAACTCAGAAAACAGGCCATGGAACATTTGGTGGCCTTCTACAAGCCCGTCTGTCCTGGGGCAAATTTTGATTATATCCGCAAAAAAATAAACAGTATTCGCACTGCCTACAGGCGGGAGTTAAAAAAAATAGAAGATTCCACCCAGTCTGGAGCAGGGGCACGGAATGTATATGTACCACGGCTGTGGTACTTTGATAACATGCGGTTCCTGGTAGACACCATGGAATCCAGGCCGTCAATTTCTACGCTGCCTTCGACTTCGGCAGAGGGCTCAGTGTCTGTAGATCCAAGCCAGGATGAGGATTTCCTGGAGGAGAGTTTTACTCAGGTATGGCATTTCACAATATATTGTCTGCTAAAATGTAATCATGTAACAAAATTATAAGCTAAACCATAATTGACCCTTTAGGTAAACGGGCATAGCAAGGGGTTGGCATGACAGGCAACCGCCAGGGGCGCAGGCCAAGGGGGGTGGGTCACAAAAACATTGGCATTGTTTTATTGTTTATTTTAACAATCCACTCAGCCTGCACACCCCAGAACCCCCAGTTTGCAGGCGGATTCATGCAGGTGTAAAACATTGAGAGCAGCTTCATGAAGGTGTAAAACATTGAGAGCTGCTTCATGCAGGTGTAAAACATTGAGAGCAGCTTCATGCAGGTGTAAAACATTGAGAGCAGCTGAGCCAAAAGACCAGGAGACTGAGACTGCCTCTCACTGCATCCCCAGCACACCTCTGGTCTTACAAACACTGCTGCATCCCCAGCACACCTCTGGTCCTAACAAACACTGCTGTAGCCTCAGCATTCCTCTGGCTCAACCTTTTTTAATACAAAACTAACAGCTCCTGCAAATGATCCATCCATCCTTGCTTCCATGTCTCTGGTCTCTCACTCTGGGTCAGCAAGGCAGGTGGCTTCCTTATTCATGTTTCCCTGCACTGCTTCACCCTCAATGCCCTACATCAAGTCCTCTGCAAGTTCAGGCCCCTCTCTCTCTGCAACCCCCTCCTCTCTCTCTCACACCCCCTCTTTCTCTCCCTCTCTCTATCTCTCAACCCTCTCTTTCTTTTTCACACCTGAGACAATGATTGCCCACTAGAGAGCTCTACACTGGGCAAACAAGGGGCAAATTAGAAACTTTTAATGCCCTTTAATTCTTTTTTGGGGGGGTGGGTTACAGCTTTACATTGATCTTGGGGGGGGGGGGGTTGTTGCCAAATACAGCTCCTCAACAAGGGCACTGGAGACCCTAGATATGCCTCTGTATGTAAAGTCTGCTATTTGTTCACAATAATATAACAAACATGACTTTTTATATACACTATAACATTCTAATCAATTGTTCATTTCATCAACAGGGAAGTGTCACTGAGGAGGAGCCAGGTTGCAGCCAGGAGCCTGGGGAGCCTGCGGAGCCTGAGGAGCCTGTGGAACTATTTCCACCACCACCTCCTCCTGCCAAACGGAGGCAAAAGAGGAAGCACGTGGATGACATCACCGACGAGTTTATCCAGGAGGCCACTATAGCCCTACGTCGGAAACCGGAGGCCAATGAGTCCTTCGGCAACATGACGGCAAAAATTTTAGATAAGGTGGACCTCAGGCAGTGTCAGTATGCCAGAAAAATCATCCTCGATGTGCTGCAAAAGGCTGAAAACGGCATACTTAATGAGCACAGCCATGCATGCCAGGAGCACCCGTGCCCTCCACCTCCACCTCCACCTCCACCTCCACCTCCACAACACCCACCACCTCGCCAAATGCCACATGGCCAGTGGCAATATGGCCAGCAGGATCCAAACCTGCCCTCATGGCAACCTGATTTCAGTTACCAGCAACTTTAATTTTTGTAACCCCCTATTATTTATTTTACCCCTGTTTGCCAGTTTCTAGTTTAATTTTGTCCAAATGGACCTTTTTTATGTTTAGTTATACGGAAAGTATTGATGTTTGCTTTGTTTTTTTTTTGCTGAGATCCAAAAAATAAAGAAAATTGAAAATAAAAAATGGCCTATCTGAATTTGTTAACATGTTTAATATTGTGCATAACCTGAAAAATATGTTTTAGACATTAATTCATACAAGAATAAAGGGTCATATCAATAGTTAGATCTTTGGTGTGAAAATACAAAAATAATGGTGAAGAGTTCAAATTATTTAATTCTAAAATTTGATAGAACAGATAGAATAGACAAACATTATCTTCATCATAACAGAACACATGCCTTTTTATTAGAAAAGTATGGCATTATGAGCAGCATCTTCCTTCTTCTCACATTTATCAAGATGAGCATGTGCTCCGCATTTCACCTATTTCTTGGACTTCCGCGAGCCGAAAGTTCTTTCTGAATAAAATGTTGAGTTTACTAGAGAAAATTCTTCCGGGAACTCATTTGGTTTGATCATGCGTGTTGGGATTTGTAGCTGTGTGTCGGCAGAATTGTGTACTGACAGGCGAACAATCGTCCGTTCTGGTGTCGGCATACAAATATTTTCATGTTTGCAAGAAAGACTTTTGTCCGCGAATTGTGCGCAGACATCTGTCGGAGGCACCATACTAACACGCGTACAATCGGCAGATCCTTCGTCCACCGACGTTTGTATGCCGACGATCGGTACGTGTGTACGGGCCTTAATTGCCTATGCTTTCTAGTCCCTGAAACATCCTTATTTCATCACAGGGCATCACAGTGACAGGAAGTGATGAAAAATCTCCATTGCATTTTTCCCCATTTAATTATAACTAGAAAACAATTTAGCTGGAGTTTAGCTGTAAAAAAAGGATAGCTGTTCTGGCTGGTAATCAGTCACCTGAACCCCTGACCACTTACGAACCACCCACTGCGTATTTACGTCGGTACTTTGACGTTATCTACCTGGGTTATGGCAGCAGATAGCTGCCAAAACCCCGGTATTTTTTGTAAATGGCGAGCGGTCTGCTTTAACATAAGGGTGGTCCCTGCGGCAGATTCGCTGCTGAATCACCCTTATGGGTGGCGGTAGAGGTGCACCCCTCCCTCCCGCCACTTCTGGGTCATTTTCCATGCTTAACGGACCCGTAAGTAGAGGGGAAAATGATCTGGTCCGCTATCCCTCTCACGCAGGAAGTTGAGTGAGGCCAAGATGCAACGGATTTAAAGAGCCCATTTTTCTTTATCATAAACAAATTTACTTTTTTTTTTCTTTTTTAGTGTAGATGTGAGATCTGAGATCTTTTTGATGACAGATTTCACATTAAAGAGGTCCTGTAATGCTTATTTATATTACAAGGGATGTTTACATTCCTTGTAATAGGAATAAAATTGATCAAAACATTAAAAAAAAAAAAAAAAACTGTGTAAAAATAAAAAATAAAAGATAAAATAATTAGGAAAAAAAATGTAACTGTTCCTGCTGAAAGACGTGGCCGCCTGCAGTGCGGACCGCATGATGTGACGGTGTAGCAGCTCCCCCCCAACGCGTCTCTCCTCACAAGGCGTCAGCTGAAACCAGAGCACCCAAAAATTTGTTCCTGTTGAAAGACGCGGCCGCCTGCAGTGCAGACCGCATGATGATGTGATGGAGATGCTCTGGTCCCAGCTGACTCCTTGTGAGGAGAAACACATCAGGGGAGCTACCACGCCGCCACATCATGTGGTCCGCACTGCAGACGGCCGCGTCTTTCAGCAGGAACCAATTTTTGCGTGGTTTCATCTGTTGCCATGTAAGTGTATTTCCTGTTTTAATAAATTGTTATAAAGGGTAATGCACTATTGGTGCTTCATTTTCCTATTTCTGGGGGAGTCACACAAATTATAGGCACCATCGTTAGCATATGCGAGTCTGATACGTCCTTGTGTAGGGAAGAGCCTCATATGTCCCATGAGCTAGAGCCAATTCTGTGTACCATCAGAATTTAGGAATTTATACACCAACCTATGGTTCAAAGTCTACCCTCCATCTATATCTGGTAAGAAGCCTATATTATCACTGGGTCACACCAGACACGTTTTCATCACTGAGAGTGGAATTTGTGGTCACTACACTATCTGATTTTAGTGGAATCTGGTAAGGGTCCAATTCACTTTTTTTTGCACTCCAGACCACTAGGTATTGGTTCACAGTCGCAAGATTAGAAGACATCGGCTCTATTTATTGCAGAGACTTTGTGCAATGTCACATTTATTTACTCATTTGTGAGACTCTTTGATTAGAGCTTCTTCTTTGCACAGTTTGTATCACTGTTGTTTATTTTGGTGATTTACGTTTATCACAATACCTGCATTGTCACAGTGTTGTACATTTTTTTTATATGCATTTTAATGTATGACATTTTTGTTGAGCGCACTACTTTCTATATCTAATAGTACATTGTTACATAGATGAGCTGGAATTGAGCAAAATGAAAAGTGAACTGAGCCTTTTAAGTGAGGTATATGCAGACACACTCAGCTGTTAGTGAGGTATATGCAGACACACTTAGCTGTCAGTGAAAACTGGTAAAATAGTTTACCTAGACCATAGCAAAAATCATTAGAACCTGAAAATTAGCATTGGAGATATTAAAAGCTTGCTCTTTTAGTTTTGGATTTATACTTTCTTTATTTATTTATTAGCAACTAAAAACAAACACAGTGCCGCGCTAAAAACATTAAAACATGACAGATAGATCTAACGTGTAGTGACACAGAATATAACTGAAATTGTGAATTATGGTAAAACCATGTGTGGTATCACCTAATATTATACCAAAAAAAAAAAAACTAAAGTGCATCATGCAAAGTAAAGTGTCTAAATCAGAAAGTGAAATCCATGCTTGAAGGAAAAAAAGTTCTGTGCTCTAAAGTGAAAGAGGAGGGATCACCGCCAGTGCATCAATCACCGGATAGGGAACAATTTGGAGCGCTTACCAAAGATAATGGACTCTGATGCCGATGGCAGAGAGTCATATGTATGAGCATAAGATGGTTGAGCCTTGTTAGCATGACCCTTGTTACTCTGTTTCCCATCCGATCTCTTAGGTGTTCCGAAAAACAGAAAGACTCCACATAGTGTAATACCATCAAAAACTTAGGACTTTATTAAAAAAGTAGAGCACTTACATTTTCCATGTAAATTGTGATCACAAACAAATTCAAATGGGCGCAATATTTAGAGATGAGCTCAATCCAACCCGATGTGGAGTCTTTCTGTTTTTCGGAGCACCTGAGAGATCGGATGGGAAACAGAGTATCAAGGGCCATGCTAACAAGGCTCAACCATCTTATGCTCACACGAGTCCATTATCTCTAGTAGTAAGCGCTCCAGATTGTTCCCTATCCGGTGATTGATGCACTGGCCGTGATCCCTCCTCTTTCACTTTGGAACACAGAACTTTTTTCTTTCATGCATGGATTTCACTTTCTAATTTGGACACTTTACATTTGAATATATATTTTTTTTTTTTTTTACTTGCGGACTCTTATTTTCCATTTATATGGGACTATATTCCGACACAGACTGTGGGATTTTAATATATTGCACAGGTTTGCACAATGCACTTTAGTTTTTTATATTTTTTACGAGTGGTATAATATTGGGTGATACCACACATGGTTTTACCATAATTCATGATTTCAGTTTAACTATGTATCACTACACGTTAGATCTATCTGACATTTTTTCTTGTTTTTAGCACGGCACTGTGTTTGTTTTTAGTCACTTTTAACAATATTGTTGTATTGTAGTGCCAGCAGGTGGTATATTATTATTATTTTTTACAGGAAGCGCAGTAGTTCTTTTCATATTTATTTATTTAATGACTTGCATGTGTGCAGAAAAATTATTTTGTAGCAAAGTAGATTTAATAGCGAATGGATGGTGTTTTAACAAGACATTCCACTTCTAAAATATTTTATTAAACCCCAACAAAAAGAAAAATCAAATTCAAAACCGATTCTACATTTTATTTGGACAATAGGAATGCAATTTTGTAATTTCAGTTACTTTGCCCAAAAAATTGACTGGCATTTAATGTTGCAGCCTTTTTCACAGCACTTTACACTTTACACACTTTGTAGACACAGCCAGGATGTGAAAGGGTGCGGACATGAGATAGTGAGCTCCAGCTCCAGCTGATTATCATCCATGCTATCCATGCTATCCTCGGAGCACCTGGGGATTGCTGCAGTCTGTGCGTGATGTCCTAACTGTTTGGCTGTCTGGTTAGTGATCACCCTAGGATTTCCCAAGGACTGTTATACCTCCATGTTTGATATATTTGCCATATATCTGCCATATATCTGCTATACCTGTATCCTGCAATCCTGCATCACGATGGATGAGCCGAGTAGCTGAGTAGCTGAGATATCGTGACTTTGGCAACATAAGACAGCATATGACAAGGCGCCCCTGGGTCGGGCAGAGTGCTGTGGATTCCATCCGCATCTGCCTCTGCTTCTATCTGCCTCTGCGGCTTGTGGTCTGCAGCTTGCTGCTTCTACTCTGACCCTCTGTCCTCTGCCGCTCAGCTTCAGAATTTGATTCAGGTCGGTTTTTACACAGGTCCTCAGCCACCCATCCATCCGCCAGTTTGTCAGTCTGCACGTCTGCCCGGTTAACTTCACTAGCACCAGCACCGGCAATATCAGTAATGCCCAAGCTGAGCAAAGGTTGTTTAGAGTGCTAGCGGCTCGGCTGTATGGAAGTCACATGGGAGCCGCATGGAAGTCGCATAATAGCAACAAAATACCCATTTAGTGGGCTTAGTCCTTAGTCAAGGGTCCTGGACTGCTGAATTATTAGAAATCATCAAGGGAAATAGATGGTCATCAATGGTAAAAAAAAAAAAAAAAGCCTAATTCTCTATGTCCCTCTGATTTTCTTGCTTATCCTGCTTGTGAGCTTATCGGTTTATTTGAATATCTGCTCATATTGCATATATTCACCTATCACCTGCTTAAAACCCATTCACTCTCACTTGCTTTAATGGACTTTTTTTTTTTTTTTTTACTTTAAAGCTAAATGTCTGGTTGTCTTTTGGGCTGTAGCCCACAAAGTTACTGAAGCCTGGAGGTGTTTATTCTTGGAGCTACCACTAACGCTCTCTGATGAATTTATGAATTTATGTATTAATTTAAAAACAGTCTACAATACTATGAATGTTACATGCAGGAGGCGCATGCGCGGGACTCGGCGTGACGGACATGTCTGCCTGAGCTCCGCTCCGCAGTGAGACATCCCGCCGCCTATACGGGTGACCAGCCACGCGATACTGCGCCCGTGAGCCTCCCTCGGTCAGCCGACATCCCTCCACACCCCGCCATGGTGTCCGGCGGCGTTAAATCAAAGCTGAAGAGCCGCAATATTCGGGATGCGCTGGTTAGAGCCTCATCCAAGATGGCGCCGCCTCTCTCCTCACGCTCCGGCCCCGGCTTCTCCAAGACCCCCAGGAACAATTTACCTCACCCTGATGAAGGTGAGTCGGATACCGATGCCCCTCTCTCCCGGGGAGCCGCAGCCTTTGACCCCTCACAGGCAGCACTGATCCAACACTTTGAAAGGATCCTGCATAAAGCCCTCCAGCATACCTCTGAACAAATAACAGACAGGCTCACTAGAGAGATCAGGGAGCTAGGCCAGCGCACCTCAGACCTGGAATACAAGGCAGAGGACCTTGAGGTGAGCATTCACAACCACTCTGAGGAACTTGAGACCCTCAGGGAGGAAAACTTAGCCCTGCAAGCTCAACTTGAGGACCAGGAGAATAGAGCTAGAAGATCTAACATTAGAATCAGGGGGATCCCTGAGACTGTTGTGGACCTGCAGTCCACCGTAACTGCTCTCTTCCAGGAACTCTCCCCTTCTATCCCTATTGAACGTTTAGAAATGGACCGAGTCCACAGGGCCTTGGCCCCCCGTAAGCCTGAGGGACCCCCCAGAGATATCATAGCCAAACTACACTACTACAGAACAAAGGAACAGCTCCTCCAAGCTGCCAGGCAGAAAGGCACCCTCTTGTTCCAAGGTTATTCCTATCAGCTGTTCACTGATCTCTGCAAAGCCACAATCACAAGGCGTAGGGAATTCAAGCCTCTCCTCCAGATCCTGCAGCAACACCAGATCATCTACTCCTGGGGTTTCCCTTTTTCTGTTCGCTTTACATACCAGGGGCGCAAACACACCTGCAAGACTACTGAGGACCTCCACCATCTTCTCCACGAGCTGCACTTGTCACCCCCTCCTGAGTTCTCTGCGTCACAACAGCACCGCAGACGCTCTGCATCACGTTCCCCGCAGAAAGCTGCTGCCTCCACATCTGCAACTCCTAAACGGAGTCGTCTCCTCTCCCCTCTGCCAACGCCTGTGGATTCCATGGACTGATAACCCTGAATGGCCTCAGGCCCTGGATTCCTCCTATCTATGCTTTTGAATTTTTTGCCCCTCATCATCTTGATTGTATTAACTGGTTATCTTTTTCCTGTTTTGCCTCCTGTTTCTGCGCAGCGGACCTCCCATACTACTCTTTTGGTGATGTCGCTGGAACACCCACCTATTCGTCCGGCCTGCTCTGGCACGTTTGCCTACACTGAACTCACACGCTCCTCCCGGGACGGTAACTATGGCGAGTTTTCTTTTATTTTTGCATTTTTTCCTCTGACATTATATTTTTGAATTTTTCAAAGCGAATACCCTCTTTCTCTCGCTGGTATCAGTGACCTCCAGCAGGTCTCAGTACTTTTGTATGACATTTTTACCCCCCCCCCCCTTTTTTTTTTTTTGTGGGGCGGCTACCATTGGCCCTTCCCTGGGTCCCTCGCGGGCTGTACCTCGCTGTTCTTCAAACTGTTTATTCGCTCTACTAATGTACTGTATTATCGTTTACATTGCTTACTACTTCTGGTCACCAAATGTCCTTTATCAGTCTTATACTTCTACAGGCGGTTTGTCTCCTGTCGGCAGTCACTGCTGCCTCCTTTTCGCCTCCGGAACCCTCCTTTTGGAGACTTCCCGGGGTGACTCCATTCCCTCTGAGCGGATGGACTCCCTCTCCTCAGACGGTCTACTGTTTGATCTCATGATTTTATTGCTATTTCAATGCATTTCAATGTCCCCTCCACCCCCCTTCTTTCTCCCTTCACTGTCCTCCTCCCCCCTGCCCTCCCTCCTTTCCTTCCCCCTCCCCCCTACTCGCCGGCGGGGCACAGTTGATGTACACAGGATTGCCATTTTTTGCTCCTCCCCCCTAGCCTTACAATGGCCTCCTTAAATATCTTGTCCCTGAATGTTCAAGGCCTTAACTCCCCGCTAAAACGCCGCAAAGCCTTTCGTTCCCTAGCCTCACTTGACGTACATGTTGCGTGCCTCCAGGAAACCCATTTTTCCACCTTGCATACGCCTAAATATCTAACGGCCTCTTACCCTCAGTTTTTCACAGCCTCGGCTTCTGTAAAGAAAAGGGGGGTTCTCATAGCGTTCCACCGTAAGGCTCCATTCATACTCCACTCCTCTGTAGCAGACCCTGAGGGCAGGTACTTGATCCTCACTGGCTCATTGTTAGACACGGAAGTCACACTAGCATCCTACTACGCACCTAACTCGAAACCCCTCTCCTTCTTCTCCCACTTTCTGCAGATAGTTGAACAACATAAAAAGGGAACAGTCGTCCTTTGTGGTGACTCTAATCAGGTCTTATATCCTTTTCTAGACAAGTCCCCGGTCTCTCTTTCTCAGCCTACGCAGAGGCTTTCCTTCCAACACCTTCTCCAAACACATTCTCTAGTAGACACCTGGCGTGAACTTAACCCGAGTAAGCGTCAGTACACCTATTACTCTCATCCACACAAAGTATCCTCACGCATAGACCATATCTTCACCTCTGTGGCCTCCTCACCTGCTCTCCTGTCCTCTTCTATTCTACCAATTCCATGGTCCGATCATAACGCAGTGATCTCCACCTTTGACTCCCTGGTCCCCAAGCAACACACCTTCTCTTGGTGCTTAAACAACTCCCTCCTGGCCCATCCCTCTCATAGAGTCGAAGTGGCAGCAGCCATTAAAGAATATATTTCTCACAACGATACAACTGACGTCACTCCTCTCACATTGTGGGAAGCCCATAAACCGGTGCTTCGTGGCACCCTCATTAGTCTGGCCTCTCGTCGCAAGAAAGAGCGCCAGCTTCTTTACCGTACCCTTAATTCCACCTTCGCTTTAGCTCACGAACGCTTCCAAGCAGACCCAACCCCAGCTAATAGGATTGCCCTTGACAAAGCAACACTGGAACTGGACCTTTTTCTCACAGAATCCGCTGAAAAGCAGCTCCGGCGTTCCCAACACCAGTTCTACACTAAAGCTAATAAACCCGACACCTTCTTAGCACTCTCGCTCCGCAACGCCAATGTTGTTCGGAAACCGATTCGACTAAAAACATCCACCGCAACTTACACTAGTAACCCACTTAAGATTCTGGAGACCTTCCGTTTACACCTCTCGAAACTTTATTCCTCTCCACCACCTCCGTCTGACTCCCAGATCACTGACTTCTTTTCTGACCTCACCTTGCCTTCATTGTCTGCCTCTCAACGAGAAGATCTGGATAGACCCATATCTGACCTCGAAATCCGCTTTGCCATCAAGTCTCTCAAACTCAACAAGAGACCCGGGCCCGACGGCTTCACGGCCTCTTACTACAAACACTTTTCTGACCTCCTGACCCCCATGCTTTCTAAAGCCTATAACTCCTTGCTTACAGGCCACTCTCTCAGTCCCGACTCATTGAAAGCAGCTATCTCCATGATACCCAAACCACAAACTGACGACTCCTCTTGGACTAACTACCGCCCGATCTCCCTCCTTAACATAGACATAAAGATTATGGCCAAAATACTGTCAGCCCGTCTTAATCTCGTCATAGGCTCCTTGATCCATAGAGACCAGACTGGTTTCATCCCTTGTCGTCAAACGGGAGACAACGTACGCAGGGCTATTCATCTTGCCTACCAGGCCCGCCGTCGCCACATCCCTGCATGCTTTGTCTCCCTTGATATTCGGAAAGCCTTTGACACTTTATCATGGACCTACCTACAATCGGTACTACGAATCTGGGGTTTCGGCCCCCATTTCCTATCCTGGATCTCATCTTTATATTCTACCCCCTCTGCCTTTATTCGCTATGCAGGCTTCCAGTCCTCTACCTTCTCCGTAGGCTGTGGCACTAGACAGGGCTGCCCCTTATCCCCTCTCCTTTTTGCACTTGCAATTGAGCCGCTTGCCCATAAGATCCGTTCCAATCAGAATATAAAAGGAATTGAACTAGGTGGTCACCATCATAAATTATGCTTATTCGCAGACGACATCCTTCTATTCCTCACCTCCCCACTCACCTCTATTCCCAATCTCCTGGCTGTTTTGCAACAATTTGCCCATGTCTCTGGCTTGGTTGTCAACACCCACAAATCCAAAGCACTCAATATTTCCCTGCCTGCGCCCCTCCTCACACAACTAAAATCGGTGCTCCCCTTCTCCTGGGCCACTCACCACATTCCCTATCTAGGAGTAAAGCTCACGGCTGACCCTCTTGACCTCTATGCAGCTAACTATCCTCCAATGCTACAACACCTAACTAAGCTTATGCAAACTTGGTCCTCACTTCCCTTAGCTTGGATGGGTCGCATCACGGTTGTTAAAATGGCCTTGCTGCCCAAAATATTGTACCTGTTTCGGGTTCTGCCCTTACATGTCCCCTCCTACTACCTGCGTCAGCTCCAAAGCCGGACCTTCTCCTACGTCTGGGGTAAAATTAGACCCAGGGTATCCAGACAGATTCTTCACCTCCACAAACTGCAGGGTGGGCTGGGCCTCCCCCACTTCGCCAAATATTACCAGGCAGCCCAACTAGCCCAACTGACCAAATGGCATGCTACTCAGGAAATTCCCCTATGGGTGGCCCTTGAGGCGGTCGAATGTGATCCTTTCTCGGTGGCCAACCTACTGTGGTTAAAATCCTCTGAACGCAGATCGATTGCCAACCCCATTCTACGCCATTCCCTGCACCTTTGGGACACCCTAAAGTTCAAGTACAAGCTTCAGTCACCCCATAACCCGCTTCTCTCCTACCTCCACAACCCGTCCTTCCCCCCAGCTTGGGAATCCCCATCCTCTTTTCAACGTTGGTCGGCAGCTGGCCTCCTCCGGGCCCACTCCTTGATCGTTTTCAATGCATTTAAGTCCTTCCCGACTCTCCAAGACTCACACCAGCTCCCCAATTCTGAGATCTTCCACTACCTACAAATTAAACACTTCTTATCCCACTGCATGCATACAGACACGTCTTTACCCACCTTGACCTCATTTGAACACGTTTGTCTCCACGACCCGCACACCCGAGGTCTAATTTCCCTCCTATACTCTAAACTTTCTGAACCCCTAACCCGAGCTCTCCCAGCATATGCGTCCAAATGGGAACGGGACTTGGGCATTACACTTGAGCCTGCAGACTGGTCCAAGATCTGGCAGACGACGAAGACAGCCTCCCAAAATATCGTGGCTTCCGAAACTAACTATAAGGTGCTTATGCGTTGGTACCTTGTGCCAGCTCGTATTGCTAAATTCCATCCCTCATACTCTCAGGACTGTTTCCGAGGCTGTCGGAATGCGGGCACTCATGTACATATCTGGTGGTCCTGCCCTGTGGTCCAACGATTTTGGAAGGCTATCTTTTGCATTCTCTCCACCCTCATGGACACACACATCAACCCTGACCCCTGTCTCGCCCTCTTGAACATGAAATCAGATGTCGTTTCCAAACGGCAGCACAAATTGTTCCTACAAGTCACGACTGCGGCTAAACAAACAATAGCTAAAGCTTGGAAAACCCCTCACCTACCTATTCCTGAAGTGAAAAACAGAATCACTAATGCCATGATTCATGCGAAAATTGAAGCGGTCCTGCTGGACAGGGTCGACAAGTTTGACAAGTTATGGCAACCATGGGTAGACCACTTTCTCCCTCCGAACTTTGATAGCACTCTCTTATTGCCCTGAACGGCATATTTGCGCTGCCTATATCTATCTGTGGTTACCCTGCTCCCCCCCGGCGACCCCCTTCCCCCCCCCCCACTTTCACCCCTCCACCCTCCTCCTTTCCCCCCATTCCTTTCTTCTTCCCCCCCCTTGTTTTGTCCCCCCGTCCCCCCCCTCCTCCCTGTTCTTACCCCTCTTATGACTATATCCCGCCATATGTACAATACTCTGTCTATTACTCTCCCCCACAGTGGTTACTTCTCTCCACATTCCTTACACAAATTGTTCCACCATTCTGCTACAGTCTACATCTTGTTTGACCTAATGCCAAAGACTCCTGACCTAACCAGGCTTCCTTCCTTCCTCTGAGCCGTGTGTTGCGACCCCTGAAAACGATACTTACATGCAAACTATATGACCCACTGAAGGCGCAGTCGCGCGCGGGCACAGCAAGCTCCCTTTTAGGGGTGCCCGGGTGTTGGCTGTGCTGGATGGATCTCCCTTCTGGGGTCGTCGCCCGCTTGGCTCCTGAACATGTCAGTTAACCTGGTTTGCTTTGTTACTATCTCCAGTTTACTGTTGTTACCTGTTGTGCAAATGTAACCTCTCCTGCTCTGATTGTACATGTTGCGCTGTATTTACTTCTGTTTTTTCAATAAACTACTTGAACAAGAATGTTACATGCAGAATTTATCCTCAAAAAAGACTTATAAATATTAGGCTTATACCTTCTGAATATCCCAGGACCAGTAGTAGTGGTGCTAATTTCCTTTGCTCTGCTCTGCATTCCTGCATTCGCTATACCCCCTCTCATTATTTGCCACCACTTGTATAGACTTTGCTTGGATTCTGTTCATTACTTCAATTAATAGGAACGGTTTGGCGGGACTTTATTAAACATCAGTGCATCTGTTAGTATATCACTTAGAATTAATATCAGTATATTACCATATATGCTTATACATGCCGGCCAAGGGCAAGTCAAGTAAGAAGCAGCCGCCACCAAGATTGTCACCTGCTGCTACACGAGCAGCGGCCAGCGAGTCAGTCAAAGTAGCAAAGATGTCTACAGTACATAAAGAGAGACAGCTTATTGGGACTGAAGAAACCTTTGACCAAGAGGATAAGCTAGTGGAAAGTCGGACGAACACGTAGTACGTCATTTCCGGCTGCAACCTCTTCCGGCTTCCGGTTGCACGGGTGGAACGCACGGCCATTCGTTTGGCATCCCGTGGGTTTGCTAAAGGCGGATTGACTTTCCACATATTGTAAGTGTATCTTTATGTTGCGTGTATAATAAACTTTTGGAACATACTGCACGATGATGGCCCTTTTCTTTTTATGATATTGGGGAGCATTACCTGGATAATTACCTGGATATAGAGGCACAGGAGATCTACAGCTTGTATCTGTTGGCGATCCATAGAGGTGTTCACCTCATAAAACCAGTTTTAAGGCGATATTTCTCTCAGCTTCTGGTGAGTGGGGAACCGAGAGGGGAGCACCAACTCACTAGGACTGAGCACCGGCACTTTATTCATACAATTATTGAGCACGAAGCACTTATATGAGCACAAAAGACTTGCACTTTATTTAGTTTGGAAGATTATAATTGCTATGAACTTTTAATTTTATATTTATTTTGATATATGATATGTTACACATATGAGACTATTTTTGGAATATATTTATATTTATGCTGTTATTTATATTTAGTGTGACACTATATTTGTATGCACAGTTGCACAGTTATTTATCTGCATGAGCACTTTATGATGATATTTATTAATTAGTATAATTGATGTCAATGGTTTCGGTTTAAGCAGCGCAGGTACTTAGTTTTTTAGAATTGTCTGAAAGGTATCACCTTTTATACCAGCAGCAGCATATTTATTTAATTTATTGATTAATTACTGAGTTTAGACACATTTATTCATTTTTATTGGTATCACTTATATCCACCGAACCGAGGTATCCTAAGCGCAAGCCCCTTACATTCTAATGTACTGTTAGTACTCAATGTAAACTCACACAGCCTAGTGGTTGTGGGGGTTTACATTCCTCCTCCGTTCTCTGCCGGAGTGCTTTATGAAATATTGGAGAAAGTGGCAATGTACCTACCGGCTCGGGTCTTGGTGGCAGGGGATTTTAACAATATTTTGGATTATTCTCTGGATACATCCAACCCGGGGCGGGTGGTTAATGATGAGCTGAGGTACTTACGGAATTGTGGAGATCTAGGCATCCTAGGGAAAGATGTTATTCTTTTTTTGTCCCCGGTTCATTCATCCTCCTCTAGGATTGACTTGGCCTTTGCTAGAGCCTCCCTTTTATCCTTTGTTTTTGATGTCATATATCTGCCTGGGGGGATCTCGAATCATGTCCCCATCCAGATTATGTTACAGTTTGGGTCGGGTGCATCGAGGGGACTCTGACGATTAGCCCCAAGCTGGATTGAGGCAGGAGTTATAGAAATGTTAAAATCACATATGGAGTTCTTTTGGCAGGTAAACCAAGGGACGGCCACTCCGCAATTGGAATGGGATGCTTTTAAAGTCCCTATTAGAGGGATGTATATATCCGCCATCAAGGCACTTAGGAAGGAAAGTAGGGGAGAATTGGCATTATTAGAAAAAGAAAAATAATGCGCGGAGGTCTATATCACAAGCTCATCTCTAGAGGCGGTAGCATCATTGAGATTGGCTAGGAGGGAAAGACAGTTACATTACCAGCATTTAACTTTAGCAAAAGAGGTCAATTTCTTTGAAAAAGGTGATAAGAATGGTAGTCTTCTAGCACCACTAACAGCATCGGGTAGCCGTCAAACAGTAGTCTCGTGTATAAAATCAGCAACGGGAGAACTATTGACAGGAAGAGAGGATATATTACAAACATTTAGAACTTTCTATAGCTCATTTTATGTGGCTATACCACAATATGAACCTGAAGAGTTGACCAGTGTCCTACACACACTACATTTCCCCAAGTTGATAGAGGAAGATAGAGAATCTCTGGCATTAGAGTTGGGGGAGGGTGAGATAGCTACGGTGCTGGGTCTACTACCAAGTGATAAGGCTCCAGGTCCTGATGGTCTGCCGGTAGAGTGGTATAGACACTATGCGGTATCTTTAATACCGAAGCTGCAGGGGTTGCGTATGGACTGCTTTCAGGGGGGGGGGCGGGGGTTTACCTGATTCTATCTACGAAGCACATATTGTGCTAGTAGCCAAGAAGGTTAAGGATCCCGCACTCTGCACCTCTTATAAACCCATCTCATTACTCAATGCTGATGCTAAAGTTCTTGCTAAGTCCCTAGCTATTAGGCTGATGAAGGTTATTCATCAGCTGGTCTCTTCTGATCAGACAAGCTTTATGCCAAAAAAAAACAATGGATATAAATCTCAGAAGAATATTTACATATACCCAGCTGGGAGCAGATATCTCCAGTGGTGGTGTATTGTTTTTTTTTTAGATATCGAAAAGGCATTTGACTCTATAGACTGGAGGTATATGGAAGCGGTATTAGAGGAATTCGGGTTTGGGCCTAAATTTAGGAAATAGATTGATATTTTATATAAGTGTCCTACAGCAGCGATAAAATTAAATGGGATGCTTTCAGAACGGTTCCCTGTAGAGAGAGAAACACGGCAGGGCTGCCCGATTTTCCCGGGTCTCTTTTCTTTAATGATAGAACCGCTGGCAATGGCTTTGAGGAACTTGACGGAGATACAAGGGATTCAAGTAGGAAATCTGTCAGAGAAAAGTGCATTATATGCTGACGATATGGTTCTTTTCCTACACGATTCGGAGTCCTCTCTTACAGGAGTTTTGGATATTTTGAATTCTTTTTGGAAATGGTCAGGATTAAAAGTAAATTGGAATAAATCTCAAATTCTCCCCCTAAGAACACCATCCCCGAGCTGCAGGGTGCCCGCTTCATGCCCACTTGAACAGGTAGATAAGGTCAAATATTTAGGCGTATATATATCTAACTCGGTTTCTGATTTTCTGAAACAAAATGTTATTCCACTATTGCAACAGCTTAAGATCCAAATACAATCCTGGCAAATGTTACCTTTGTCACTTATTGGTAGAAATAACCTAATTAAAATAAAATTCCTACAGTTATTCTTGTATATGTTTAGGAATTCTCCTATATGGATTCCTAAATATATTTTTAAAAAAATCTATCGCCTAATTAATAATCTTCTGTGGCAGGGGCGAAATTCTAGGATTAAGTTACAAACGCTTAAACAGCCATATAAAAGAGGAGGGCTGGTGGTTCCGGATTTTTTCCCCTATTTTCTTGCTGGGCAGCTAGTTTTTGTTCATAGATGGCTGGATAGTCCAGAAGATGATGTGTCGATAGATTTAGAGGCAGCCATTGTTGGGTCTTATGAGGCGCTGGCATCGCTCGTGATGCGAGGACCTAGGGCATTATACAATCTTACTGATTCCATGAAGGCAACACTGCGAGCATTGGGCAGCAGTGGAAAATATGGTAGGGAAAAGAGTAGGAGTATCTGGACTCGATATAATATAAAGACGGTGGGTGATATTGTGGGGGAAGGGGGAATCCTCCAATTTGAGATATTAAAAAATAGATTTAACCTTCTCAATTCTCATTTTTTTTTCGATATTTACAACTTAGGCATGCCTATCAGGCACAATTTGATCCTACAGGGCTTCCGATCAAAATAGGAGAGATGGAATCTCTTCTTAGGAAATCTCCCTTGGTTAATCCATTATCAAATATCTCTAAAAATCTGTTTAAGGATGGTTTGGAACATCTCGCTCGCTGCCGGGCAGCGTGGGAGATATTGCTCCCACAATTAGATGGAGAGGACTGGGAGGAAGTAATGGGATATTAATCTGTCCAGACTGGTCTCGTCTAGAGATCAGCTTATTCAATATAAATTTTTACGTAGGGTCTATTATACACCGGCTAAGCTGGCAAAGTTATATCACAGTCAGGCCCCAGATTGTTGGTGGTGCTCTGCCATCTATGCAGATTTCAATCATATTTTTTGGGGATGCAATGAAATTCAGGTTTTTTTTTGGAGGGGAGTAATGGATGGTATAGCAGAGGTGACAGATATTATAGTACAACCACAAGCAAAGATATGCCTTCTGGGATTAGTGGATGGCTTAGCCCATAAAAAGGCTACACACACGCTCTTGACACTTCTTCTGTACTATGCCAGGAAATGAATAATACATTCATGGAAAAAAACAAAACCTCCAACAGTACATAGCTGGAAAGGAATTATAAACAGGACACTCCCGATTTATAAAACTATGTACATAAATAGGGGTACATTGCAAAATTTTAATGAGGTTTGGGGATGTTGGGTAGATAGTGTATCAACAGTATCAGAAGAATTGGTAAGTCCTTGAAGAGTAGTAGAGAGTGGGGGGCTATTGGCCTACATGGACTGAAGGTATATAGATTTAGAAAATGGAAGGAGGAGAAGGAAAAGGGTAAAGTTATGCTTCAGTACCTAGAAGGGAAGGAAGGAAAGGGAAGGGGGAGATAAAAGTGAAACATATATAAAAAATGCATACTTTATTTATCATTATAATTATATATTTTTTTTCATTCTTTGGGGTTGGGTTATGAATTGTTGAATGTATGTATTGTTTGGCTCCCTTGGGGAATTGTATGTTTGTATTGTTATTTTCTGTATTGAAATTAATAAAAAACAAGTTTAAAAGAATAAAAACCTCAACAAAAAACAAATTCAAAACCAATTCTACATTTTATTTGGACAATAGGAATGCAATTTTGTTCATTCAGTTACTTTGCCCAAAAAATTGACTGGCATTTAATGTTGCAACATTTTTCACAGCACTTTACAATATGGTTAGCAGGGCCGTGCTCTAAAGAGCTTACAATCTAAAAGAGAAACACTTCAATTGGACACACCTTAAATTTCATAAGAAACGCATAGTCACACTGAACAAAGACACACAAAAATCCACTTTTAACCACTTAAGCCCCAAAAGATTTTACCCCCTTCCTGACCAGGGCCTATTTTGCGATTCGGCACTGCGTGACTTTAATGGACAATTGCGCGGTCGTGCGATGCTGTACCTAAACGAATTTCACGTCCTTTTTTTCCCCACAATCAGAGCTTTCTTTTGGTGGTATTTGATCACCTGTGCGATTTTTTGATCATGCGCTGTAAACAAAAAAGAGCGTCAATTTTGCAAAAATAACAATATTTTTGAAATTTTTTTATATGAAATTCCCCCCCAAAAAAATGTAAAAATCCAAATTTTTTAACATTTTCGGCCAATTTGTTTTATGCTACATATGTTTGGTAAAAAAAATCGCAAAAAGCATATTTTGATTGGTTTGCGCAAAAGTTATCGCGTTCACTAACAAAGGGAAAGATTTTTGTCATTTTTGTTGTTTTTTTTTAATGCGTAATGGCGGCGATCTGCGATTTTTTTGCGGTACTGCGACATTGCGGCGGACAGATCGAACCCTTGACTGACATTTTTGACACTTTTGGGGTTACCAGTGACATTACTACAGTAATCAGTGCTATAAATATGCACTGTTACTGTAAAATTACACTGGCAGTGAAGGGGTTAACTTTTTTTGAGAGGGAGGGGTTATGTGTGTCCCTAAGGGCGTGATTCTAACTGTGATTGGCTGTGGCTTGAGGTGTAGGAACAGTGATCAACGGTCCTACATAGTAGAACCGTATGATCACTATTCCTACACAAGGGAGAATGACAGGCAGCTTGTTTACATTAGCCACCTGCCTTTCTCCCTCTCCACCCGATGATCGCGAGTGACCGGCGGACATCGGGTCCGCCAGTCACACGCGCGGGGGGGGGTCCGTGACCGCGCGGGAGCGTGCCTCCGGCGGCGCACGCTCGCTCCCTAGACCCTCACAGGATAGCGACGTATCCCTACGTCGCTCTGCCTGTGAGAGGCTTACCGCCGACGTAAATAGTCGTGCGCCGGTCGGCAAGTAGTTAAGGGCCAAAATGCAAAATAATTACAGTAAACAGACAAAACATTCATCAAACCACAGCCAGTGTGGGTCATTATGCACACTATCACACCCTGCCTGCAAATAATCTGGCCTCTTCTCAGGCAAGGCCAGTGCAGGTTTTATATAACATAGGTTGGATTGATAGCACACCTACACCCACCTAGTAAAGGACACGCCCACCAGTGTAAAAAATCTTTTCATGTATGCCTCAAGTACTCACATCTGTTGATCAGGAACACACACTCTTGGCAAATGAAAGATAGCATCAGCTATATAAGCATATGTATCTGTGCAGTATATAATGGAAAATATTAAATGTCTAAGTCTCTGGCCATGAACAGTGATACCAAAAACAAAACAATTCAAGTTGTAATTTGTTTGGCATATGGAGGGTTCAAAGCAGGAAATATAAACTTTGTGAGGGCTGCTTCACACAAATTGTTGACAAGCACATTCGTCATTAAGGATGGGCTTGATGTTCCAGTCGAACGTAAGTTCGACACGAACATCAGCTGTTTGTGTGTTCCCTGTACACACAAACAAATAGGGAGCTCGGTGGGAAGTTCGCCGCCACACCCAAAAAAAACCCTCCCACCGCTTCACATGCGTCCAGCGTAATAAGCGGCTAGAGCTGTGACAGCTCTTTTATAAGCTGTGATGTCAGTTAATTTATTCACTGCACCAGCACCATAATGCACTGCGCTGGTGCAGTGAATAAATTACTGACGTCACGTCAGAAGGAGTGGTGGCACCGCCGGGTTTCCCCACCCTTTTCTTATAAAAGAGCTGTCACAGCTCTAGCAGCTCATTCGCCAGGAGGTATGTGAAGCGACGGGAGTGTGTTTTTATTTTTTCCTATTTTTTGGGTGTGTGGTGGGTGGCATGATAGACGATGGATTTACATCGGGGGACACTATTTTTTTATTTTTATTTTGTAATAAAGGACTTGTCAAAAAAAAAAAAAAATGTAATTGATTCATGTCCCGCAGGGTAGTACCCAGGTCCCCATACACTTTTTTTGGGCCAATAACTTGCATTTAAACCTTTAAAATAAGGACTTTTGATTTTCCATGTTCGTGTCCCATAGACTTTAATAGAGTTTGCATGTTCGGCTCATCACTATTCGTCATCAGAATCCAACATTTAAATATAGGTTTAGGATCACACCATACTTATAAATCCCTATCTGACCAAAAAAAAAAAACTTTTATAGATTTTGTGTAAAACCCACACTCGCTTTATTTACAATATCCTTTCTTTTGTTTCCATTATGTGAAACCCATCAGAAATATAATACCTTGTGAAAAAGAAGCTATAACACCACAACAGAGGAAGAACCTCTAACCAGATAGTGGCATTTGAACCAATGACCCCGGTGCTTCCAGACAGAAGTGCTAACCAGTTAGCTACTGTGCTGCCACATGCAAGGTGCCTCCATCTCTGTGGTGTTAAACAGCCCTAAGTCCCTGGAGTGCAAAAGGTTAATCAATGCAGATGTACCCTGGAAGTCCTGAGTGCCATTGTCCAACCAGTTTCTGTGATATGCCATCTGATTCCAAGGCTGGTTATGGCTGATTACTGTCAGCATGCTCCTATAGAACCATCTCTAATTTTGGGGCTTTTTGCTTGGTAAGAGGCTGCAATTGGTGCTGGTGTGCAATTCTCAAGGCTGCTATTTGTCCACCCCTGTTGAACACATATGTCAAGATTTGCAATGGTGGTGGAACCCCCCTACATCTAAATACTACATGCATTTGCCTATAGGTGGTGGAATTACATCAGTCAGGAGTTCTGTTTCTTGATTGATTCTGTGATATTTGGTGTTTATTGGTGTGTTAGTGTAGGATAGTGGTGTTACCCTCTGAATTTTGGTAATGACATTTTGATTTGGATTAATGATGTTGATAAACATATTGCATTTTTATGGTGAATATTATGATCATTTGAAAATACTAGACAACACACAAATTGGTTTCTAATTTTAAATTTGCATTAGCAATGGTATTGTGTGTGGTTTGGGAAGACAGCTGTGGGAGTTTTGGTTTAGATTAATGTGGGATGTAGAGCAACAAGTGCATTATCTACCATTTGCTTATCAGATGTCAAAAAGCTAAGTCTCTGAGCATGCTCAGTTTAACCAGAGATATGGCTCAAATGGCACAGTGGCTGAGCATGCTCAGTGTAAAAAAAGATATTTCACAAATGGCAAAGTCCCTAGGCATACACAATGCACATGGCAGTATATATACAAATAAATATACTGTAGAAAATGCATCTATCTATCTATCTATCTATCTATCTATCTATCTATCTATCTATCTATCTATCTATCTATCTATCTATCTATCTATCTATCTATCTATCTATCTATCTATCTATCTATCTATCTATCTATCTATCTATCTATCTATCTATCTATCTATCTATCTATTATGCTGGATATCTATACTGATATGGACTGGGTAATGTGTTAGGAATCAAAGGATGCCACATTGTTTTAAGGAAATTAAAATGTTCAATCTACAGAGGACTGAATTCAAAGACACCCTGAAAATCAAAGTGAATAAATATGCACTGTTAATATAATTATGACACTGGCAGGGAAAGGGTTAACACTTTGGGTGATCAATGGGTTAAATGTGAGCCTAGGGGAGTGATTCTAACTGTGGGGGGGGGCGTGGCTTGTGAAATGACCATAGAGACATGTAATCCTATATAGAAGCTCTGTGATCATTTCAGGGAGTAGAACAGTCGGCTGTGTTTACAACAGCCGACCGTCCTTCTCTCTTAGCGGGGAGCGATCGTGGGTGTCAGGCGGCAATCAGAGCTGCCTGACCCATGCATCGGCTTCCCCACTGCTGAATTGGGGCAGGAGCGCACCGTCGGACACGCGTGCTTGCCCCCTAGCTTCCCACGTACGACCGACGTAGGTCTACGTCGGTTTGCGCAGGAGAGCCATCCTGCCGCAGTAAAAAGGCGGGAAGTGGTTAATGAGACGACAGAGGGTGTCCTGGGGTATTTCCTCCCAGATCTGGATCGGGGCATCAATGAACTGCTAAACAGGATGAGGTGCAACCTGGCAGTGTCAGATGGACTGAAACATAATGTCCTAGAGGTGTTCTATTGGATTTAGGTCAGGCTGCATGCTTTGATAAGGGTCTGTAATTAATTTTGGGGGGGACCTCACACCTTTAAAAAAAAACTAGCTTGGGAGTTTTCCTCAAAATCCATACCAGGACCCAAGGGTCTGGTATGGATTGGGGAGGGACCCTCACGCTGTTTTTACACATTTTTGTTATTGTCAGAAATGTTTTTTTCTTACATTCAGCTGTCAGCAGGGAACCCCACTGACAGCTGATTTATTTTTAAGGATGCAGGTGCCAGTTTCCCAGCCTGTTCGTTAACAACCGGCTATTCATTGGTTGCTATGGACGCCGGCAGCCTCCACTTATAAAAAAAAAATGGTAGAGTAGAGCTTAGGAGCTGTAAGTCTTTCTTTCTGCCAAACGTTGCTGCTCCAAAACGCGCTTACAGAGGGTTTTGTTTTTTTTCAGCCACATAACTCTACTGCCAAAAAATGCAGTTAAAATCCTATGTGTGCATGGACATAGGATAACATGCATGGTAGTTTAGAGGCAGTTAAAAAAGAAAGTTATATTAATAAAAAAAAATAAAGTCTGGTGCCCAAAACAGCAGCTGTAAAAACACCCAGTGTGCATGATACCTAAATGGATATTCAAAGTGAACAAATCTTCACTGGATTCACTTTGTATGTGTTTCCCCATTATGAAGTCATGTGGCGCATGACATAATGTGTAGGGTGGAGCCTGGGGGATCACAGACTGGAAGGGATGTCAAACCAGGAAGAGCAGTACCCCTGTGAATGCATGTGGTATTTGTATTCATGTAAGCATTATTTTAATTATATTAATTTCCCTTTACAATATTACAATGTTGGGGTATCCTCTCTATTTTAACATGGCATGGAAGTAACCATACATCGCATGAGTAAGATGCTCCTAAAGGGATCAGCACCCTATTACCCTGGAGGAACACCTAACAGGATATGAGCACCCTAGTGAGTGGGAGGCCACACTATATGTTTATGGAGCACCCTGGTGCAAGACATTGACTGGAGAAAACCAAGCTGGATGTGATTTGACATGCGTTGTATATCACATCATTAAGGAGAGGGCACTGAGAGCACAGTGGTGATCAGGAAGAAGTGGTTTAGGATCTTATGAAGATATTTTGAATTTGAATTTCACAGTTATGCACTTTTGATGAAGTGCCATTATTATTTAACACTTCATATATATGAAGGACATTAATATTATTAAGTCGGCAATTAGTTGCTTTGCATGGTATTGCGCTATTATCATTTTGAGATTGGTAGTGCATCACACTTGTATTATATTTTAGATATACACCTTGCAGAAGTAACTTTCATTATGAAAATCAAACATCCTCTATTCATTTAATAAATCAACCCCACTTTGTATCCTAGAAAATCTTGCTGGTTATCTGTTTGTGTTTGAGTTTTACCCCCTTTAGGTTTAATTTCTTTTCTCACTTTCCTACCACTGGTACTGTATTCAATACATTATGTTAAATCTTCAGAAAAAATTGAACAGCTAAATAATGTAAAAATTATGAAAAATAACATTTTAAGAGATTACAACTTTGCTTTTAAGCATTATGAAACCTTTAAAACCAGCTAGTGAACTTTATACTTCTAATTATTTCCTATGCGGCTTAGAACAAAATTTAAAACCAAGTTTTAGAGGCAATATAAATCATTATTTTTCTCCAACAGTGCCCTGTGACTATTTTGCCTATTCTTAAACAGAAAATGTATCATCCAAATATTAAGCCTTGAAGGAGGATGGCCAGCTTGCTACTAAGTTCTAACCTATAATATACTATAACAATAAAACTGATCACTATGTACAACAATATTATTATGTCCATTCTATTTGCTTACTCACATAATAACCACACAATTTATCTAATGCTAATCTCACTACAGCTTCAAGGTTTTTATGATTTTCAAACATTCACTAAATATTTTAATCTGAATGTTTATTTTTTGCTAAAGGACTCTAAAAAGAATCATATGGCATGGCTAATTATTTGGCAAACATAAAAAAAGTGCCAAATGGTATTTTACTTAATTACTGCACTGCACAGGATACCCCAAATGGTCATTCATTGCTATCAGGAGTTGTGTAGACAAATGGAGCTGAATTGAAGACAGTTTTATGGGGCATACATTTGTTCAGTTCCAAATGTACACCATTAGGGCTAAATGCTAATGCATAACATTGATGATCCCAATCAGCTTAGCTCCTTTTTTACCTTAAGCCTAGAACACACAGGCTGAATGTCAGAAACCGTCCGATATTCGGCCTGTGTGTACTGGAGCCAGTTTGACAGAAGCTGACCAGTGGGGGTACAACTAGTATTGAGGAGGGGCATGGAGCCCTTCACCATGTAATGCCTGTCCGCTCCCTACCCCATATGAGTTACGTACACCCTAGTTGGTACCATTTTTCTTTCTCTTCTTTCAGTATGACATGTCATTTATGTTTTTCTATATGTTTTCCATCACAAGGCAGGATATACTTGCTGTAGAGGCTACGACTTAAAGTTTACAGACACCTTATATTGATGTGTTGGGACCTTGTCTGTTACTTTATATTTATTATCTATAAATTCTCTGTTCATGTTATATACATTTCCATTAATGGTTATCATCAACTATGGTTTGTCATGTGATGCTGTAATGTCTTGCTGCATACCTTCAAAAAAGGATAAAAAAAAAAAATAAAGCTGGCTGTTCGGCCCACTTCTGTCAATATGGCATAACCAAAAAAGGTCTGCTTCTGACCAGAGTGTTCTGGTAGGGGGGGGGGACTGCAGGGGAGATCACTGTACTAACATCAGATAGTTAGTACAGTGGCTCCCCCTGAGCTGTTATCTTTTTTTTTTTTATTCAGCCCTACTGGGTTGAACGAAAAAAAAAAAAATAAAAAAACGACTCGTGAAGTCATGCTTTCACATATTAGATCACTGTATAATCACTGTTAACATTTTTCTTGTGTTTTCCTTGCTGTACTTACCTTCCGCAATCTGGAGTGGTCAGGGCTCCCACAAGCCACTTTAGTATTCTGGGGATTTGAAATCCCCACTGCTTTCTCTCCTCTCCATCCAGAGCTGCCAGGGAAGACTAGATGGATTTGAATCTGTCAGCACTGTCACATGAATGCGCTGACCAATTAGAATTTGTCTGGTCCATCCTTGCAGCACTGGACGGAGAGGAAAGAAATTAGTGGGGATTTCAAATCCTTGGACCAGTGGAGCAGCTTGCGAGAACCCTGACAGATTAGGTTCGCAGGAGGTAAGTATAGCAGGGACCAGGTCTAGTTTTTGAAAATGAGTTTAAATGTTTCGTACATGGAGATCCTGTCAGTAATGGCAATTCCTGTTTAAGATTAACAATTCTAAGCAATTGCCAACATTTTGGGAGAAGAACCTCATACCAATTGCAAAGAAAGGTGGTAGTTTGGAGTCACTTTTTTGTTTCAAGGCATAGGTAACTTGCAGTCATTGAGTCAACCATCAATTCTGCATATTATTAAAATATGCTTGATTATAGTGTGAGGCCAATTGTCTAAAAGTTGAACATAAACCAGAAATTGATTTTTTGACATGAAAATAATCTAAAGCAGACACAAAAATCCACCAAGATATGGCTTATAAAGAAGTAGTGGAATATGGACTGACTAGTAAGAGTGCTAAATTGTCTTTTTACTTTGAAATGTTGTGAGAGGATTTGGAACAGGTAGTCCATGCAAGAAAACTCACAAACATCTTGCAATTGAAGGAAGGTTGCTTGGAGGAGTGGTCAACAATTTCATCAAGTCAATGTCAGAGACTGGTGAGCAGTTAAGAAAAACACCTCAATAAGTAATTTCTGCTAAGGGGGAATACCAGATACTAAGTCCATAGTACACCATTACATCTATTGACCTTTTTGTTAAAAAAAATGATTGAAAATTATTAATATTTTTTTTTTTTTTACATTTACTGTAAGCATATCACTTTTATCTGTAGGCACAGTTTGAAAGAAGATCCTGTGTTTGTTCAAATATGATCAAAACTGTCAACAATTTATTTTGACTGTACTTACTTTTTCACATGACTCTATTTTTAGAAACAAATTCAACAATTTAAAATCAATTACATGCTTTTTCTAGTATGTTGATTTCTAAATAAAGGATGTCATTTTCTAAATATGGTAGTTGATGCTCTATGGGAGTTGTGTAATTGGAGAAAATTAATTGAACAGGATACATAATATTACAATTTTCACTTTTATCTTAATAACAACTCATTTATACCTTGTCAGCGGTGTAATTGAATCAACATCCATTCAAAACCATAGTATAGGTAAGGCCAGGGGTAGTGTCAGACAAATAAAATGGTTGAAAACCTTAGAAATGAACTATGAACAAAGCATATCCCTCTATAATCTGCACTTGTGTTAAATTAGGAGCACTAGGTGTAATTTCTATCTTCTGCTTTGTTCCTGTTTTCAGGATAAATCACTTCTGACAAGTTTTTCGTGCTGACATCAGTAGAAAAAAGGTAACAGAGGGAGCTCCAGCATACAGCATGTAATCGACAGCCTCAGCTCTGTTCCTATGTGCTGTTTGAAAGGGATTATGTCCCTTCCCTCTAAACAGCTCTTAGAGCTCTCCTTACTGATCTCTGCATAGTGCAATTTCAGCTTTCCTTCCCCTGATTTCTGAAATCTCAGACAAGATTTTTAAATTCTGGACTTTGAACAGATATAGAGAAGAGAAGGCCCTTAATAAACATGTACCGTACAATTTATGTAGGAGGATTTGTTTCATCCCTGTGTATCACCTGAGGCCAGTTACTTTACTGGGTATATGTAAGAGTTTACAACAACTTTAAATGTTCTATAGGTAATTAAAGTGTTACTAAACTCATATCCCTGAATTCACCATATCCGGTCCCCCACAGTACAAAGAACATTTAAATACAATTATTTTTATAAATATAAACTGCTAAATACCTTTGCAGCAGTATACAGTATAACAGTCTTGTGACTTCTATCAGTGTCCGGCTGAGCACTGGTTAACCTCCCTGGTTATGATTGTTTCCGATATTAGGTGCTGAAAGCGGTATCATTATTTTGCTAGTAATTCTTAAGGACGAGCAGCCCAAACCAACTATTTACATATGACTTTTTTTTACTGTGCGTTCTTCTTTATAACATCTCGGGTATGATAAAGTTTGAAACACAAAATCATAAATTATAATATAATAAATAACTATAAATAAGTTAAAGTATATATATATATATATATATGGGTGTGTATACATATATATGTAGATAAACGTGTATATCTAAATATATATACAGTATATATATATATATATATATATATATATATATATATATATATATATATATATATATCTATATATATATATATATATAGTGCCTTGCGAAAGTATTCGGCCCCCTTGAACTTTTCAACCTTTTGCCACATTTCAGGCTTCAATCATAAAGATATAAAAGCTTGCTATGGGGACACCTGAGCTGAGCCGTGGCTCCCTGTGTCCATTCAGACATGGAGCCATGGCCCGGCCCCTGCCCTATTTCTCTCCTCATTGGTTGACTGACTTTGATTGACAACAGCGGGAGCCAATGGTGCCGCACTGCTGTCTTAGTCAATGAGGAGGGGAGTCCGGGGAAGCTGAGACACTCCTGCAACATTGCTGGATCTAGATGGGCTCAGGTAAGTATTAGGGGGGGGGGCTGAGGGAGGCTGCGGCACACAGAAGGCTTTTTATCTAAATGCATAGAATGCCTTAAGATAAAAAACTTCTGTCTTTATAACCCCTTTAAAGCTTGTGGGAGGAGTTTTCATTCTTCTCTGACTGTACAATGAGGCTGCATGACCCCTGATCCTCTGTCTGGACAATGCTGGTTGGCCCTGTGCCAATCACATGCATCCTTAAAAATAAAAAAATAAAAAACTTTCTAGCAATACACAGCAAACTGAGCATGTGCAGAGTGCCCCCAAGGCCCTGTACTATCAGAAGAAGGAGTGGGGAGCGTGGAAGGAGAGAGGGTCAGAGAAGACAGGATCAAACAGCATTTTTACACAATGCACAGGATTAACCCCTTAAGTTCCCCACTGAGTATAACAGGCATGATTTACTGCATATACAGACTGATTTTACTGTTGTGGGTTTAGTAACACTTTAAGACAACCACCAGGAAATTAAATAATCAATATTCAGCATATGAACTGGGTCAGAACCATAGAACCACACATTCCACACCAAGGTTTACAAGAAAATAGTTTTCTCAGACACTGATACTGAATTACTAAGAGAGTAGAATATCTTTCCTTTCAAAGTGAATTCTCATTTTGAAAAAACTATTTTTACAGTATCTTACCACTTAAGAACCAGGCCTAAAATCAATATCTTTTGCTAGAAAATTACTTAGAACCCCAAAAATTATATATATATATATATATATTTTTTTTTTTTTAGCAGAGACCTTAAAGAAAAAATTGGAGATTGTTTCAATACTTTATGTCACACCATATTCTTACAAACGCAGTTTTCTGGAAAAAAAATACACTTTTTTTTTTAAAAAGTAAGAAAACAGTAGAGTTGGCCCAGTTTTTTTCTAATATGTGAAAGATAATGCTACATCAAGTAAATTTATACCTAACATGTCATGCTTCAAAATTGCACATGCTCATGGAATGGCGACAAACTTTGGAACTTAAAAATCTCCATAGGCAACAATTTAAACATTTATAAAGGTTACCAGTTAGAGTAATAGAGGAGTTCTAGTGCTAGAATTATTGCTCTCGCTCTAACAATTGCAGTGATACCTCACATGTGTGGTTTGAACACCGTTTACATATGTGGGTGCGACTTTGTAATAGAAATAACAGGACAGGTCCTCTTTAATGTGAGATCTGGGGTAAAAAAGACCTCAGATTTCACATTTACACTTAAAAGCAATAAAAAAATTGGCCCTTTAAAGCCATTGGGCGAAAGTGACGTTTGGTCCTCTAAGGGCATAGAGTCGAGTGGGGGCCATCTTGCCCTCACTCGACTTCCTGCCCATCAGGCGCGGGGATCGGATCATTTTCCCCTATACCTACGGCTCAGATAAATGGGGAAAATGACTGGGAAGCGGCGGGAGGGGGGTGAACACCTCTCCTGCCGCCCATAAAAGTGATCCCATGGCGAATCAGCTGCTGAGACCCCTTTTATGTGAAAGAGGACAACCGCATGTTTTTTTTATCAAGAAAAATAGCTTTTATTTAAGAAAAACAAAACAGGTGCATACACAATACAAACGGTATCGATTGCATCTCATTCAAGAGATAAAGAACAAGGCAAAAAAAAAAGGGGTCTTTGTCAAATATTGATACAGTGAATGCACAATTACCACAGAGCATAAAACAGTACATTCTAGTCAAAAAACATCGCAGCATTACTACAGTAAGGAGCTAAGTGGTAAACCTGAGAACAGGAGTAAGTTAAAAGCCAGGGTACAAAGAGGGGGGAGAGAACGGGGAAAGAGACAACAGGGGGAGAGGAGAAAGGGGCAGGGACGGAAGGGAGAAGGGAGAGAAGGAGAGGAAAGGAAAGAGAAGGGGAGCTTCACCAAGGACAGTCACCAACCAGCATACAGTCACATACAATTAAGCTTCAAACAACCTCTGCATGACCAGTTGTGGTGGAGCCAAGGCCGGATCATCCAGCCAAGGCTGGCAGATAGAATAAAACTTTTTCAGCGTTTTCCTATGTTGGTAAGTCAACTTTTCTCGAATTAAGGTACTATTAACCTGGGCAATCCATTGTGCCACTGACGGGACTCTAGAGGAAATCCAGTGTCTGGCTATCAGTTTGCGTGCAATATAAAGAACTGCCACATGAGCGCTGGGAGTCAGGGTCTCCACCTCCACAGCCCCCAACAGACAAATCAGCGGATCACGAAGCAGCTGAAAGGCATACACTCTGGATATCGTGGCTATTATTGTAGACCAGTATCTAAAAAGTTTCGGGCATCTCCACATCATGTGTATCAACGTTCCTTGGTCTTGGCTACATTTCGGGCACAGAGGGGAGGGTCTACAACCCCAACGGTGAAGTTGAACAGGCGTTCTATAAGCCCTGTGAAAAAGCATAAGGTGGGAAACCTTGAGAGAGGCCGAGACCGAAACCATAAGGATGGAGGAAAGGCAAAGCTCCCACCGCTCGCCATCAATTGGTCCCAGGTCCTCCTCCCAAGCCGCCCGGGCGGGAAGAGTGGCTGGGTCCTGGAGAGAACTCAACAGAGCAACATACACATCAGAGATCATACCCTTTTTATCACTAGCCTGAAATACCTCCGCTAGGAGTTTATTGGGAGTGAGCCGCAAAGGTACCAGCCGGGCCTGAGCAGCAATGGCATGTCTGAGTTGAAGAAACCTATAGAAGTACTGACGGGGCACACCAAATTCCTCCTGTAAATCCTGAAAGGATTTCAAAACATCACCTCGAAACAGTTGAGTCAGATAACAAACCCCCACCCCTCTCCAAGCCTCCGCCCCCTCCAGGGGCAGAAGTTCTCTGTAATTCCGATTATCCCAGATGGGGGTCTCAGGCAAGAAGCCCCCAACCCGGAGCATCGTCTTGACGCTGCGCCACACCAACCTAAGTAGGGCCACCGTAGGCAGTCCCGCCGGAAGGTGCGAAAATCCAGCCTCCAGGTGGACCAGAACAGGATCAGGTGACCCCTCCGGAGCCAACATAGCCCCAATGGGATCAAGCGGGTCCAGTTTCCCCCAGCCCCCCATATGCTGGACCTGGGAAGCTAGGAAATACACCCGGGGGTTCGGCACCGCCAATCCGCCCCCGTCCTTCGCCATCTGGAGAGTGGACAGGCGGATTCTAGCCACCTTCCTGCACCATATCAGCTCCCGAAATTGAGATTCTATCCTGTGGATCCACCGCCTGGGGATCCACACAGGGGTATTATGAAAAACATATAGAAGTTGGGGCGCCCAGACCATTTTGATAAGATTAATGCGGCCAGCAACAGAGAGCGGAAGTTTACACCAACTAGTGCATTTTGTACGGAGCCTCCGCAGCAGCGGCACCAAATTCAGAGTCAAATAATCCGAGGGTGTCGGATTCACCACTATGCCCAGATATTTGAACCTATCCACTATGCGCACAGAGGATGCACACGGAGGAAGTGGGGCGGGCAGGGGGTCTAAGGGCATCAGCACAGATTTGTCCCAATTAATGGAGAATCCCGAAAGCGAGCCAAAATAATCGATAAGGGACATCACCGAACGCAGGGAACCCTGAGTATCGCCTAGGTAGAGAAGGGTGTCATCGGCATATAATGAGATAACGTCCGCACGCGACGCCCGCTGAAACCCCACAATCTCCGGGGATGCTCGCACCCGCGCAGCAAGAGGCTCCAGTGCCATGGCAAAAAGTAGCGGAGACAGCGGGCACCCTTGACGGGTACCCCGATAGAGATTAAAAGGTTCTGTCAGTTCCCCATTAAACCGCAATCTGTGGGGCCCGAATATAAAAGTTGTACCCAGCGAAGGAAAGAGTCTCCTACACCAAAGCGGCGTAACACCGCCCATAAGTACGGCCACTCCACGCTATCGAATGCCTTAGCGGCATCTAGTGAAAAAAACGCTCGATTTCCTGGATTATCCACTGGCAACTGGAGATTTAGAAAAAGACGACGAAGATTCAAAGCTGTCGATCGCGCCGGAATAAATCCCGATTGGTCTCGGTGTATCACTTTATGGATAAGCAGGGAAAGTCGGGACGCCAGGACCTTAGCCAAGATCTTGACGTCAGCCGTCAGAAGCGAGATAGGTCGGTAGGAGTCAGGCGAAGTCGGATCCTTGTCCGGCTTCAGGATGAGCACCACAATGGCCTCCGTCATAGACGTCGGCAACCTACCTTCCCGGAGGGCAGAGTGACAACCGCATGTTTAAGAAAATACTGGGGTTATAGCTAGGGTTGAGCGGACACCTAGATGTCCGTGTTCGACGGGTTCGGCCGAACTTTAAAAAAAAGTCCGGGTCCGTGTCCCGGACTTTTACCGAACTTTTCCCGGACACCGAACCCCATTGAAGTCAATGGGGACCCGAACTTTAAGGCACTAAAATGGCTCTAAAACACCAATGGAAAGGGCTAGAGTGCTGCAAATGGCAGCAAAACGTAGTTAAGAGCATGGCAAGTGCTCTGCAAACAAATGTGGATAGGGAAATAACTTAAAACAACAAAAAAAAACAGAAAAATAAAACAATGTTCTTCATCTCTGAAGGACGAGGCCCATATGGAGTAGGAGGGAGGTTGAGGTGGTGGTGGATGTGGCGGTGTCATAGGCGTGAGCACAGGGTGTGCCGGGTGTACCTGGGCACACCCTAATCACCTAGGGCACATAGCATTATCGCTCTGTTTGCCAGTGAGGAGATGGGAAAGATCTCCCTCGGACCTGCTCTGCTCTATTTCTCTTTGCCAGCAGGGAGAGTAATGTATCGGGGCCATGTACATGTAGGCAAACACATGCATGTGTATTTCAACTTTGGGGTGCACACCCTAATGCAATAGGCTGCGCACACCTATGGGCGGTGTAGGTGGAAGCGGCGGTGGAGGAGGACCAGGGCCGGATTAAGAGCATTATGGTCTTGGTGCTGAGGATTTTGAAGGGCCTTAAGGGCCGTACCTTGGCATGCACCCAGAGGAGGAAGGGTGCAGCCATGCATGCCTAATTCAACATGGGATGCTGTCTCTGAAGCCCATAAACACATCCATGCATCGGCAACTGTCCCTCCTTGTCAGGCCTTCGCGCTGTGTGGGGAGGTTCTGAGGGTGCTGCCTGGGGAAGCGAGCATAGAAGCCAGACTTCTGTGTTTACAAGTGACAGAAGAGCGGTCACAGTGAATATGGCCAACCCGGGGCCTATATAAAAGGTAGGGGCCTGGAGCTGCAGCTCCAATAGCCCCTACATTAATCTGGCCCTGAGGAGGAGGACGAGGTAGCCAACACTGCTTCTTTTCACAAATTTTAAATGAGGGTACACCCCAAAAGAGTGAGAAAGAGCAAAAATGGAACAATGGGTGGGTAAGGTCGGTATCCATTGCTATTCTGCACAAGGTACGGAAAATTCCTGTGGGATCCATGCCTGGTTCATTTTAATGAACGTGAGCTTGTCCACATTGTCTCTGGACAGGCGGCTGCGCTTGTCTGTTATAACGCCCCCAGCCGTGCTAAATACCCGTTCAGATAATACACTGGCTGCAGGGCACGCCAGCACCTCCAAGGCGTAAAGGGCAAGCTCAGGCCATGTGCCCAATTTGGAGACCCAGAAGTTGAAGGGGGCCGACCCCTCATTCACTACATGTAGGCGTGTGCACACATACTGCTCCACCATGTTGGTAAAATGCTGCCTCCTGCTAAGATGTTCCATCTGAGCTGCTGGTGCTGCTGTTTGTTGTGGCGTGCTGACAAAGCTTTTCCACATTTCGACCATGCTAACCCTGCCTTCTGAGGTGCTGGCGGTGCCCTGGTTGCGTTGGCGACCTCCTCCTCTTCCTCCTCCTCCTCCTCCTCCTCCTCTGCCTTGTGCTTCCACTGTGGCCCCGCTGTCAGATGGGAATGCCAGCAGCATCGCATCTACCAGCGTGCGCTTGTACTCGCGCATCTTGTGATCGCGCTCCAGTGAGTGAATTAAGGACGGTACGTTGTCCTTGTAACGGGGATCCAGCAGCATGGCCACCCAGTAATCAGCACAAGTTAGAATGTGGGCAACTCGGCGGTCGTTGTGGAGACACTGCAGCATGTAATCGCTCATGTGTGCCAGGCTGCCCAGAGGCGACGAAAGGCTGTCCTCTGTGGGAGGTGTATCGTCCGTGTCCTCTGTATCCCCCCAGCCACGCACCAGTGATGGCCATGAGCTGGCCTGGGTGCCACCCTGCTGTGAACATGGTTCCATCTCCTCCTCCAGCTCCTCCTCCAGCTCCTCCTCCAGAACTGTGCCCCTGCTGGACAATTGTGTCCCTGGCATTTGTGTGTGCAGGAACCCACCCTCGGAGCCCCTTGCGAATGACTGCCCTGAAAGCCTTTGAAATGTTACCTCTTCATCCTCCTCCTCCTCCTCCTCATCCTGTGCCACATCCTCTTCCATCATCGCCCGAATTGTTTTTTCAAGGAGGCATAGAAGTGGGATAGTTAAGCTGAGAACGGCATCATTGCCACTGGCCATGTTGGTGGAGTACTCAAAACAGCGTAACAAGGCACACAGGTCTCGCATGGAGGCCCAGTTATTGGTGGTGAAGTGGTGCTGTTCCGCAGAGCGACTCACGCGTGCGTGCTGCAGCTGAAACTCCACTATGGCCTGCTGCTGCTCGCACAGTCTTTGCAGCATGTGCAAGGTGGAGTTCCACCTTGTGGGCACGTCACATATGAGGCGGTAAGCGGGAAGGCCGAAGTTACGCTGCAGCGCTGCCAGGCGAGCAGCAGCAGGGTGAGAACGCCGAAAGTGCGCACAGAAGGCCCGCACTTTCTGCAGCAGCTCTGACATATCGGGGTAGTTTTTAAGGAACCTCTGCACCACCAAATTCAGCACATGCGCCAGGCAAGGGATGTGCGTCAAACCGGCTAGGCCCAGAGCTGCTATGAGATTTCGCCCATTATCGCACACCACCAGGCCGGGCTTGAGGCTCGCTGGCAGCAACCACTCATTTGTCTGCTGTTCCATGCTCCTCCACAACTCCTGCACGGTTTGTGGTTTGTCCCATAAACAGGCAAGTTGTAAAACTGCCTGCTGTCGTTTAGCCCTGGCCGTGCTGAAGTTGGTGGTGAAGGTATTACGCTGTCCGGATGAGGAGGCGGTAGAGGATGAGGTAGCGGAGTAGGATGAGTTAGGAACAGGAAGCAAACTGAAGCGCCCTGCAATCCTCGGTGGTGGAAGGACATGCGCCAAATTGCTATCCGCCTCAGGCCCATCCGCCACTGCATTTACCCAGTGTGCCGTTAGGGAGATATAATGCCCCTGACCGTGCTTACTGGTCCACGTATCGGTAGTTAGGTGGACCTTGGCACAGATGGCGTTGCGCAGTGCACACCTGATTTTTTCCCCTACTTGGTTGTGCAGGGAAGGGATGGCTTGCCTGGAAAAGTAGTGGCGGCTGGGCACGACGTACTGTGGGACAGCCACTGACATAAGCTTTTTAAAACTGGGCGTCTCCACCAGACGGAATGACAGCATTTCAAAGGCCAATAATTGTGAAATGCTGGCATTCAGGGACAGGGATCGCGGGTGGGTAGGGGGGTACTTCCTCTTCCTCTCAAGTGTTTGGGAGATGGAAAGCTGAACACTTCCACGGGACATTGTGGAGATGGTTGTTGGTGACCCAGGTGGGGGTGTTGCTGACAGATCGTCTGTTTGCGGGGTGGCAGGTGCCGGTATGACTACAGAGGTGGCTGGAGCGGCCGAGACTGCAGCAGAAGAGGAAGCAGGATGAGCCAGAGACGTTTCTTGGTTTTGAAGGTGTCTACTCCACTGCAGCTCGTGCTTTGCACTTAGATGCCTGATCATGCAGGTTGTGCTCAGGTTGAGAAGGTTTATGCCTCGCTTCAGGCTCTGATTGCACAGGGTGCAAACCACTCGTGTCCTGTCATCAGCACATTTTCTAAAGAACTTCCACGCTAGAGAACTCTTTTGAGCTGACTTTGGTGCGCTCGTTCCCTTGCTGCGTTGGGCAGTAGCAGGCGTAGTGTCTAGGGCACGGCCGCTCCGCTTCTGCACCCTGCTCCCTCTTCTGCTGTGCTGGTGGCTCTGTGCGACCACCGCCTCTTCCTCCAAAATACTCAGGTCACCTGCATGACCTTCATTCCATGTGGGGTTGAGGACCTCATCGTCCTCCACATCATCTTCCACCCAGTCTTCACCCCTGCCCTCCCTGTCGGTCTCCACAATGCTGAACGCCGCAGCAGTTGGCACCTGCGTTTGGTCATCATCGGAGACGTGCTGTGATGGTCCTTCCATGTACTCATCTTGAGAAATAAGTGGTTGGGCATCGCTGCACTCAATCTCTTCCACTTCTGGGGCAGGGCTAGGTGGATGGCCCTGGGAAACCCTGCTGACAGAGTCCTCAAAAAGAATAAGAGACTGCTGTATGGCTTGGGGCTCAGACTGCTTGCCTGATTTGCAAGGGGGTGAGGTGAAAGACGGTTGGATATTGGCTGCAGGTGCCAACTCTGACCTTTCTGCAGTAGACTAGGTGGTAGACAATGTGAAGGAACTGGAGGCACTGTCAGCAGCAAACCAATCTACTATCGCCTCTCTGTGTTCTGGCCTCATCACTTCTAGAGGCGTATGATGCCCTACCAAATACTGCTGCAGGTTCTGTCGCCTACTCACACTTGAGGAAGGTGTTTCACTTGTGCGTGTAGCTGGCACAGATCGACCACGTCCTCTCCTTGCAACAGGAGCTCTAGCAGCAGCACCACAACCCCGGCCACGGCCCCTATTTGACGCTCTCCTCATATTTCTGAAATTTAAGATCTTGCCCTAGAAAGGTCTTTATTGAATAACAGAACAAAAGAACAACAGTATCGCACGGGTGTATCTCACAGTCAAATATGCAAACTATGCCGCAATTTAATGTTTTTTTACACCAAAAGGGTGTGTATTGAATAGCGGAATAGGATAAAAAACTGTGTATCTCACACGTACAAACACAGACTAGGCCCGATTAAATTTTTTCCTACCCTAAAGGGAGGATGAGGAAGAGGAGTATGGAACAGGCAGCACCCTCAAATCTTCAGAAGTATGAGATGAACCTCAAAAACTTGGAAAGGTGGATCTCACACGTACCGACACAGACTATTCTGCAATTTAATTGATCCCCAAAGGTTTTTATTGAATATCGGAATGGGAAATATGATCAAAAAAAGTGTATGTATCTCACACGTACAGAAGCACACTAGGCCCCAATTACTATTGTTTGTACACCTAAAAGGATGGATGAGGAGGAGGAGGAGTATGGAACAGGCAGCACCCTCAAATCTTCAGAAGTATGAGATGAACCTCAAAAACTTGGAAAGGTAGATCTCACATGTACCGACACAGACTATTCCGCAATTTAATTGATCCCCAAAGGTTTTTATTGAATAGCGGAATAGGAAATATGATCAAAAAAAGTGTATGTATCTCACACGTACAGAAGCACACTAGGCCCCAATTACTATTGTTTGTACACCTAAAAGGATGGAGGAGGAGGAGGAGGAGTATGGAACAGGCAGCACCCTCAAAGCTTCAGAAGTATGAGATGAACCCCAAAAACTTGGAAATGTGGATCTCACACGTACCGACACAGACTATTCCGCAATTTAATTGATCCCCAAAGGTTTTTATTGAATAGCGGAATAGGAAATATGATCAAAAAAAGTGTATGTATCTCACACGTACAGAAGCACACTAGGCCCCAATTACTATTGTTTGTACACCTAAAAGGATGGAGGAGGAGGAGGAGGAGTATGGAACAGGCAGCACCCTCAAAGCTTCAGAAGTATGAGATGAACCCCAAAAACTTGGAAAGGTGGATCTCACACGTACCGACACAGACTATTCCGCAATTTAATTGATCCCCAAAGGTTTTTATTGAATAGCGGAATAGGAAATATGATCAAAAAAAGTGTATGTATCTCACACGTACAGAAACACACTAGGCCCCAATTACTATTGTTTGTACACCTAAAAGGATGGAGGAGGAGGAGGAGTATGGAACAGGCAGAACCCTCAAAGCTTCAGAAGTATGAGATGAACCCCAAAAACTTGGAAAGGTGGATCTCACACGTACCGACACAGACTATTCCGCAATTTAATTGATCCCCAAAGGTTTTTATTGAATAGCGGAATAGGAAATATGATCAAAAAAAGTGTATGTATCTCACACGTACAGAAGCACACTAGGCCCCAATTACTATTGTTTGTACACCTAAAAGGATGGATGAGGAGGAGGAGGAGTATGGAACAGGCAGCACCCTCAAATCTTCAGAAGTATGAGATGAACCTCAAAAACTTGGAAAGGTAGATCTCACACGTACCGACACAGACTATTCCGCAATTTAATTGATCCCCAAAGGTTTTTATTGAATAGCGGAATAGGAAATATGATCAAAAAAAGTGTATGTATCTCACACGTACAGAAGCACACTAGGCCCCAATTACTATTGTTTGTACACCTAAAAGGATGGAGGAGGAGGAGGAGGAGTATGGAACAGGCAGCACCCTCAAAGCTTCAGAAGTATGAGATGAACCCCAAAAACTTGGAAATGTGGATCTCACACGTACCGACACAGACTATTCCGCAATTTAATTGATCCCCAAAGGTTTTTATTGAATAGCGGAATAGGAAATATGATCAAAAAAAGTGTATGTATCTCACACGTACAGAAGCACACTAGGCCCCAATTACTATTGTTTGTACACCTAAAAGGATGGAGGAGGAGGAGGAGGAGTATGGAACAGGCAGCACCCTCAAAGCTTCAGAAGTATGAGATGAACCCCAAAAACTTGGAAAGGTGGATCTCACACGTACCGACACAGACTATTCCGCAATTTAATTGATCCCCAAAGGTTTTTATTGAATAGCGGAATAGGAAATATGATCAAAAAAAGTGTATGTATCTCACACGTACAGAAACACACTAGGCCCCAATTACTATTGTTTGTACACCTAAAAGGATGGAGGAGGAGGAGGAGGAGTATGGAACAGGCAGAACCCTCAAAGCTTCAGAAGTATGAGATGAACCCCAAAAACTTGGAAAGGTGGATCTCACACGTACCGACACAGACTATTCCGCAATTTAATTGATCCCCAAAGGTTTTTATTGAATAGCGGAATAGGAAATATGATCAAAAAAAGTGTATGTATCTCACACGTACAGAAGCACACTAGGCCCCAATTACTATTGTTTGTACACCTAAAAGGATGGAGGAGGAGGAGGAGGAGTATGGAACAGGCAGCACCCTCAAAGCTTCAGAAGTATGAGATGAACCCCAAAAACTTGGAAAGGTGGATCTCACACGTACCGACACAGACTATTCCGCAATTTAATTGATCCCCAAAGGTTTTTATTGAATAGCGGAATAGGAAATATGATCAAAAAAAGTGTATGTATCTCACACGTACAGAAACACACTAGGCCCCAATTACTATTGTTTGTACACCTAAAAGGATGGAGGAGGAGGAGGAGTATGGAACAGGCAGAACCCTCAAAGCTTCAGAAGTATGAGATGAACCCCAAAAACTTGGAAAGGTGGATCTCACACGTACCGACACAGACTATTCCGCAATTTAATTGATCCCCAAAGGTTTTTATTGAATAGCGGAATAGGAAATATGATCAAAAAAAGTGTATGTATCTCACACGTACAGAAGCACACTAGGCCCCAATTACTATTGTTTGTACACCTAAAAGGATGGATGAGGAGGAGGAGGAGTATGGAACAGGCAGCACCCTCAAATCTTCAGAAGTATGAGATGAACCTCAAAAACTTGGAAAGGTAGATCTCACACGTACCGACACAGACTATTCCGCAATTTAATTGATCCCCAAAGGTTTTTATTGAATAGCGGAATAGGAAATATGATCAAAAAAAGTGTATGTATCTCACACGTACAGAAGCACACTAGGCCCCAATTACTATTGTTTGTACACCTAAAAGGATGGAGGAGGAGGAGGAGGAGTATGGAACAGGCAGCACCCTCAAAGCTTCAGAAGTATGAGATGAACCCCAAAAACTTGGAAATGTGGATCTCACACGTACCGACACAGACTATTCCGCAATTTAATTGATCCCCAAAGGTTTTTATTGAATAGCGGAATAGGAAATATGATCAAAAAAAGTGTATGTATCTCACACGTACAGAAGCACACTAGGCCCCAATTACTATTGTTTGTACACCTAAAAGGATGGAGGAGGAGGAGGAGGAGTATGGAACAGGCAGCACCCTCAAAGCTTCAGAAGTATGAGATGAACCCCAAAAACTTGGAAAGGTGGATCTCACACGTACCGACACAGACTATTCCGCAATTTAATTGATCCCCAAAGGTTTTTATTGAATAGCGGAATAGGAAATATGATCAAAAAAAGTGTATGTATCTCACACGTACAGAAACACACTAGGCCCCAATTACTATTGTTTGTACACCTAAAAGGATGGAGGAGGAGGAGGAGGAGTATGGAACAGGCAGAACCCTCAAAGCTTCAGAAGTATGAGATGAACCCCAAAAACTTGGAAAGGTGGATCTCACACGTACCGACACAGACTATTCCGCAATTTAATTGATCCCCAAAGGTTTTTATTGAATAGCGGAATAGGAAATATGATCAAAAAAAGTGTATGTATCTCACACGTACAGAAGCACACTAGGCCCCAATTACTATTGTTTGTACACCTAAAAGGATGGAGGAGGAGGAGGAGGAGTATGGAACAGGCAGCACCCTCAAAGCTTCAGAAGTATGAGATGAACCCCAAAAACTTGGAAAGGTGGATCTCACACGTACCGACACAGACTATTCCGCAATTTAATTGATCCCCAAAGGTTTTTATTGAATAGCGGAATAGGAAATATGATCAAAAAAAAGTGTATGTTTTTCACACGTACAGAAGCACACTAGGCCCCAATTACTATTGTTTGTACCCCTAAAAGGATGGATGAGAAGGAGGAGGATGAAACAGGCAGCACCCTCAAATCTTCAGAAGTATGAGATTGTGTTCACTGTACCCCACAAAGATTGTGTTCACTGCACCCCAAAAGGATTGTCTTCACTGCACCCCACAAAGATTGTGTTCACTATAATCCACAAAGATTGTGTTCACTGTACCCCCCAAAGATTTTGTTCACTGCACCCCACAAAGATTGTGTTCACTGTACCCCACAACGATTTTGTTCACTGCACCCCACAAGGATTGTCTTCACTGCACCCCACAAAGATTGTGTTCACTGTACCCCACAAAGATTGTGTTCACTGCACCCCAAAAGGATTGTCTTCACTGCACCCCACAAATATTGTGTTCACTGTACCCCACAAGGATTGTGTTCACTGTACCTCACAAAGATTTTGTTCACTGCACCCCACAAAGATTGTGTTCACTGTACCCCACAAAGATTGTGTTCACTGCACCCCAAAAGGATTGTCTTCACTGCACCCCACAAAGATTGTGTTCACTGTACCCCACAAAGATTGTGTTCACTGTACCCCACAAAGATTTTGTTCACTGTACCCCACAAAGATTGTGTTCACTGTACCCCACAAAGATTTTGATCACTGCACCCCACAAGGATTGTCTTCACTGCACCCCACAAGGATTGTCTTCACTGCACCCCACAAAGATTGTGTTCACTGTACCCCACAAAGATTGTGTTCACTGCACCCCAAAAGGATTGTCTTCACTGCACCCCACAAAGATTGTGTTCACTGTAATCCACAAAGATTGTGTTCACTGTACCCCACAAAGATTTTGTTCACTGCACCCCACAAGGATTGTCTTCACTGCACCCCACAAGGATTGTCTTCACTGCACCCCACAAAGATTGTGTTCACTGTACCCCACAAAGATTGTGTTCACTGCACCCCAAAAGGATTTTCTTCACTGCACCCCACAAAGATTGTGTTCACTGTACCCCACAAAGATTGTGTTCACTGTACCCCCCAAAGATTTTGTTCACTGCACCCACAAGGATTGTCTTCACTGCACCCCACAAAGATTGTGTTCACTGTACCCCACAAAGATTTTGTTCACTGTACCCTACAAAGATTGTGTTCACTGTACCCCACAAAGATTTTGTTCAGTGCACCCCACAAAGATTGTGTTCACTGCACCCCAAAATGATTGTCTTCACTGCACCCCACAAAGATTGTGTTCACTGTACCCCAAAAGGATTGTCTTCACTGCACCCCACAAAGATTGTGTTCACTGTACCCCACAAAGATTGTGTTCACTGTACCCCCCAAAGATTTTGTTCACTGCACCCCACAAGGATTGTCTTCACTGCACCCCACAAATATTGTGTTCACTGTACCCCACAAAGATTGTGTTCACTGTACCCCACAAAGATTGTGTTCACTGTACCCCCCAAAGATTTTGTTCACTGCACCCCACAAGGATTGTCTTCACTGCACCCCACAAAGATTGTGTTCACTGTACCCCACAAAGATTTTGTTCACTGTACCCCACAAAGATTGTGTTCACTGTACCCCACAAAGATTTTGTTCACTGCACCCCACAAAGATTGTGTTCACTGCACCCCAAAATGATTGTCTTCACTGCACCCCACAAAGATTGTGTTTACTGTACCCCACAAGGATTGTCTTCACTGCACCCCACAAAGATTGTGTTCACTGTACCCCACAAAGATTGTGTTCACTGTACCCCCCAAAGATTTTGTTCATTGCACCCCACAAGGATTGTCTTCACTGCACCCCACAAGGATTGTCTTCACTGCACCCCACAAAGATTGTGTTCACTGTACCCCACAAAGATTGTGTTCACTGTACCCCACAAAGATTTTGTTCACTGCACCCCACAAAGATTGTGTTCACTGCACCCCAAAAGGATTGTCTTCACTGCACCCCACAAAGATTGTGTTCACTGTACCCCACAAGGATTGTCTTCACTGCACCCCACAAGGATTGTCTTCACTGCACCCCACAAAGATTGTGTTCACTGTACCCCACAAAGATTGTGTTCACTGTACCCCCCAAAGATTTTGTTCACTGCACCCCACAAGGATTGTCTTCACTGCACCCCACAAAGATTGTGTTCACTGTACCCCACAAAGATTGTGTTCACTGCACCCCACAAAGATTTTGTTCACTGCACCCCACAAAGATTGTGTTCACTGCACCCCAAAAGGATTGTCTTCACTGCACCCCACAAAGATTGTGTTCACTGTACCCCACAAGGATTGTCTTCACTGCACCCCACAAGGATTGTCTTCACTGCACCCCACAAAGATTGTGTTCACTGTACCCCACAAAGATTGTGTTCACTGCACCCCAAAAGGATTGTGTTCACTGCACCCCACAAAGATTGTGTTCACTGTACCCCACAAAGATTGTGTTCACTGTACCCCCCAAAGATTTTGTTCACTGCACCCCACAAGGATTGTCTTCACTGCACCCCACAAGGATTGTCTTCACTGCACCCCACAAAGATTGTGTTCACTGTACCCCACAAAGATTGTGTTCACTGTACCCCACAAAGATTTTGCTCACTGCACCCCACAAAGATTGTGTTCACTGCACCCCAAAAGGATTGTCTTCACTGCACCCCACAAAGATTGTGTTCACTGTACCCCACAAGGATTGTCTTCACTGCACCCCACAAGGATTGTCTTCACTGCACCCCACAAAGATTGTGTTCACTGTACCCCACAAAGATTGTGTTCAGTGTACCCCCAAAGATTTTGTTCACTGCACCCCACAAGGATTGTCTTCACTGCACCCCACAAGGATTGTCTTCACTGCACCCCACAAAGATTGTGTTCACTGTACCCCACAAAGATTTTGTTCACTGCACCCCACAAAGATTGTGTTCACTGCAACCTAAAAGGATTGTCTTCACTGCACCCCACAAAGATTGTGTTCACTGTACCCCACAAGGATTGTCTTCACTGCACCCCACAAGGATTGTCTTCACTGCACCCCACAAAGATTGTGTTCACTGTACCCCACAAAGATTGTGTTCACTGCACCCCAAAAGGATTGTCTTCACTGCACCCCACAAAGATTGTGTTCACTGTACCCCACAAAGATTGTGTTCACTGTACCCCCCAAAGATTTTGTTCACTGCACCCCACAAGGATTGTCTTCACTGCACCCCACAAAGATTGTGTTCACTGTACCCCACAAAGATTGTGTTCACTGTACCCCACAAGGATTTTGTTCACTGCACCCCACAAAGATTGTGTTCACTGCACCCCAAAAGGATTGTCTTCACTGCACCCCACAAAGATTGTGTTCACTGTACCCCACAAGGATTGTCTTCACTGCACCCCACAAGGATTGTCTTCACTGCACCCCACAAAGATTGTGTTCACTGTACCCCACAAAGATTGTGTTCACTGCACCCCAAAAGGATTGTCTTCACTGCACCCCACAAAGATTGTGTTCAATGTACCCCACAAAGATTGTGTTCACTGTACCCCCCAAAGATTTTGTTCACTGCACCCCACAAGGATTGTCTTCACTGCACCCCACAAGGATTGTCTTCACTGCACCCCACAAAGATTGTGTTCACTGTACCCCACAAAGATTGTGTTCACTGTATCCCCCAAAGATTTTGTTCACTGCACCCCAAAATGATTGTCTTCACTGCACCCCACAAGGATTGTCTTCACTGCACCCCACAAAGATTGTGTTCACTGTACCCCACAAAGATTTTGTTCACTGTACCCCACAAAGATTGTGTTCACTGTACCCCACAAAGATTTTGTTCACTGCACCCCACAAAGATTGTGTTCACTGCACCCCAAAAGGATTGTCTTCACTGCACCCCACAGAGATTGTGTTCACTGTACCCCACAAGGATTGTCTTCACTGCACCCCACAAGGATTGTCTTCACTGCACCCCACAAAGATTGTGTTCACTGTACCCCACAAAGATTTTGTTCACTGCACCCCAAAAGGATTGTGTTCACTGCACCCCAAAAAGATTGTGTTCACTGCAGCCCACACACAGAAAAATGGATGTGGATCACTGACACCTGCCTATCTCCTATCCCACACCACACAGCAATATCGATTGTAGTTTGTAGAACACACTGACCCTATAATTCAGCAGACTCTATCCCTAAAATGCCTACAACTCGCCCTGCCTAAACACTCCGACCTGACCCTAAATTCTATCCGGACACCAATTAGTTTTCCCTGCCTGTCTTTCCCTAATCAGCAGCCAGCACGTATGTGTGCTCTGTCCATGAGCTAAGCAGCAGAATGACGCCGCTGCGGCTGCCTCGAACTTATAAAGACTTGGTCACATGCTTCAGACGGCCAATCACAGCTACTCATACATTTGCAGGCATGGCTGGGATAGCTTAAGGCACACCAGTTAAACGATTGTTGATTGGCTGTTGAAAGCCCGCCATGAAAAGAGCGCCAAAACATGCAAAACCCGGAAATTAAACGACCGAACACGGATTTTTTACCCGAACATACAGTAAAGTGTCCGTGTCCGTGTTCGGGTAACAAAAATCCAATTATTCGGTACGAACACGAATAATACAGTCCGTGTTCGCTCAACACTAGTTATAGCATCTATCTTCTGCCATAACTCTGGTATTAAACGTTAAAGTAGCAATGTAAATACATGGTGGGTGGTCCGGAGGTGAGGTAAAACAATGTTTTACAGTAGGTTGCATACCCATGATGCGCAAGCATGTATTTTTGCTCACACATGATTGGATAATTGATGTCAACTCAATTTTAACTCACTTTTAAGCTAACTGAAAATGTATTTGTACAGACATAACTCACTTTGCAAATTGAAATTTCACTAAGCTTCTGCACTTGAATGAGGCAAAACTATGCTGACTTTAATCATCCAGTTATGGGCATGCAAAATCCTTTTTTTTTATCTTATGCATGTTTGGGTATTGCTTGCATAGACACTTTTCGCTTTATTGTTTCACTTTGATCACTAAGGTAAGTGAAAATTCGCTAAACTTTACTTTGAAAGTGGATATGCTATCCTTCTTTTTAAAACAACACCACTGTCTCAGAACTCTTATTTTCTGCTTGTAAAGGTAAAATGTGTGCTTGAGACTACCCCTGCTTCAGTGTAAAATATGGAAGCAAGTCAATTAACAGGGTCGCCAATTGAAGAACAAGAATGGCAACCAAGACATTGGCTTTAGGGCACAGATTTAAAAAAAAGGTAAACAGAAGCCAATGTTTTCTTACATGGCAATACCTGAGATTACCACTCTGATTTAGGGGACAACTTCACCTAGGGTATTTCAGGTTAAAGTTACTATAATAAATATGTGTTGTATCACATATGTACTGCACTATGAGTGTTTTCCTTCTTTTGGGGACTGGATTGAACCGCTGGTTTGTCTTATCTACCATCTGATGCATTTGGATTGAGGGTATTCCCCTGCATATGAGGATTGAGGTTCTCATTACCATCAAGTACCTGCCTTGGTTTTAACGCATCTGCTGACTACTGCCACCAGAATATCTGCTATAACATTACATTTTTCTGGTAAGCAGCCCATTTGCTCACATTTATAGGTGATCCGTTTCTTCTCACATGGCTCTTTGGAGGTGGCTTTTTGGTATTGGTTATTATGAGTCCAAGCATACTACAGTATATGTATTTTTTCTTTTTGGCTACACACTGAGGTTTTTAGCTTTGATCCCTGGATTGTGTTGATCACCTGAGATGGGAATCAGTTTGATTGAGTGAAACATACTATCTTGTTTATTTCAGTCTGTAATTGAGAACCCTGGTTCTTTGTGCTGTACTAAAGGACTATATAGCATTTACATTTTTCTTCCATTTTCTACCAGAAAATTTAGAGAGACAAATTTTGGGGTGATTGTGTGTACCATTATTTGGTTTTGAATTAGGAAAGAAGGGTGCGCTGATATGTGAATAGCTGCAACTGAAGTGTAATGAAATATGTGCTAAATAAAAAGTGCGCTTATTCTGTGTGGGTGGAACTTCACCTAAAAGTGATATGTGAATTATAATAAATGTGATAATGACCACATACAAATTAACTGAGCTTTGAAGCTCGAAAGAGCAACACAGAGTAACTGGTAGTGGAAAAACAAATATACATAAAATAGTACGTTTTTGGTTGACTTACTCACCCATACCTCAGCAAGAGGATTTATTTTCTCATGAACTGATATATGATTTAATTCAAGTTTACTATTTTATGTATATTTGTTTTTCCACAACCAGTTACTCTGTGTTCCACCCACACAGAATAAGCGCACTTTTTATTTAACACATTATTTGGTTTTTTAATGGCCACTGTATTTGGGATGAATTGAGAAATCGGATGTCTATATATTATTTTGGGTCCTAAAGAGATGTAAAAAGTCAGCATGTGATACAACTAAAATGATGTTTTGAAATTGAGCTGGCTTTTAAGTCAGTTTGACTTTTTCACATGGGAAACAAAGATTACCACTGAAAACTTATTTCTGCCTGAAAAGGCAAAAGTAACACAGAAAGATTTGTAACATTTCAGTGTCTAAAGCTGGTGTTATATGGGTGCTTAAGAGATTTCCTGATCATCCATGAGAACTAGTAATATACTGCAATATTTGAAGAGAATTCCCTTATGTCTACTGAGCAATATATATTTACAGAAAACACTAAAGAATATAAAGCCCATTGTAAAAGTTTCATTAACTATTATTGATAATCACCACTGAGCAAAGAAGTGTTCTTTATTAAACAGACACAGTTGGAAACAAAGTAACACATTATTAATAGAACTGTATTGAAGTATTCGGTGTGCCTGTTTTAATAAAGCATTTGCGATCACACAAAACCAATTTCTAGGCATAATGAATGGGGAATAAATCTTTTTTTTTTCTGTGTGCTGAGCTTTGTATCCTGTATGCCTTAGGAACTTGGTCTTTTAAGAAACTATAGCAGTTTTTGTTACACTTTATTAGCACTGTCCTGGGTACTGCTAGGCTTTAACTACCAGTATTTTTCTCTGCTTGGTTTCTCAAGCAACCAGCAGTAATAAGAGTTGAACAGGCAGCTATTTCCCAATAAACAAAGCCCACGCTGCTTTAGGAATTAGCTCCTCCTTAACTCATAGACCTACTTAAAGTCATTGTTCTCACTGGAGAACTGTTTAATAAAGAGTTTCATTTCTGAGTGCCTTTCTAGCCACAGGAATCAGAATTTCATTGTGTTTCGGACGATCGTTGCTAGTATAAACGACCTCAGTAATGGGATATTTTAAAAAGGAAATGTTTAACCCCACAGAGATATTTTATCAAAGATGATGTCACCTTTCTGTTCATGTAAATGAGCCCAACACATCCCACATACACCAGTTTGCTAATGCCTTAAAGAAATCTCAATATTTTATGTTGCTGCTTCATCACAAAAATGGATTATATGAGCAGTATCTCACAAAAGTGAGTAGACCCCTCACATTTTGAAAATATTTTATTATATCTTTTAACACTGTGACAACACTGTGACAACACTGAAGAAATTACACTTTGCTACAATGTAAAGTAGTGAGTGTACAGCTTTTATAACAGTGTAAATTTTCTGCCCTCTCAAAATAACTCAACACACAGCCATTCATTTCTAAACCGCTGGCAACAAAAGTGAGTACACCCCTAAGTGAAAATGTCCAAATTGGGCCCAATTAGCCATTTTCCCTCCCCAGTGTTATGTAACTCATCAGTGTTACAAGGTCTCAGGTGTGAATGGGGAGCAAGTGTTTAATTTGGTGTCATTGCTCTCGCTCTCTCATACTGGTCACTGGAAGTTCAACATGGCACCTCATGGCAAAGAACTCTCTGAGGATCTGGAAAAAAAGAAATGTTGCTCTACATAAAGATGGCCTAGGATATAATATGATTGCCAAGACACTGAAGCTGAGCTGCAGCACGGTGGCAAAGACCATACAGTGGTTTAACAGGATAGGTTCCACTCAGAACAGGCCTCATCATGGTCGACCAAAAAATTTAAGTGCACGTTCTCAGTGTCATATCCAGAGGTTGTCTTTGGGAAATATAAGTATAAGTGCTGACAGCATTGCTGCAGAGGTTGAAGGGGTGGGGGGGGGGTCACCCTGTCAGTGCTCAGACCATATGCCGCACACTGCATCAAATTGGTTTCCATGGCTGTCTTCCCAGAAGGAAGCCTCATCTAAAGATGATGCATAAGAAAGCCCGCAAACAGTTTGCTGAAGACAAGCAGACCAAGGACATGGATTACTGAAATCATGTCCTGTGGTTTGATGAGATCAAGATAAACTTATTTGGATCAGATGGTGTCAAACATGTGTGGCGGCAACCAGGTGAGGAGTAAAAAGACAAGTGTGTCTTGCCTACTGTCAAGCATGGTGGTGGGAGTGTCATGGTCTAGGGATGCATGAGTTCTATCGGCACTGGGGAGCTACAGTTCATTGAGGGAACCATTAATCAATTATTATTGCCAACATGTACTGTGACATACTGAAGCAGAGCATGATCCCCTCCCTTTGGAGAGTGGCTGCTGGGCAATATTCCAACATGATAATGACCCCAAACACAGCTCCAAGATGACCACTGCCTTGCTAAAGAAGCAGAGGGTAAAGGTGATGGACTAGCCAAGTATGTCTCCAGACCTAAACCTTATTGAGCATTTGTGGGGCATTCTCAAATGGAAGGTGGAAGAGGGCAAGGTCTCTAACATCCACCAGCTTTGTGATGTTGTCATGAAGGAGTGGAAGAGGACTCCAGTGGCAACCTGTGAAGTTCTGGTAAAGTCAATGCCCAAGAGGGTTAAGGAAGTGCTGGAAAATAATGGTGGCCACACAAAAATTGACACTTTGAGGCCAATTTGGACATTTTAACTTAGGGGTGTACCCACTTTTGTTGCTAGCGGTTTAGACATTAATGGCTGTGTGTTAATTTTTTTTAATGGGACAGCAAATTTACACTGTTATACAAGCTGTACACTCACTACTTTTGTTGTAGCAAAGTGTAATTTCTTCAGCGTTGTCACATGAAAAGATATTTAAAATATTTACAAAAATGTGAGGGGTGTACTCACTTCTATGAGGTACTGTATGTGAAAGGCATATGTTCACAGTTATCTTGAGTGTGCATCATTTGTAAAATCATGTGAACCAAAATTGTTTCATGTAAAAGCATTTTTGAAGCAAGTGTGTAATAATATCTTAAAGCATAGAGTATACTGCCCATCTTGGCCTGCCCACTAGAGAGTGAAGGGCAATATTTGCTCATCACATAATAATATTAATAATAATAGCATGTTTTAAATGATTCACTTACTGACCTACCTAGTGAAAAAAAAATATAGTAAATTTATAAATACAATTGCAACCCAGTTAAAAGTCTTTGTCATGTGATGCCTGAAAGTATGATTATTATAATGCTATCAAGCTTACAAGGCGATACTGTAGAGCTTGGAAATGAGCACTGAAAGAGTGAAAATGAGAACATTTAAGAGGGACTAATAGATAACACCTCAGGTTATGAAACTGTTCATAGTCCTAATCCTACTTATTAACAAGACCTAAATTAAAACTCTAAAACTCTATAATAGGTTGAGCATACACTTAAATAAATGAACCTAATATGCATTTAGGCAATATGTTTATTGGGTATATCCAGCAATTGTTTTTTTTTTATAGGGAACACTCTTTATTATTTAAATGTTGGCCACCAATACTCAAATTGACTACTCTCCAGCAGTGTCCCCAGTTTGTTCCTCAATCTTCTGCTACAGAACACTTCTAGGGTTGAATGGTGAGCAGCACAATAAACCTAGTATGTGTTCAAACTATGTTTAATAGGTATCTTGAGAATTAGTTTTTTTTTTATTAAAAGGAATGCACAAAATGAGTAAAAAAAAAAAAAAACAGTGGCCAAGCACTGCTAACACTCTCAAGCAATGTCCCTTCTCCATCCTTCAACACAGCTCTGTCCTGGATTGAATGACTGCCAATGCCGATTAACCCACTTATTGTGAGCCTAGGCTGTCACAGATATACTGTGAAGGGGATTAGGAGGAAGGCTAGCCCACTGACACCATGAAAGATGCATAAGAAAACATGATGTTACTGGACTAGCCCGAGGATTAAAGTAAAAAAGGGAGGGTGGAGGAGCTGGAGTTTCACTTTATTTTATTATTTCTTTTTTTACGAAAAAAAAAATAAGGTATACAATATCTTTGTAATGAAAATATTGTAATTTCTTATATTTCTAAAGCAGTTTATTTTATTCAATAGACTTCCATTTTATAATGTAGACGGGAAAACATAAAAACAAATAGGACTTTAAAGATGCCATTTCACCAGAATAGAAAATCTGATTAAAAATGTATTTTTTGAAGAATCTTTAAAAAATAAAATACGTATTTTATAGTATTTTAGACTACTATTTTTATAGTCTAATCCCACACATAAATCAAGCAGGGCATATTGGATTTTTTTTTTATGGACAAAGGTAATCTTATAGCACAGTCCTCATCAAAACTGATCCTCGTGGTTGCAATCTAGTTTGGCATCTTAGTACACCACCTTTACTTTATTAGCCTAGATATTGAAGTGATTTAAAAGTCTCGTTTTAAAAAAAATAAAAATACTTACCTCTCCTGTGTAGTTGGTTTTGCACAGGGCAGCCCGGATCCTCCTCTTCTGGGGTCCCTCGTTCTTGCTCCTGCCCCCTCCCTCCTATCGAGTGCTCCCACAGCAAGCAGCTTGCTATTGGGCACCCGAGCTGAGCTGCAGCTTTGTGCGTCCATTCAGACATGGAGCTGCCATTCGGCCCCACCCCTTCTCTCCTGCTTGGCTCACTGACTTTGATTGACAGCCACGGGAGCCAATGGTGCCACGGCTGTATCTTAGCCAATTAGGAGGGAGAGTCCCAGAATGGTTGAGGGATTTGTGGACATCGTTGGACAAAGAGGGGGTACAGGTAAGTAGTAGGGGGGGTTGCGGGGAGGCTACTACACAGAAGGCTTTTTTTCTTGATGCATAGAATGCATTAAGATAAAAAAAAACCTTCCTGATTTTGCAATTCCTTTAATAATAGACCTTAGTCACCTGGGTGAAATAGATATGGCCAATGACATATAGTCCATCACACTTTGCTGCCCTAACATCACTGTCATTAATCTTACAAAGAATTGCATTAGCATGCTTCACAAGGAGAGGATGTTCATAGTATGAAGATAAAACATCAATGCTGTACATTCATAACTGCCAGCTTATGTAAGATGCATTGGCATTCATTTAAAGAAAATACTTTTTCTACTGGGCCTGCATGTGGTATGAGAAACTAAGCAATGCAGATGGTTTACTTTATCCTATAACTGATATTGTCAGTATTTTTAATCAAAGATGCATATCAGACTTCTGGTAATACATATAACCACTAGAGGGCCCACATACATGCCAAAGACATTTGAAACATTACTATGAAAATATGATTTTATTCAGCAAATAAGAAAAATATAGCAATAAAAAAGTTATTTCAGATAAGATTTTGAATAAAATGGGATTGAGGAAAATGTAAAAAGGTCATATGAAACTATGCCTCACAGATATATCTCACAGCATATTGTTTTAAATTTTAGTTTTAGCTCCTAAAATACAGTTGTGATAAATTCTGCACAAGATAATACATACCAGTGCTTCAGGGAAATACTGGGAAACACTTCAATCATTAAAGACATCCATAATGTACATTTTTAGTTATTATTGTGAGGTTTATACTTAAAAGTCCTTTAAAATGACTTTTACATGTCTACTTGTTTGCTGTCCTATATTTTTATTATCATGTTTCATATGTAGCACCCTCCTAGGTAGGTGCTAGTAAAAAGCATCTATTTGCTCCTTTTGCTTATCAGGGGAGCGTGATCTGTTAGTTTGCCTGTCACGTGTTTCCAGGTGTGATCCACTAGGTCTGAAGGAGTGTCCCCACTTTATCCAATGAGGGAACTTGTTGGACAGTGGAGGAAACCCAGCCAGTGACACATAAGGGTTTATGGCAGTCAAAAAGGAAGGGCATTCCTACAAAATCCTGGGATTGGCTATAAAAACAAAGGGGACATGTGACAGGGTGTCTTTGGCGGGAAGCGGAGTCCCAGGAGGAGGCAGACGGCTGGTCTCTCCTCCTGCAGTGTGTGAGGAAGGTGGTCTTAGGCAGTCTGCCTAGTGAATCCGGGTGTGGAGCTGAGATGCAGAGGATCCAGCGTGCTGACAGTGGAGTTGGTGGTGGTCTCTCAGGAAAAACAGTGTCATGAGTACTTGGGGACTTGCCAAGGGGTCTGCCCAGGAAGGGGGACTACTCCATAGAAGTCAGGGGGATCAAGGAGCTAGCTCACACAGGAAGTGTAACAGTAAAGGGGGTGCCGTGTAGTTGACCCTGAAGTAAAGGAACAAAGGGGGTGCCAGGAAGGGCCCTGAAGTTTGTTCTGCAGTACAGTGCAGTTTACCTCAGGAAGTTAATTTCTTACTACGTCACTGCTACTGACAAGTTAAAAATAGTGGCCTAGCAATATTCAGCATTATTCTGTCATCCCAGCTACTTGTTCATAGTTACATAAGTTGGAGTATCCCGCTCATTCCCTTCTCCCATCCAAGTTCTCAATAAAAACACAAAAACCAAAGCTCTTAAACTGTTGCCTGACTGAACCAAAATTACTTGGAGAATGTTGAACTGTCATGTTGTTGCTAATGGTAACCCAGGGGAACCCGTAATTAGCAGCTCCACAGATACAGAATGGTACTTTTTCATCTAGTCATCCATATATTATAAAACAAATTAGCATCCCCTGCTTTATTCAGTTAGTTTATTGTTTTGGTCAAATCAGGCCTGACCCTTAGGCTGCCCATAGGGCAGGTACTCGGGCACTCTGGGTTGAAGACAGGTACTCTGGTAATCTGGGCTGGAGACAGGTACTCGGGTACTCTGATGGGATACAGAGAGGTACTCAGGTACTCTGATGGGCTGGTAAAAGGTACTCGGGTACTTCGATGACAGGTACTCTGGTACTCTGATGACAGGTACTCAGAGTACCCGAGTACTTGTCATCAGAGTACCAGAATACCTGTCATCAGAGTACCTGATGGGCTGGTGACAGGTACTTGGGTACTCTGATGGGCTGGGGACAGGTACTGGTATGGGCTCGTGGCAGGTAATTTGGTGGGCTAGTGACAGGTCCTCTTTATGTGGGGGGGGGGGGGGCAATCAGTGTGTTTGGTGTGCGCTGTAATCGGTAACTAGCTGTTACCGCAATCTCCTCCTCACACAGGATCAGTGTTTGAGGAGGAGAACACAGTAACAGCTAGTTACCGTGGTTTTTGTTGGCATTCTGTGACCGGCTGTGATTGGACACAGCTGGTCACAATGAAATTGGCTCTTTACCCTAATCGTGGATGGACTGTGTCAGAGTGACACTCTCCATCCCCGATTGCCGCTCTGTGCGCCCCTGGGGGCGTGCACGAGTGGCGTGCAGGAGGACAGTGCATGTGGCCGGCTGTGATTGGACACAGCCGGTCACATGGTAAAGAGACATATTTTTAATGGCTCTTTACACCGATCGGGGATGGGCTGTGTCCCGAAGGACACACCGCATACCTGATTGCTGCGCTGCGTGCCCCAGGGGGCACGGGAGAGCAGCGAGAACGGGCGGACGACATGACGTCTGCCCGGAGGGAGAGAGTGTTCCTGCTGGCGTCATTTCTCTATACGCCGGTAGGGAAGTGGTTAAATGTGTCAACAGCTGTGGGGGAGAGGATCTCACACCTGCTGCCAAAGGGGAAAGGGCTCAGGGGAGATTAGGGCAGGAGCTCAAACATGTTACAACCTTTATACGGGTGTAACACGTTACATGTTCCTTAAAGCTTAGTTTTGGGAAAAAATGTTTTCCCTTGCAGTGAGGCTGTATCCAAACTAAAAAGGTCAATTTCCTGCTTTTATCTAGAGGAAAGATGAAAGGAGATTTACTTACCTGATTGTCTGATCCTCCCTGCACAAGACAGGCCCCTTAAGCTCCTGCACCTCTGTGCTCTACTGGTTTTGAGTCCTGACATCAACAAGCCCGTGGCAGACTCTATAGACTATATATTGTGGAATATATTTTTGTGTGGTTTATTTATACAATATCAATTGTGAAAGTATTTAACACACTCACGTGTCATACACATAATTTATTTATTTATACCATTTTGATGACCTAAATTTTACTATTTTAGGGTACAGACAAGTAATTGCCTATCCCAGAGTAGTATTAGCAAGCGCTATATAAATCCCACTATTGGGGTTTTCCTTTTTTCATCTATAGACCTGTTCTTGATGTGAGGACACTAAGAACAGTCCACTTCTGGATCATTGGAGAGTGCCATTTGCCAGTGGAGTGGAGGAACACATGAGTATAAGGCTTCCCTTCTCTGCACTGGACAAAAATGATCACTGAACACTTTAAAGCTGAAAAACACAGGACAGCTGCAACTACATTGGAGGACTTTTAGTTTTCAGGAGTGCAACTGTAAAGTGTGTTTTAGCAAAATAAAAAATGTATTCAGTACATCTCTGCAATGTGCATTTCTGTGTTTAAATCTTTAAAAATTCTGCTTAAAAATACATAAAAATACTAATTGATTATGCCAGAAATCTGAATACCTAATTTTCTGTTTAAGCTTACAGATGGGGGTGGTATTCTGAAGTTCAAAAAGGACTACTGAGCAGGGCTGACAACACTGTTTGGGATTTTGGTGCAGCAAAGGCAAAGTTGTCATTTCATACAGGAAGTTAGAACCACAAAGAATTTATGGCAGAGTGGCAGGGCATTGTTTGTTTTTTTTGTACCTTTAGCATTTTTAACCACTTTACTACCAGTCACGTAACCTCTACGTCGGCTGACTTTGAGTGGTTATACCGGGATGATGCCTCTAGCTAGAGGCATCATCCCGGTACCGTTGTTTGAAGCCGACGGTCGGCTTTCCGTCGGTAACGATCGATGCGGCTCGGGAGCCGCTCGATCGTTACCCGGGGGGGCGGGAGGGGACGTCCCCCCCCTCCCGCCGCCTTCCGCGGCTTTGCTCGGGGCTACCGTCCCACCGGGAGCCCCGAGCACCCAGCCGGCACGTCCGCCGGCTGGATGGAGTCCCGATGAATGCCGGAAACGGCATCGATCGGGTCTCCGATGACGTAACCCGGAGGCGGCGTCCATGACGTCACGTCCGGGTTACTGTGCTGCAAAAGGCGGCAGATTTGAAAAACGGCTGTATGCAAAAATGCCGTTTTCGGCGTTTTGCATACAGGGAAGTGTAGTGGAGGGGTCTAGGGTCTTTTAGACCCTCGATCCCTCCATAAAGTGTACCTGTCACGACATATTGCTGTCACCAGGGATGTTTACATTGCTTGTGACAGCAATAAAAGTGATCAGATTTTTTTTTTTTTTAAAAACCTGTAATAAAGTTTAAAAAAAAGAAAAAATAAATAGGAAAAAAAAAAAAAAAAAAAAATTTAGCCGTCCCCGTCACCGTTAGCTCGCGCACAAAAAAAAACGTATACGCAAGTCGAGCCGCAAATGAAATCGCTGTTCAAACCACACATGTGAGGTATCGCCGCGATCGCCAGAGCGTGGGCAATAATTAAAAAAAAAGAGCTACACTCTAACTCTAAACTGGTAACCGTTAAATAAATTTAAAGCGTCGCAGATTGAGATCTCTATTGACCGTAGTTTGTCGCCATCCCACGGGGGGGCGCAATTTTAAACCGTAACATGTTTGGTATCTATTTACTCGGCGTGACATCATCTTTCACAATATACAAAAAAAATGGGCTAACTTTACTGTTTAGTATTTTTTAAATGCAGTGAAATGTGATTTTTCAAATTTTTTCCAAAAAAATGGCGTTTTAAAGACCGCTGCGCAAATACCGCGTGACAAAAAATTTTGCAATGACCGACATTTTATTCTCCAGAGTCTTTGCTAAAAAAATATATATAATGTTTGGGGGTTCTAAGTAGTTTTCTAGGAAAAAATACTGGTTTTAACTTGTGAACAAAAAGTGTCCGAAATAGGGCTGGGGCTAAAGTGGTTAAAGGGGTAAAAAATTGTTTTGGAAAAAAAATAAATAAATTGTCAAACTTTCTGGAACTGAAGAGATTTACTGGGTATTTGTTTTCATTGTGCAATGATATACACAGTTTAAATTCAGTGCTATACTTGTAAAATGTGAAAATGCTACTTATTTCTGTTCCACTATTGCAAAGTACTGTTGCTCTAAAGTCTGTTGCCAAGTTGTTCTTGCATATTGATACATCTTTTTTACTGTAAATGTATAAGCAACTAAAACAAACAAAAAAAATACATTTAGGTCAACATAAAATATTGTAGACTTGAAGCTCTTGAAAGTTTGTATTTAACTTCCAAAATTGTACCATAATCTAGCCACTTAGCAGTTAGCAAAATTAAGCTGAGTTTCCTCTAGTATTAGTATAGTATACATAGTATATAATGGTATATGCAGGGTATTTTTTTTTCCGTGTTTCACTTTGAGCTGACTGAAGCACAAACTAGAAAATCATTTTAAACAGCATGAATGTTTTCCGTTTTAGAAAAAAAAAAATGCATGCAATTGTTGCATACAGACCTTATTCATTATTTCTAAAACATACATTTAGCCAGCGTTTTAACTGCTGCTCCTGTCATGAGGTCCAGCACAATAAAATTGCTGACGTGATTTTCTTCTAAGCCTATTTTGAGTTATGACAATCTGGATTTTCCTATTAACTTGTTTCCTTACTAACCTTATCCATCCATGTAAACTATGTATAAAATGTAGAAAATCTTCCAATACCGAACACCTCTTGAAGGGAAATATTGCATTTAACAGCAAGCTGGAGGCGTTCTAAGTAAAAGTAATGCATACAAATAGATATTTATTTTAAACAGTCTGATTTGGTTAAAGCTACACATCTGATTTAGATATTGATTTTCAGTCTCTATTATAAAAATGTAACTCAAGTCCTCCCACCACTTCCTGGAAAACTATTTGATAACAGTATCTCTAAATATCCCCAGTCTCTATATTTTTGATTACTACATGGGGAATTTGGGTCAACAATACAACATATTTCTGTATCCAATTTTTCACTCCACATATAAAATAAGGACAGCATTCCTGTGTTTTGATTATACATTTCCCTAGGCAAGTTGTGGAACCTTTTCTTTGACTGAAAATGATTTTGGGAGAACAATTTTCAATCCTGTTTTAAAAAAAAACTGATAATAATACATTTTTTATATTGATTTTATGAACTTCTTGAAATCATATGCCAATGTTTCTTTATAAAACGTCTTTGAAGCTAGCAGTACCCAGGCTAACATAAATCTAGGCAAAGTCCAGCTTCTGTATCAGATTTAGTTTATAGTTGTTAAACTAAAAGTATGGCATTGGCCAAGTACATAATACACATTTAAGCAAATATCTCCTCGCCTTTGTTGACATTTCAGCTGTCAGCATGGAATCTGTTGTTAGGAATGTCTAGTGACACGGAGTAGATGGGACACGTGGGTCTCAGCATGTTTTTGTTTTAGCAGTGATTGATGAGGATGGGTATTGCTGGACAATGGGTATGATGATGAATTTGCATTTGGGGACTTTTTTTTTTAATAAAGGAATTTTGAAATGTTTGCCATTATTTACACCTTACACTTTTTATGTGAATTAGTATACATAATATGTATCCCTTAATCATTCACATAGAGCCATTGATATATGTAGGCCCCTTTTTTTGAAGGGGGCTTCCATATTCTGATCAGCCCCTCACCCGCAGACCCCTCAGGGTTGAGGGGAAGGACACTTTATCCTCCCCAATATAGGAACAAGGCGCTTTGCCAAGTGGGTCTACTCTTGCAAGGTACCCTCCCAATATTTAGGACATGTGGCTTAGTATGGTTCAGATGAGGGGCTGAACACTCAGTTTCCCCCTTTCCTGCCCTTCCAGACTGCATGCTAAGATAAGGGTCTGGTATACAACTTTGTCTTGGTTTGTATTGGGAGCCCTCTTAAAATTCCTACCAGATTCAAAAGAATTAGGTTAACAGAACCCTAGACTCTAACCCTAAACAAATTCAGATACCATAAGGCTCATATCAAATTGGCAGACCATGATGGAATTGTAAAGAACACAAATGGAAAATACATACAGACAGCGCTGAACCACAAAATCACTGGATCCTATAGGTTGCAGTGATTTTTAATGATCATCTCTGGCATAAGGTGATTTAAAATAGCCAATGACCATAGTGGGAACCCTGCCTTAGGCTGCAGACTCTTCAGACTTTCTTCAAATCTCAACTTGCCAAAGGCCACAGTCAGTCATTACAAAGAAAGAGCCCAGAAGCTCAAACAGGGTACATAGAAGCATCTAGACTGCCTACACCATTGATCAGTGATAACCAAATAGACGTTCTGTGCCAAAGGATTGCTTCGCATTTTTTTTTTTAAATGTAACTATTGGGATATATAAAAGATAAATATTTCCTTATGTTTTCAAAACAGATCTTAAAGTATATGTAAAACCCAGCCAAAAAATCTAATATCAGCTCCAAAATGTTAATGTAATTCTAAAGTGAATTCAAATATTTAAATAAGCATATTTTATTAAAATCATACCTTTTGATCCTGCCACAAAAGTCCTTGTTCAGGCACTTCCTGTAATAATGACAATGTTTTCTTCTTGTCTTACAATTGCAATCACCCTGTCACATGGATTTCCCATGGAGACTGCAAGCAACCTTTTTAACAAACATTGCTCAAGTATGGTCCCATGTTGTCATCCCCAGGAAACCTGCCTTGAGAAATGCCACAATACCATCACTGTACATTCATTTTACATAGGAAGTAGCTACAAAGATGATGTTAGGGATCAGCAGCATCAAAATGAATCAAAGGCAGTGTAAATGCTTAAAAAATGTAAATAACTAAATGTCACACATTTAATGTTTATATCTACTGTTTATGTGTGTTAAGTGCAACATATTTATCTCTGTGCTCAATGATCATTAGTGACAATGAAATTGTATGAATGCCAGACAATGATCCTTCATGATTTATATTATTCTTTGCAGAATGAACTTATGGGCATGCATATGTTCAAACAAATCACAGTTTGCTGCTTTTCCTGATTTGAGAATCAACTCAGTCATTACTAACGAGTATTAAAGAAAAGGAGCAGGGAAAGTAAAATTTAAGATACAGAACAAGCCTTGATTGGGATTCTTCTTTTTATTCATATACATGATAATTCATGTGTAAAAAAAACAAAGATGAATAGCAATTTAATGGATGTTTAAGGTGTAATGCTATGGCTTTTTCTATAAAACATAGAAAACAGTATGTTTCGTATAAGTGTCTTTACAGCTGAATTCTTATATGTGTCATTATATCAGACTTGCTTAAGGTTGTCTAACATAAGTTTGCATTATATATAAATCTTATAGAATAATAATAAAATAAGCTTGTCTTTAATAATAATAAAATAATGTTGAGGGAAAGGGTTAAAACAGCTGTCCTTTTTTTCACTTTGCCATCTGTGTCTCCTAGGGAGTATTCTCCTTCACTTTCTGTTCTGTAGAATTAACAATACGTCAGAGCAAAATCTTTGCAATAAAAGGTTAATCCCGTTTTAGAGATTTGTCATAGGCGCAAGTGTCCCCATTGAAAGATTTACCTTCTATTTCTGTTCTGGTGGCAATTTACATTTTGGATTTACACTCACTTTTCTTCCCCATGACATTAGTGATCAGGGCATTTAAAGAAAGTGGATCTTCCTAATTGAGTACAGACAGCAATAAAAACCTGACAGTGGTTCTATCCCCTCGCCACTCTATCCAAATCTAAAAAAAGGTTTGTCTTTAGTTATATTATAAGGATTGTACATTTTACAGACAGGATATGATGGCATAGCTTTAAATGTTTGGGTGGTTATAGTAATGTCTAGAAATGGGCCGAACACCCCCTGGTTCGGTTAACATCAGAACTTTGAAACATCGCACTATTATTGCACACCACCATTCCTGGCTCCAGCTGGTGTGGTGTGAACCACCTCTGGGCCTGCTCCTTCAGAGCTGAAAGAATCTCTGCTCCGGTGTGGCTCCTGTCCCCTAGACAGTCCCGCTAAAGCACTGCATGGCCTCCTTCAGCCTGACTCATTGAAAAGCCCCTTAAATGCTTAGGGGGTACTTGTGGTTTATAGGACAATTCAGCAGAGGAGGGCATGGAGGAGGAGGGGGTGGAGCTGACACATCTTGCATCATTACCACCAGCTGTATGGAGACTTGGTGGCAAAACAAGCTGCAGCACTTAGTCCTTCCGAGTTGCAAGCAGAGTTACACAGTGTGCTGGGAATTAAATATATTGTCCCTGACCATGTTTGTTGGACAACGTGTCAGCAGTAACATAGACCTTGCAGCTGACTGCCTTGCCCAATGAAATTATGCCACAAAATTGCCTTCAGCATGATGGTACAGAGCTAGAATGGCCTTCCATGAAAAAAAGTAGCGACTGGGAACCTGCCATTGTGATACAGTACATTCTGCAAATTCATGGAAAGGGGCATAATCCACAACAAGACAGGAGTTGTAATGCCAGCAGCTTTGACAAGCATAAAAATTAGGCGCTGGGCATGTGGGTGGCAGAGAAATTTGCCTCCATAGTCTACAGCTGGGGATGTGCTGCTGCCAGAAATGCTTCAAGGACCTCTGACACCCTTCGCTATACCATCATCCCTGTCAGTGGAGGTTGCTGAGAGGTCATGAGATATAGCAGGGGTAGATTTGAAAGGTGAGTAGTGAGGGTGAGCAGAATTGCATCCCTTTTGTGTGGATTTCAGGTGCTCTTGCCAAAGGGCTAAGTGGTGGGAGGTTAAAGGCCTTGTCAAGCATGTGGTACCCAAATGGCTGGTGTTTTTGCCACGCTTGATCTGCTTAAAGCAAAGCTTTCAATTTGCAAGTGTGATCGACTGCACGTGTGATAAAAAAAGGCCCAGACAGCTGAGCTGTGGGAAGTGGGCCGGGAGATAACAGCTCCACAATGTGATGGAATAGGGTGGCTGCTCTCTACTCTTCGATGATGCCTGCCTCATTGTTGTTGTTCCTCATCCTCCCTTTCCTCCTCTGCTCTATCCAGCACCCAAGTCATGTCAGTGACCTCATCATCATCATCCCCTCCATCCTCAGCATCACTTGAGCCAACTTGGCAATACACTGTGGCTGGGGAAACATGACAGCCAATTTGTTGTTTACCAGTGTTCTCCCCTCTCTGTAGGCTCAACCTCAGATTCATAACCAACATCAGAACCAAGTAATGCTTGTGCATCATCAAGGAGCAAGTAGCTGATGCTGTGTTCAAATAACTCAGCTTACTCCTCAATGCATGATGCTGGGGTAGCTGTGGAGAAGGAGGCAGAATAAGTCACTCTGGCAGCGGTCGCGGACTGCGCACTAGTCTCAGACATGATGGGGGGCTTATTACTGAAATGTATTAGAGACAGGGAAATGTGTACTCCCCCTTCTAGGTTCTGTTGGTGCAATATTAGTACTTCCCCTTCTGTGTCGCAGGTGCTATTCCTTCTGCATCAGCAGTGTTTTTTTTTTTTTTTTGTGGCACAGCAGCACTAATATTTAGGGCATAATTGCTGCCCCCCTTCTGTGTCACATGTGCTATTCTTTCTGCATCAGCAGTGTTTTCTTTTCTTCATGGCACAGCAGCCCTAATAATATTTAGGGCATAATTGCTGTCCCCCCTTCTGCGCCAGAGGGGGTTTTCCTTTTGCGTCAGCAGTGTGGTTTTTTTTGGTGGCACAGCAGCACTAATGCTGTCCCCCCTTCTGCGTCGCAGGTGCCATTCCTTCTGCATCAGCAGGGGTTTTCTTTTTTATTTGTGGTGCAGCAGCACTAATATTATTTAGGGCATAATTGCTGTCCCCCCTTCTGCATCAGAAGGGGTTTTCTTTTTTGTTTTGCCTTTATTAAGTTTTTCTTTGTTAAAAAAACTATAATAAAACAGGTTATAGTGTGCCAAGCACAAAAGTATTGCACCCAAGCAGCATATTCCCTTCACACACTCTATAATAAAAAGTTATAAAAATCCCCCCAAAAATAAAATACAATAATAAAACGGTTTATAGTGCACCAAGCACAAAAATATTGCACCCAAGCACCATTTTTCCATCCCATATTCTATAATAAAAAGTTATAAAAATCCCCCCAAAAAATCCCCATGATGTCTGAAAGGCCAACAAGGAGAGGCAGACACTCACAGGCCACTAAAAGAGGGCAGGCAGCCTCTGTGTCCACAGCGAAAAGTGGTGGTCATGGACATGGGGCATCCTCTGCAGGCGGGGCACGCTTGTCCATTTTTTTGGGTGTTAGCTGTGTAATTGAGCCACAACATGCAGAAGATTTGGTGGAGTGGATAACTAAGCCGTCCTCATCCTCTGTCACCCAGGCTCATACTAGTTTGCCTTCCACTGCAGCTGCCAAAGTGGCCTTTTCCACAGGCTCCTTGTCCACAGCTACTCCTTCCAGAGCCCCACCATCATGCATGGAGGAGTCACCTGAATTATTTGATCAGTGACATGATGCTGGAGGATGCGCAGCAATTTGAATGCTCTGATGTTGGTTCCCAGGTTGAGGAAGGGAATAACCTGAGCCTAGAGAGAGGGGGTGACAATGACGGACAAGAAACTAGCAGACATATTCCAAAAGCTGCAGCATACTGACAAGTTTGCTTCAGTGATGAGAAGGGAGGGGATGATGAGGTCACTGACTGTACTTGGCTGCCTGAGAGAATAGAGGAGGAAATAGAGGAGGAAAGTGAGGAGGAGGAGGAACAACTCCAATGAGGAAGGATGTCCTCCAGGAGCCGGCCTAATGGCAGCCACCCTATTGCAACACACCACAGAGCTCCACAAATGCAGGGCACTGCTAACTCCCCTCTTACTTCCAAAAGTTTGTTGGTGTGGGCTTTTTTCAACACATGTGCAGCAGACTGCAGCATTGCTGTGTTCAACACATGTGCAGCAGACTGCAGCATTGCTGTTTGCTTGACAAGACAAATGACGACCTGCCATGCAGTCCATTGGAAACAGCACCTGAAAGACCCACATCATAAAAAATGCAGACTTCTCCTTTCTTCTCAACTGGGATTTCGATCCCTACTATACCTCAAGTCTTCTCAAAAACTTGTACTGTGAGGGATGATGGTATAGCAATGGATTCTACAGGTACTTGCACCCAATCTTCTAGCAGTACACCACCTGTTGATTTCACCACCAGGCAAATTTCACTAAAGCAGTTGCTGAACCGTACGTAAAAAAAATACTGTCCCAGCCATCCACATGTGCCTCAATGCTAGCTTGGCCAAATTGCTACCACTACAACTGCTGCCTTCTCATCTGATAGCCTGCCCCCTTTCATGAATTTGTGGAATGTGCTGTATCACAGTGGCAGGTTCCAAAAATAAATTTATTTTCAAGTAAGGCCATTCCAGCTCTGTACCATCATGTGGAAGGCAATGTTTTGGCCTTGTTGGACAGAGCGGTCAGCAGGAAGGTTCACATTACTGCTGACTCATGGTCCAGCAGGCATGGTCAGGGATGTTACACTTCCTTCACAGGGCACTGGGTAACTCTGCTGGCAGCTGGGAAGGATGCAGGACAGGGTTTAGTGCTGGAGCTTGTTCCGCCACCACGCCTCCAAAAAGCTGGTGGTGATTTTGTCACATCTGTCTGCTCCACTCCCTCCTCGTCTTCTTTCTCTCTGGCCTTTTCCTGCCGAATTGTCCTCTGAACTAGCAGTTCTCCCTAAGCGTTCAAGGGGCTACGCAAGCATTCAGGCTAAAAGATACCATGCAGTGCTTCAGTTGGTCTCTAGGGGACAAGCGCCACACTGGGGCAGAGATTCTGTCAGCTCTGCTGGGGCAGGCTCAGAGGTGGTTGTATGTGACAATAATGCACCAACCATCTCTCCGCCCTCGGACAGGGACACTTAACACCTGTTCCATGCTTGGCACATCTCCTGAATTTGGTGGTGTAACATTTTTTGGAGGGAGTGATCACAAGGTAAAGGGTTGCTGTCATTGGCCCTTTACCATGATCTGTGATGCACCGGGTCCCGTGGAGTGAAGCGCGATTCTGGGAGGACGTCAATGTATCCCTTCCCAAAAAAAAACAAACCACGCTGTTGTCAACAAACCGGCGCATGTTCAGTTTTAGTTCTCTCATGGCATGCTGTACACAGTCATCAGTACAGCATGCGAGAGGAGGGAGGCTGCAGCATCGCTCACCCCTGCCTCCTCCATGCCTAAATCGTGCTTCAATCATGCCTCAATCATACCCATCCATGGCTCATTCATCCCAATCTGTGCCTAAATCATGCCCATCCATGCCTCATCTGTGCCTCAATCATGCCCACCCATGCCTCAGTCATGTCTACCCATGCCTCAGGCATCGTTATCCATACCTAAAACATGCCTTATTCATGCTCATCCGTGCCACATCCATGCCAAGTCAATACTCATCCATACCACATCAGTGATCATCCGTGCCAATTCCTTGTCACATCAGTGCTCATCCATGCCACATCAATACCACATCATTGCTCATCAGTGCCACTACAGTGTTTATCAGGGCCCTACAGTGCCTCACAAAAGTGTAATGGGTAGTCAGGAAATGATGGTGCTTCCTGAATGTTGGGCCTCTGTATGTGACTAGGCTGTGGAAAAGTCTCACACATGTGGTATCGTCATACTCAGGAGGAGTAGCAGAATGTATATGGGGGGGGGGAATAACATGTTCAAAAGACTCATTATGCCTCATAGATTATGTGTTGGTGCGTTTTCTTTCCAAAATGGTATCATTGTGTGGGCTTTTCCATTGTCCTGGTGCTCAATGTCCTTCAAAAATGTGATAGGTTGTCAGGAAATTATATGTGTAATTTATGCTCCTAGAATGCCTGGAGGTGCCACTTGGATGTTGGGCCTCTGTATGTGGCCAGGCTGTGAAAAAAATTCTCACACATATGGTATTGCCATATGGAGGAGGAGTAGCAGAATGTATTTTGGCATGTCATTTTTGCTATGTACATGCTATGTGTTAGAAATATTTTATAAATGGACAACTTTGTGTAAAAAAAAAAACGTGTTTTCATTTTCTTTTTACATTTTCCAAAAACTCATGGAGAAAATTACATTTTCAAATGACTCATTATGCCTCATAGATTATGTGTTGGGGTGTTTAATTTCCAAAATGTTTTTCATTTTGTTGTCCTGGGGCTCCTGGTGTGATAGGTTGTCAGGAAATGATATGTGTAATTTATGCTCCTAGAATGCCTGGAGGTGCTGCTTGGATGTTGGGCCATTGTATGTGGCCAGGCTGTGCAAAAGTCTCACACATGTGGTTTCGCCATACTCAGGAGGAGTAGCAGAATGTATTTTGGGGTGTATACAGTGTGTGAGAAATAACTTGGTAATATGACAATTGTGTTTTGCAAAGAATTGTGGGAAAAAATTACATCTTTAAAAAACTCACCGTGCCTCTTACTAAATACCTTGGAATGTCGACTTTCCAAAAAGGGGTCATTTGTATTTTTTTGTACTTTCCTGACTTGTTAGTGTCTGAAGAAATGAGATAGGCATTCAGTACATCTGATGTAATACATTTTCAATGATTGGCACCATAGCTTGTAGACTCTATAACCTTCACAAAGACCAATAATTTATACTTTTTTGGGTTATTGTTACCAAAGATATGTAGCAGTATAACTTTTGGCCAAAAATTATGCAGAAAAATTACTAAATCTGCAAAATTTTAAAACCAAAACAAAGAAAAATGAATTTTTTTCAAAATTTTCTGCCTTTTTTTATAGCACAAAAAATAAAAAGCCCAATGATGATTAAATACCAACTGGAGCACAGAATTTGGCTTGCACACCAAACGGAGGGAGGAGCCTGTCTATGGCGCCAAACCGGTGTGCTTGTTGATGCTGCGAGAGGTGCTGCCCGGAGAGATGTAACTAAAGCCTCCCAGCCCGCCCGCGCCCATGCTCTGCTGAACAACCCCCCCACGGGAATGTACCCCTCTCTACCCGCACCACCCCGATCGTGTTAGGAGGATCGGTAGCCGATGGAGATACCTCTGCACAGCCGCTGGTGAAGCCGGACCCTGCTGGACGCAAGAAGAGGAGACGCCGCCAGACACACGAGCCGAGGTGGATCCTAGCCGAATACACAGCAGAGGAGCAATCATCTGCTCTCACATACATCCAGCCCGCTGTACGATAGCCGACCAAGCGGACCAAGCCTATACAACAAAAGAGAGGACTGCATCATGGAGGTCGGAAGATTGAAGGACGGAGGTAGCACGGCCAGCCAGGGAGTGGTGACAGGGCGAAAGCCCGCTGCTATATTTCTCAGTATCACTGTATGAGTAGTATGGAACACGACCCTGCCTAGGCTATATGCAGGCAGAACTACATAGAACTACATAGAACTACATAAAAGCCGTGAACTGAGTTTTGTGAACTTTCCAGGAGCAGTTAAGGGACACCACATATCGACCCTAGGAGAGACCTGGCTGCACCAAAAAATGGACGGAAGGGAAGCCCCCCTATGGGTAGACAACAAGCTTGAGCCCCCCCCCCCTATATACTACAGGATAAACAGACGCTTATCTCCAGTCTCCCTTTAAATGGCTCAGGAATAGAGATTAGCATAGTGGTGACTAAACTAAAGCACTGGATGTGCTAATTCGATAAGAAACCACCAAAGAAGTATAAGAGAACCAGTACAATCGAGGACCTTTACGAGGGGTATAAAGGCAGAAAGAACATTGTTGAAATAAATACATATTTAAGTTTATGCCTATCCTACTCACTAAATAACTCAGCTGTGTATAAATTATAGGACATCACCTAAAGTAAAAGCCTGAGGGGGAGGAAGAGAAAAGGAAAGAGGAGAGACCTACTAACCTACAGATCCACAGAGTCCTAAGTATTTCCTATGCCATAGAGGAGTTTCTGTCTCTTCCTTTTTTTTTTTCTTTTTTTCTTGTATCTTTTTTGTGATACGGTACCTCTTCTCCGAAATCCCCGGACTCTATGCATAAAATACCAAAGATATTAAAGATACATATACGGCCACCAGCCAGTGTGGATTAGGAGAGTTTCATACATGATTGGATTAACATAAAGGAGAGGCTAGGCAATATTAAAAGAGAGGCCCCAGAGGGAAGGAGAAAAAAAAGAAAGAAAAAAAAAGATAAAAAAAAAAAAGGAAAAAAAGAAGAAAGACATTAATCAGTAGTCTAAAATAAGAGACAATTAACACCTTAAGAAAACTACCATTTCAACACTAAGCCGCACTGTAAGAGGAGAGGAAGAAATCCTACCAGTAGAAGGGTATATCAAAATACAGGGGCTTAGGATACCTCTCGGGGTACAGCCTAGTCTGTAAGTAGATCCCATTAGATACATTGGATCTCCTTAACTTGGAACTTCGCCTGGGTTAGGCCGCTTGGTACTCTTCCCCGCTTCCCCTGTGTTTTTTGTATATTGAGCTCCAGAATACTAGAGAAAGCGGTTAGAAGGGACATCCCGCTATCCAAAAGTCTCTGAAAGGTGCGTACAGATTTAACGGGTGTATTACACCGATACTTGGAGCAAGAAAGGAGAAGTGAGACAGAAAACAAAAAATGAGGAATAAACCAACAAAAGAAGTACCAGGGAAACCCTCAAAAAGTACAGCAAGTCCAGGTTCAATTAAAATGTACATGACACCAGAAGGAAAGGGACAAAGCTTACCACCAGAGAGACAACCGGTAGTAAGACCAAAACAGAATACAGAGACAAGTAAGAAAGGAAAAAGCCAAAAAAATAGGGGAGCAAGCGGAGAAGAAAGTTTAGAAGTATCAAGAGAAAGTACACAAAACCCAGGGGAGGAAGATATGAGTAGAGAAGAGGAACCAAATGGAAAAGAACCCCCCCCATCAAAATCAGAGATGAGGGAAATGTTTGCATGTCTCGAGAAATCTATCAAAACGGAAATGGCAACCCTCTATAAGGAAATGGGACATGTCCTGGTGAGGGTTGAGGAAACAGAAGACAAAATAGTCCATCATGGGAAAGAGCTGAAAAATTTTAAGGAACAGATGAAGAAAATGCAAATTGATCAGAGAAATATGGCATATAAAATGGAGGACCAGGAAAACAGACACAGAAGAAAGAACTTACGAATTAGAGGAATACCGGAAAGGGGACCAACAGAAAATCTGGGAGAGATCCTAGAGAATGTATTCAACCCTCTACTGGGAAAAGCGACCACAGAAAAAATTGAAGTTGAGAGAATACACAGAATACGAAAACCAGCTAATATAGCAAAGGATAAAACAAGAGATGTGATTGTGAGGTTCCATAAATACGAGACAAGAGCCCAGATCTGGGAGAAAATGAGAAAAAGACCAACTTTAAAATATGAGGGTGAAGAATTACAGATTTTCCCGGATCTGTCGCATGAGACGATTAATAGGAAACGTGTTCTGAGACCAATAGTGGAGGAATTAAAAAAAACTAAACATACAATATTTCTGGAGCCACCCAGCCGGCCTAGGGGTACGACGTGAAGGAAGGACTATACTACTCAGATTTCCTGAAGAGACTCAAGCTTTTTGTGAAGCCTTAAAAATACCTCCGATAGAGATACCAGGTTGGACAGATCAAAGACCCTCAGAAGGAGAAACAGATGAAGAAGACTGGGCACTGAGAAAAACGAAGAAAAAATAAGAAAGGACTAAGTAATGAAAAAGGGACGATGGGGGAGGGGGGGTATCTGGGGGAGGGGGAGATTGGCGGGGGGACGGGGGAAGGGGGGGGAGAGCAAATAGGGCAAAGAAAGAAAAGGAAAACAGGTGGCCCACAGTAGTCAGCAAGCCTTTACCATCTTAGAATAGGATGGACGGAAAGGGCGAGCATGGCCAGAGCTCCACCTCGGCAAATAGTCGATGGGAAGGGGAGAAGGCGACGTCGACAATCCTGGCTAAGGGTAGGGGGAAGGCCAGGCCCCCACAGAGACGGGGAGGGAGGGAAGGGGAGGCAGGGTGGAGGGAGATTGGGGAAGGGAAGAAAAGTAGGAGGAAAAATTAGAGAAAAAAAACCCTATAAACCTGACCAATTCCGATAAGAAGGATGAAAGCGAGAAAGGACGGAGGAAGGAGAGGGAAAAAAAAAAAAGGAAGGAGAAAGAAAGTGAAAAACCTAATCCTATAAGATACAAACCGATTCAAAGTAGTAAGAACCCCCAGGAATATACTAAGCCCAGACGGGAGAGACGGGAAACTGTGAAAATGAGAAATGACAGTAATTAAAATACTATCATATAATATACGAGGTTTGAACGCAGCAGACAAAAGAAAAAAAATCCTAAAAGAAATCATTTACTTGGGAGCAGACCTAGTCTTTCTACAAGAGACCCACATCACCCACGCGTCCAATATTAGACTTTACTCACAGGATTATCCCACCTGGTACTACGCGGACTCCACAGAGAGTAAGTCTAGGGGAATAGCCATTGGCATTGCCAAGGGCATTAGATTTACTCTTGAGGAGAGATGCGTAGACCCAGAGGGAAGATACCTCTTCCTAAGAGGGAAAATAGGAGAAGAGGAAATTACTTTAGTAAATATATACAGCCCAAATGTAAGACAAATAGATTTCCTGAGTAAGGTAATGGAGAAGTTAGTGACGTTTAAAAAAGGAGGTGTGGTCGTAGCAGGAGACCTAAATCTATGCCTAGACCAAAAAATAGATACCACCTCAAAAGGGATAGGCATCAACAAAAATCAGAAAAATAGAATAAAGGTAAAACTATTAAAAAACCAATTAGTTGATACCTGGAGAATGTTACACCCAAAAAGCAGAGATTACACATGCTACTCGAGTGCACACGGAACCTACTCAAGACTAGATTACATACTAATAGAACATAGATGGTTAGAGAGAGTAACCGAGGCAGGGATTGGGACAAGGACCTGGTCCGACCACACCCCCATTACGGCAAAAATAAGGTTAGATAAAGAAACACCGAAAAGGGACGCGTGGAGAATAAATGAAGAGACGTTAATTGATAAAAAATGGGGAAAAGAAATTGAGAGGGAGCTGGAACTCTACTTCCAAGTAAATGATGACAATGACATGTCAAAAAATATGGTCTGGGAAGCGTACAAAGCATATATGAGGGGGATAATGATATCAAAAGGGGCACAAAGGAAAAAAGAAAGAAAAATCAATAAGGATAAACTTCATACGGAATTGTACCACCTCGAGCAAAAACATAAAAAAACACAAGACATCTCTACATATAAAATATTAGAAAAAAAAAGAGAAGAATGGAAAGACCTTTTGGATAAAGAAATTAGACAGGAAATGAAAAGATATACAAAAGAAATATACAAGGAAAGTAATAAAGTGGGAAAAAACCTAGCAAGAACTTTAAAAAAGAGGAAAGCGAGAAATTTTATAGATAGAATAAAAAATAAAAACTGAGACATAATCCAAACAACAACAGAAATTGCCAAGGAATTTCAAAAATACTATGCTAATCTCTATTCTGTAGAGAAAGAGGATATACAGGTTATGGAGCCGGACAGGAGCGAGAAAATCATAGAATATATCAGAAAGGCAAAAATGACAAGAGTAGAGGAAGATAAATTAATAGCTCTAGAAAAACCAATCTCAGAACAGGAAATAGAGAAGGCCATTAAAGATACTACATCAGGCAAAAGCCCAGGCCCTGATGGGTTTACAATAAACTACTATAAAAGATATAAGGAAATATTGATACCAAAATTAAAAGACTATATGAATGGAATAGGTACTCAATATGGGATGAGTAAAGACGCCCTGTCCGCCTCCATAACCGTCATCCATAAAGAGGAGAAAGACCCGCTACTCTGTTCAAGTTATAGGCCCATATCACTCCTGAATACGGACACCAAGTTATTCACAAAAATACTAGCTACCAGGATAAAGAGCCTGATGAAGGAATGGATACATAGAGATCAAGTGGGGTTTATACCAGGTCGGCAGGGCCGAGACAATGGAATAAAAACAATCCTTTTAATTAATCAAATGTTAAAAAATAAACCAGCAAGTATTATAATGTCATTAGACGCAGAAAAAGCATTTGATAGGGTGAACTGGGAATTTATGCTGAAAACCATAGAAGAGCTAGGGCTTGGCCCTACAATGCTAACTAGGATCAAATCCCTATATGACCAGCCCACTGCCAGAGTTAAGATCAACGGCACTATGTCAGAACCCTTCGAGATGTTCAACGGAACCAGACAGGGATGCCCATTATCCCCAATGTTGTTTGTGTTATCACTGGAACCATTATTAGCAACTATCAGGAGTAATGTAAATATCGGAGGTGTAAGGATAGGAGAGGACGAGTTTAAGGTTTCCGCTTTCGCGGACGATATTTTATTATATATAACCAACCCCACGATCACATTACCAAATATAATAAAAGAAATTAAATATTATGGTAAGCTTTCCAATTTAAAAATTAATAAAAAAAAACAGAAATATTAAGCATAAATATTGATAAGCAAGAAGAAGAGAGGTTAAAAAATGAATTTAATTTTAAATGGCGCAAAGATGAAATAAATTACTTAGGGATTAAGTTAACAGTATGCCCCGAGAAATTATATAAAGTAAATTTCTTACAAGTACTAAATAATACGAGATCAGAGTTGAACAGATTATCCCCAAGAATATTCTCTTGGATAGGAAGAATAAACACAATAAAAATGAAAATCCTACCCAAAATACTCTACATATGCCAAATGATCCCTATCCCAATCCCACAAATATTTTTTAAAACACTAAAAAAGTTGATAACTCAATTCATATGGAAGCACAAAAAACCAAGGATAAGTTACACTACACTAAGTAGAGAGAAAGGACACGGAGGGCTAGCACTACCAGACTTTAAAAAATATTATTTAGCATCAATAATTACACGGGTGATTGAATGGGGTAAACAAAAAGATGAAAAAGATTGGGCAAGAATAGAAGGTTCGCTTAGTTCGGCATATCTAGCAAAAATTATATGGATACCCCCGAAGTTTAGAGAACTAAACAACAACACAGACACAATTACACGAAACGCCTTAAAAATATGGGACACGATTCACGTAAAAGAGAATTGGAAACACAATTCACCTTTGATTCCGCTTCAAGGTACTAACTTTTTTGCACCTGGGGAAGGTAGGGAACTAGGCAAATGGATAGAGGATAAAGATGCTCGGTTAGGAGAAATAATAGATCAAGGGAGACTTATACCCCTTATAGAATTAAAACAAAAAAAAAAGCAATGGAGAATAAATGAGTGGAAATATATACAGTTGAGGCACTTCGTTGCCACTCTGCCCCAACCATTAAGAGATGCGAAAGATTTAAGACCCTTTGAACAGATGTGCGCGTCGGACAGAGTGGCAAACAGTATCTCAAATGTTTATAAAATATTGCTTAAAATAACAAAGGAGATAGGGCCATCACTTAAAGAGAAATGGGAGAAAGATCTAGGACCATGTAGTAAGGATATTCTGTGGGAAAAAAGTCTACAGCTTGTACATAAATCAGCGATCGACACAATTACTGAAGAAATGAACTATAAACTGCTCGCAAGGTGGTACAACACCCCCGACAAATTGGGAAATTTTCAGAAGGAGAAATCTAGAGACTGCTGGAGAGGCTGTCAGATGATAGGGACAATATCCCATATCTGGTGGGAATGCCCAAAAATTAAAATATTCTGGAAAGAAATTCTTTCCTTGATAAAAAAAATTATAAAAAAATATATCCCAGAAGATCCATGGACCTGCCTGTTCCACGGAACGCAGATGTCAGTAAAGCAATACAGAAAAACACTCCTGCCCCACCTATTAAATGCAGCTAAAAGTCTTATCCCCTTAAATTGGCAGAAGGAGGAGCCCCCAACAAGCAAAGACTGGGTGACTAGAGTAGACAAAACAAGAAAACTAGAAGCCTTAAAGATCGGGGACGAAGAGGACCAGGAGAGCGAGATAGAAATATGGGTCGAGTGGCAAAACTTTAAGGAAACAGAGGAGTATAAAGAAATAATAGGAGATGGTACGATAGGTCGAAAGGAAAGGAAATTAAATGGGAATAAGAAGAGGTTTATAAGGAACAAAGGGGTAAAATGTTTTTTAAGTATATTGTTATTGAACTTTCCTCCAGAGAATGGAGACTTGAAATGTTTTCTTCCTGTAATTTAAAATTTTTGAAAAATTCAATAAAGAAATATAAAAAAAAAAAAAAAAAAAAAAAAATTACTAAATCTGCAAAATTTTAAAACCAAAACAAAGAAAAATGCATTTTTTTCAAAATTTTCTCCCTTTTTTTATAGCACAAAAAATAAAAAGCCCAATGATGATTAAATACCACCAAAAGAAAGCTCTATTTGTGTGAAAAAAGGACGAAAATGTAATATGGGTACAGTGTTGCATGACTGAGTAATTGTCATTCAAAATGTGAGAGCACTGAAAGCTAAAAATTGGTCTGGTTAGGAAGAGGGTTTAAGTGCCTAGTGGGTAAGTGGTTAAAAAAACAGCACACAGGGCCCTCCAATGGTCTGTTGTGTATTTTGTGGGACATTTAGAAAGGTTTTTTTTTTTTTTTGCTAGCAATGAATGTCAATATGAACTGTAAAAAATGTTTCTTAATAAATGTAATTTTTGCTGTAGCACATCTTACAGCAAGAATGAAAAAAAAAAAGCAAAGAGTCTCCCCCCCCCCCCCAAAAAAAAAAAAAAAGCATACCAGACTTTTTGAGTCTGTATAAATTGAAAGCGTTACCTCATGCAAAAACAAACAAAAAAATGTGTGAGGTTTCCCCCCAGGAAACCCATACCAAACTCTCCAGGTCTGGTAAGCATTTTTAAGAGGGACTGCAAGCAAAGAAAACTGTGAGGTCCCATTAAAAATCCATACCAGATCCTTAATCCAAGCATGCAGCCTGGCTGGAGACAACGGCCTGTTCCCCACGACCCTTGCCTGGTGGTTGTGGAACTCTGTGAGCAGGGGGCTTATTGAAATCTTGAAGCCCCTTTAATAATAAGGGAGCCACCAGATATTGCCCCTCTACGTGAATGAGTATAGAGTACATCATTTCCCTACTCATTTACAAAAAAATAAGTTGTATCCTAGAAACAAAGACATTTAAATGTCCTTCAATAAAAAAATAAATAAAATCTCCCAAGAATGCTTCATTTTGGGAATCCATTATCAGTCATGATTCCTGCCACCCACCTGACTTGTTGATAATAAAAACCTTGATATCTTGGTGCACGTATCCAATCACCACAGTAAAGACGACTCTCTGTTTTGCTTTGTCTTTTTAGGTTACTTTGCGGTATAAACAAGAAGCTTGAAAATCTCTGTTGTGTGTTAATGTGCTTTTACTAAACACAAATTCTGTACATACAATGCAAAACTGACAGATATTTCAAATATTTCAAATATGTGGAAGGAAAGTTCCAGATGAACTTCCATTGTCCTACAGACCATAAAGAAATGCTCGGATGAAAGTCCACTCCATTTCAGCCGCCATTATCTGCATCTTTCTCATGCTCTTACCTCCTCTTATATTTTGTCTCATTTCATCTGGCCTGGTCATCTGCTCTGCCTGTCCCACTTCTCAATGTTTGTTACCCTAAAAGAGTTAAAGACAAATCAGATTATATGTTCCTTCCAGCTGTGGCAAAACATAGCCCACTGCTCACATTCCTCTATCTGCCCATTTCTATTTACAAAACTATTGTAGGGTGCCCACTGTTGTTTTGTAAAATTCTTAAAGAAAGGCATTGCTTTCCTGTGGAAAGAATAAACCTGCATCTCTCTACGTGTTTTCCTGGGAACACTGGCCTGCTGTTGGCCAGTCTTCACAGCATGCGCCCCAGTCTATGACAACAAAAACACCTAATGTGACAGAATTTACTGTGGTTGATTTACTAAAACTAGAGAGTACAAAATCTGGTGCAGCTGTGCGTGATAGCCAAGCAGTTTCTAAATTCAGCATATTCAATAAAGCTTTGACAAAAAAACTGGAAGCTGATTAGCTACCATGCACATCTGCACCAAATTATGTACTCTCCACTTTTAGTAAATAACCCCACTGTGCCAAACAACTTGCTTCCACCTCTCAAGCAAAGCTGGCATAGGAATACCATCTATTTCCTGTCTAGGGACTCCCACCTTTAGTAAATCAGTCTGCATTTGTGTCCTGGAGATCATAGGACTTGTCTTCCAACTGTTTAAATTAACTCAGCTATCACTATTTGGATTGATCAAATTAACAATTTTCTGCTTATTGGAAGTAACAATGGCACATGTCTTACTTCTACTTAAGGCATTGGGCCTATGTCTTTTGTTAGGGCATCATTAGTCCTCATCATGAAGGCTGCACACCACTCATTTAAATCTTCAGCTTTGCCTACAGAGGTTTAACAACTTGCTGACCAGCCGCCGTAGTTTTACAGCGGCAGGTCGGCTCTGTCCCACAAAACGACATACCCTTGAGGGACCGTGCGTGAGCCTATTCGCCACAAGGGAAGCTGATCAGTGGGTCCCCGTGGAGACAGAATGGCGGTCTGCCGTTGTAAACACTGCAGACCGCTGTTCTGTCAGTTATGAACACAGGGATCCTGTGTTCCTCTTATTTAGGAACACAGGTCTCTGTGTTCATGCAGCAAGCCCATCCCCCACAGTTAGAAAGCACCCCCCTAGGGACACATGTAACCCCCTGGTGTTTACCCCTTCCCTGCCAGTGTCATTAATACATTAACAGTGCACATTTTTATTACTGATTACTGTAGTAATGTCACTGGTCCCCCCAAAAGTGTTAAAAATGTCAGTTAGGTGTCCAATCTGCCACAATGTAGCAGTCCCGCTAAAAAACAATGATCGCCGTCATTACGAGTAAAAAAAAAAAAAAAAAAAATGAAAATGACAAAAGTCTTTCCCCTAGTTTGTAGACGCAATAACTTTTGTGCAAACCAATCAATAGACACTTATTGGGATTTTTTTTTTTTTTTACCAAAAATATGTAGCAGAATACAAATTGGCCTAAAATGATAAAAGAAATAGATTTTTTTTTTTTAATTGGGAATGTTATATAGCAGAAAGTAAAAATTATTATATTTTTTTTTTTCAGAATTGTCGCTCCTTTTTTGTTTATAACGCAAAAAATAAAAACCGCACAGGTGATCAAATACTACCAAAAGAAAGCTTTATTTGTGGGGAAAAAATGATATCAGTTTTATTAGGGTACAGTGTTGCACAACTGCGCAAATGTCAGTGTAGCACAATTCCCAGCCGTTTTGCTGGATATGGGTCCCCATGGGTCACCGGGTGCAGCCAAAGTACCTTTGTGCATGTTTCTCCAAGTGTGAGCACTGAGACAATGACCAGTCCAGTATCTCTGGGTTTTTGTATTTATTTGGTAACTTGGATGGGAGAAGGGATGAGTGGGATACTCCTCTGGATCAACTATGCACAAATTGCTTGGGACAATTGAAACATGCCGATTGGCGCTGACTTGACACTGCCCGGATGCCGGTCAACGCTGATTAACGCTGGTTAACACTGGCCTGCTGCCTGTTAACTTTGAACTGACTTCTGACTGCTTTCCTGAATGAAGAAGTCCTCGTTAAGCTCCCTTAAGCACTCCTTGCTGAGGTAGCCACATGTATACTCTGCTGCACTGCTGAACACTTCAGGGCCCACACCTGCGCCCCCTTGCACCCTGTTATCTTCAGGGCTTAGACACTGGCACCCCTTTTTCTAAGCCTTCTCTACTGGTTAGCTGGCCCCCTTTGACCTTCTTGAGTAGTCCCCTCTCCTAGGAAGACCCCTGGGCGGTTTCAAGTACTCACGACACTGTTTTTCCCCTAAACTTCTTCCGAGCAGCTCCACTCGGTCCACAGCACTCTGGATCCCTCTCTGCAGCCCAGCTCAACCTTCATCCTCTAGGCTGACTGCCGAGGACACCTTCTCTAGTTCTGACAGGAGGAGAGACAGCCGTCAGTCTCCTCCTGAGACTCTGCTTCCCGCCAAAGATGCCCTTCCTCATGCTCCCCTCAGACTTATAACTCATCCCAGGGTGCACTGAGGCAAACTCCGCCCACTGACACAGCTATAAGCCCTGGTGTGCTCTTGGCTAGGTTTCCTTCACTGTCCGATAAGAGCCCTCATTGGAAACATTGGAGAGACTCCCCAGGCTCAACAGGTCACACCTGGAAACATGTGCCAGCCTAACTAAATGATCAGGCCCCCCTGATAAGCAGACAGGGCCACGTATAAGCTTTTTCCTAGCACCTACCTAGGAGAGTGCTACACCAGTTAAAGTAATGCACTGCTGTATTGCAAAAAATGGCCTGGTCATTAGGGGGGTAAATCCTCCCGGTCCAGAAGTGGTTAAACACACTTCAAAGCCACTGCAGGTCTGATTTTGATTGGTCTGCTTTTCAATCTCTTGCCTTGCTTGCAGTGCCTTTCAAATATTTGGTTGCTACTGCAAGCTGCTCTTTCAATAAGCCTCTTCTAACCTCTACCTTTCCTTCCCTGGCTGGTCCCTACTCTGTTTTGCAGATTTGCCAATCTCTTATTAACATCTAATAGCATACTCTTGAGAATGTAGATATGTAGGGGTTGATTTACTAAGAGCAAATAGACTGTGTACTTTTGCAAGTGTAGTTGCATTCTACAAGTGCAATTGCTCCATGTAGTAAATGAGCAGAAGCTCTTCTGACTTCCATTATCTAATCATGTGCAAGTAAAAATGCTATTTTTTATTTTTTTATTTTCCTTGCACGTGATTCAGAATTTTTTACAAAATAAGTAGTAGTAGCTCATTTACTAGGTTTTGGAGCAACTGCACTTGCAGAGTGCCCAGTCTATTTGCTTTTAGTAAATTAATGCCATGGTGCCAATATTGGGGCAAATCTGCAAGAAAAGTTTGTCTCCACTATTGATCACACTGCCAGATTACTTTGCTAGGAAGTGTAATAAATAGTGGAGGAAGAGAAATAGTTTTTTTTTTTTTTTCTGAAGAATAAGATGAATGTTATGATAAGTACAGATTTGCCAGCCAATCATTTGTAATCAGGATGTCTGTTGGTCATGGAAGAGAGGGTGGGCAGGTTTAAATCAGACCCAGGAAGAATTGTGTCAGCACAGAAATTTATTTTTTACAGGTTGCAGTATTGCTGTGAGTAGTTTTGCAATTAATTACTCATCCTGTCCAAAACTCTTCCTATAACATTAACCCCTGCAGAGTTCTGCACTGTAACTATCAAGCGCAGTGATCTTCTGTTTGAAAGTCACAGTATAGTCCCAGGAGAGGCAGAGCTTTTTTTTTTTGCTTCAACTGTCACTAACAATTTCAGGTTTTTCCCCTCCCTATGGCACCAATGATACAGAGTATATTTTATCACACTGGCCCCAATAAAGGGACCTATCCTGTTTAACCAGAGGGGTTTGTTTTTTCTCAAAAAAAGTGGAGTTATTCTTTAAAAAGGGAATATAAAGTGCAGTATACCATAACAACCAGATACATTTTACCTATCAAGTAACACGCAAGGCCGAGTTTTTATTTTGCATTTTAGCCACAGTCTTCTTACTGTGTTCTCCTATGGATTCTCATTTGAGAGCTAATGACACTTTCAGTAGCAGTGATGATCATATTTTCAATTTTTTTTTTGTCAGTAGTGTTTATTAGGATTTCAAAATAGGGACATAGAAAATATCTTGAGGAGAAAATTCAACATGAGAGTTAAAGTATAAAAAATGCACAGAAGGCAACACAAAGGAACAGGGAAGAGCAAACATATGAACATTTGATGGGTACATCCCATAGGTAGAGAAGGGAGGTATCAACAGAAAGGAAAGCAATCAGACATCAAGGGTGACATCCCAAAGAATATCAATGGGGTTATCGTGCCACTGATACAGATGAGCAGTACATAATGAGTGGCGGAGCCAAACCAACCACTGGGCACAAAAAGGTTGACTTTTGCCATTTTTCACGGAGAACATGATATCGAATTGAGTCTGAGTATTTAGGTGAGTCAAAAATGAAGCAAACTCAGGAGGATCTGGCTGTTTCCAAGATGAAGCAATAGATTTCTTGGCAGCAAGCATGCAATGGATTACGAAAGGTAGATGGGGCTTAGGCAACAGTTCATAGTTGAGTAGAAGAAGGGCCATGGCTAAATCAGGAGCAAAGTTTTCCCAAAAGGGCAGGAGTTTGGGACAAAGCCACCAAACATGTACTAGGGAGCCTGTCTCACTGCAATTCCTTCAGCAGGATGAAGAGTCTTCCCTGGAGAATTTAGATATCCAAAATGGTGTGTAGTACCAGCGATGCAACAGCTTTTGGTGGAATTCCAAATGTGACGTACAGTGGGGGACTTTAGGGAGATTAGAAGTCATGTTATACCATTGTGTTGAAAGAACAGTAAAGTTCAGACACCCAGATCTTCATAGAATAGGTTTTCTCATTAGGGGAGGAGGTCAAAAGTATGTAATGCCTTTTCTCTTTGATGTAGGAGAGGTGATGAAGAAGAGGACATCTTGCGGTACCAGAACTTCTGACTTGAGGGTGGACCCCAGAATGTGTTTGACACGTACTGTAGATATGTATGGGGGAGAAAATAACGCAGTCACAAGTCCTTAAATAAAGGAGGTTAGACTTGTCCAGGAGATGCCCAACCAAGAGAATGCCCGCTTCAGGCCAGTCACTTAAAGAGAGATCTTTGGTGAAGAACTCCAGAGCACTTAGGGCAAGCATCTGTCAATCAACTGAAGCTTGTTTAAAGAAGGATGATGGGTATAGAGCCAGGAGGTCAAAGCCACTTTAATTGTGCAGAAAGAGGATGGAGGGGGTGAAAGACCTAGAAGTAGCACACCCAGAAGCCCTCTGAATGGTTACCCAATTATGGATTGCTTAATAGAGGCCCATTGCTTCTCTGTCAGAGGTGACCATCATTTGGAGACTTGATCCAGAATCACTGCATGATAATAGTACTTCAGATTGGGGACACCCATGCCTGTAGTGGATTTAGACCTGTACAGGATGCAGTTGTGGAAACTAGCTCTTTTTTTCCCGATATAAAGTTGTTGAAAGTGGCTTGTAGGTTCTGTAGATAGGAGCTAGGCAAGGGGATAGGCAGTGTGTGAAAGTGATATGTTTCACTTTTTTTTTATCTAAATATTTGCATGTATAACTTATCTTAAAAAATTAAATGAATCAAAGTGAACATTTGCTTCACAAAGAATACCCATTCATGTGCAAGGAAACTCAAAAATACAGAATGTTTTACTGGAAGATTAAAGAAAGATTAAAAAAACACCTCATATACTAAGCTAAATTAAAATTTTCTAAAATCTACTTTGCAAAAAAGAAAATTCACTTAGCTTTGTAAGCGAGGTGAAGCTGTATTGAGTTAAATTATTCAATCTTGTAAAAGCAAAAATCCTATTGTATTTAACATGGTTACATAGTTATTAAGTTTGAAAAAGAGACATCTCCATTTAGTTCAACCAATAAAAGGGAAAAGTAAAAAAAAAATCATACAATCCCTTATGCACAATCTTATACCCAAAGTTGATCCAGAGGAAGACAAAAAACCCCAGCAAAGCATCATCCAATTTGCTCAAGCAGGGGAAAAATGTCCCCTGCTTCCTCATCCCCTGAAAGGCAATCGGATATTCCCTGGATCAACTTAACCTATACATGTTAATATCCAGTTATAATATGTACATTTATGAAAGAATCCAGGCCTTTTTTAAAGCAATTCACTGAGCTGGACAAAACCAGCTCTTGAGGGAGTCTATTCCACGTTTTCCCAGCTCTTACTGTGAAGAAACCTTTCCACATTTGGCCATTAAATATCTTTTCCCCTAGGCATAAAGAGTGCCCCCTTGTCCTCTGTGATGACCTTAAAGTAAATAACTCAACACCAAGTTCACTCTATGGACCAACTATGTGGTTATACATATTGATCATATTGATTTCCTTTTAATCTATCCTCTTTGCTGAGCTCCTCCATGCCGTTTTTCAGTTTGGTTCCCATTCTCTGGACTTTCTCCAGTTCCCTGATATCTTTATTGTTAACTGGTGCCCAAAACTGAACTGCATATTCCAGATGAGGTCTTACTAATGATTTGTACAGAAGTAAAATGATATCTTTCTCTCTGGAGTCTATACCTCTCTTAATACAAGAAAGGATTTTCCTTGCTTTGAAAACTGCAGCTTGGCATTGCATGCTATTAATACACCTATGATCTACCAAAACACCCAGATGCTTCTCCACCATTAATTCCCCAAGTTGTGTCCCTCAGTATATATGATGCATGTATATACTTAGCCCCCAAGTGCATAACTTTACATTTATCCATATTAAACCTCATTTCACGCATAGCTGCCCAATTAAACATGCTTGAGTATTCTTTGCAGAGTGAACAGTTATCTTGTTTCAAATATATATATATATATATATATATAAAAAAGGTATGTGATTCTTTCCCTCTGTAATGCAACAACATTCAGAGCAATCCTTCTGGGTAACAGTAACTACTCCAAATCCCACCAAGGCTGTAAATTCAATCAAATTTAAGGTAGCATACTCTTCCTATCCAGCTGCACTGAAACAGTACCACACCTGAGACCTGTAATTATGGCAGTAGACCTTGCTCTCTCATATGTTGAGCCTCATGTTTGATCCTACACTCGGTTTTGGTGTCCTGGTTCTCTAATATTCCAAATTCTTTCTTTCCAACCTTACCTCACTATTGTTCTGCAGCAACTGGTCCTTCAATACTTATTTCTTCGGCATTGAAATGTGGGCAAACACTTATGTCAACACATCACTTGCGGTTTCAGCCACATAGCTTTCTCCTCGCTGCTTATAATTGTGACAGCTAGCACCCCAAAGCCACTGTTCTCGCCAGTTCTAACTAGTTTTGTCACATCACCACCACTGGTCCTGTCATTTATGTGATGACATAGTTGCCACTTACATTTTAGTGCTGAAGAGAAGAGAAGAGAAGCGGAGGTCTAGCTACTGCAGAGCCATAACGTAAGGTGAGTTTGGAAAGTATGGTATACTTATCCTTAACCCAAAAGTACATTTACCCAGGGGAAGTGAACAGGGATTTTATTAATATATTTAAAAAGTGGTGCTGGATGAATCAGAAATGAGAGAATAAGTGAATCCCAGCAGTAAGATGAGGCACAATCTGCGATCACTGTGAGGAGGTGTGGAATGCATTACATCTGAGGAAAAAGGACAAGTGTTAGTCCAATATTTCAATTAAGGAACAGAGCGAGAAATATTAGAAAGCCTGAGCCCCTTACTTTTTCTATAAGGACCAGTCCCCTTTAGCTTCATAGAAATATCTTCCAGGCCTTGGATTCTTGTCCTGTTTCTCTGGTTTCTGGGTGGGAGGCCAGGCGGGAATGGGGATTTTGCACCCCTTCCTTCATCCAGGCTTATTTTCCTCCCCCCTCCTTTCTCATTTGTGAGGTGTTTTTTTTCTACCCGCCCCCTACCTCCTTCTTTATCTCTGACAACAACTGTCGCCACTACTTATATAAATCATGGCAATGACTATTGCTAATACAGTATGCCTTGAAATTCACATTATAGAATAGATCAGTGTACTGTATTTCAGACTTCTGCTTTTGAATCATTCTGTTCTAATAATGTTTACATCATTCTGATGAGTTTATGACCCAGACTGTGTACCACTGTGTGTTAACAGTTTTGACTCTACTCTTTTGGCTATATGGCAATGTTGCTTCCCTCAAATAAAGAATTTAAAAGGGGGCATGTGCGCAGTACAAAACTGGACAGAAGTCAGTAACCAGAGCTCTTATGGCAGCAGAGACTTCTAATGTCTCCCCAGGGCCACACAGCCTTCATTTCTTTCCCTTTTCTCCAAGCACCCCTGGAGGACGACTTAGCACATGTTGATGCCAGCATACAAAACCCAAAATTTTCAAAATCCAATTGTCATAGGGACAGCAAGTGAGATGAAACAAGGGCACAGACAGCAAAATAAATGTTACAGCGGTGTTAACCCTTCCCTATGCCATCCAAAAAACTTAAAAATTATTTTTTTGGCTGGAGCTACACTTAAAAAATTTACCTGTTCCACCTTACAAACAAATTCAACTTAAGAACAAACCTACAGACCCTATCTTGTTTGTAACCCGGGGACCGCCTGTAGATGATATTTCTCCCAGTTCTCTTTGGGCCGCACATAAGGCTGTTATGCGGGGTCACCTAAATGAAATTGCCACTGCAAAGAAACAAAATGTAAAATATGGGAGATTCGCTCCCTTACGTGAGATTTGGATATACTTTATCACCTCTATAGTCAATTCCACTCTCCCGATACTCTATGCCAAATTAGGATATATTAGGATAGCACTGGACACTATTCTTTAGGAAGAGACAGAAAAAAATAACTTTGGTGGTCGAAAGTGCGTTTTACTTCTCCATAAAAATTCTGCTTCGTCTATGTTCACAAAGAAACTCCAGCAATCCCTCCAACCACCTCATTTCTACAAACTCAAAAAAATCTGCAGGACCCCCAGGAGGTCCTGCATATTTTTTTTGAATTTCACAAAACATTGCTTTCTCCCTATCAGCCCTGCCTTGTTCTGCCTCCTAGCCTGGTTGGAGAATCTTCCTCTCCCAAAATTACCGGATGCAGAGCTTCGCTCCCCGAACATTCCATGCACAGTGGAGAAGATCTCCAGCATATTAGCATCCCTGAAAACCTCTAAAGCCCTGGATCTTGATGGATTTTCTGTTCTATATTATAGAAAGTTTGCAGGTCACCTCATCCCCCGACTTTCTAAACTGTTCACCTATATATTAATAGGTCACCACTTTTCTGGCGATATGCTTTTGGCAAACATGTCTCTCTTACCAAAACCTAATAAAAACCATACACTCTCGCAAAATTACCTTCCTATAATTTGAAAATAGATTTAAAGATATTTGGTCGTGTTCTGGCAGACCGTCTAGCTAAAATTACCACTATACTGATCTCTCCAGACCAAATGGGCTTTATCGCTTCTAGACAGATAATGGATAATATTTGGTTGGCCTGTAATGTTATTCAAGATACTGATCTCTTTTTCCATCAGGTAATGCTGTTTAGCTTGGATATAAAGGCTTTTGACAATGTAGTTTGGTCCTACATGCAGGCTGTTTTATCCAAGTTTGGTTTTGGGGTGAATTTGTGTATGTTTTTGGTGCCTTGTATACACACCCACACACCTGATTAAAGCTACCGGGCTGCGATTCGGACTACTTTGCACTGGGATGTGGAACAAGGCAGAGCTGTCCTCTTTCCCCATTATTAGTCGCCTTGGTAATTGAGCCTTTGCCATGCTCTGTCACACTAAATCCTGATATTAATGGCTAGATCAAAGGATATCAACTATTTAAATCAAGCATGTATGCAGAGGTTGTCCTATTTCTTACTAACCCCAGAGTGTCCTTGCCTTATCTGGTATCTACTCTTCAAACCTTTTATGACTTAACTGGTTTAAGGGTGAACCTCTCTAAATCCACTGCCATGCCTGTTAATTCACCTCTTTCATTGACAGCGACTATGGGACAATTTATACTATACTAGGTGTGAAGGCTTGTTACCATATTTTGGAATCCACTTGGCCCCTTAACTGAAACTGATGTACCAAATGAACTATCCCTCTGCGTTTTCACACATTAAACAGTAGTTGCAGACCTGGGCTTCTTACCATATCTCTTTCCTTCATAGGGGACAAGCAGTGACGATGTCTATTCTTTCTAAATTATTATTTTACTTTTGACCTCTCCCACTTTATGTCTCCTGGGTCAACGACTGAGGCATTACAATTGGAGCTTAATAGATTTATCTAGAAAGATAAAAGGCCACGTTTGGGTAGACAATCTATGTATAGGCCTCAGTCACAGGGTGGCTTCCACTTACCCATCCGCTCAGATACCTTGGTTCAGGTTCGAAAGTGTCTCAGTTGTGCCCTTTTATCTCCCTGGCCTTTTATAGTCAAGTACCATTTATCTCAAAGTCATCGCCCCTCTGAATGTGGTAGTTGGTCATTCTTTCCATTTATGGTTTTTTTACAAAGATAAATGAGGTTTAACCGCTTGTCACTGTATACTGTAGATGTACGACAGCAAGGCAGCTCTCCTGCACAGGATCACGTACCTAGTACGTGATCCTGCACTTCTGAGTTTGGGGTGTGCGCTCGCACCAGCGGGGGCCCGCTCCCATTGTCATTAGACACAGCAGGAGCTGATTGGTGGGTACAGCAGACTTGATGTCTTGATGTCTATCGGAACCCGCTAATGCTTCAGTACACAGGCAGAATGCCAGTCTGCATATGTAAACAAGGCAGATTGCCATTTGGTCACTACTGAAAACATGGATCCTGTATCTCTGCTATGCAGAGGCACCTATCCATGCCTTCTCCTAGTACAAACACCTCTCCTACAGTAGTAAAGCACATGTCAGGCACGCATTTAACCCTTTGATCACCCCTGATGTTAACCCCTTTCTTGCCAGTGTCATTAGTACAGTGACAGTGCATATTTGTTAGCACTGATCACTGTATTAGCTTCACTGGTCCCCAAAAGATGTAAAAAGTGTAAGTTAGTGTCCTGACTGTCTACCGCAATATCACAGTCCCACTATAAGTCACTGATCACCGGCATCACTAGTAAAAAAAAAAGTAAAAATAAAAATAAATAAATAAAAATATCCCATAGTTGGTAGACGCTATGGGCCTAATTCATAGTACGGCGAATTGGCGTTTCGGCGGGATTTTGCGAACCGGCGATTATTTAAGTCTGAAATTGGCATTCAAAGAACGGCGGGCGGAAAATAGCGCCTAGTGTGAGATTCATTAAGATGCAATATGGTCAGAGCGCGACTTAAAACCACGCCAGCTAAAAGCTCGACTAAAGTTTAGCCAAATTTTCCCCTGTACCCCCAAAAATCCCAAATCACTGTGGAAGGTGTGGAAGTCAATTTGGAGATGACTTGCGTTTAAAAAATGTCAAAAACTGACTTAGAAAGAGAGATATCTGCGAAAGTGTAGAAAGGTTAACCACTTAAGCCCCGGAAGATTTTACCCCCATTCCGACCAGGGGGTATTTTGCGATTCGGCACTGCGTGAATTTAACGCACAATTGCGCGGTCGTGCGACGCTGTACCTAAACGAATTTGACGTCCTTTTTTTCCCACAAACAGAGCTTTCTTTTGGTGGTATTTGATCACCTGTGCGATTTTTTGATCACGCGCTATAAACAAAAAAAGAGCGTCAATTTTGCAAAAATAGCAATATTTTTCACATTTTTTTATATGAAATTCCCCCCCAAAAAAATGTAAAAATCAAAATTTTTAAAAATTTTCGGCCAATTTGTTTTATGCTACCTATGTTTGGTAAAAAAAATCGCAAAAAGCGTATTTTGATTGGTTTGCGCAAAAGTTATCGCGTTTACTAACAAAGGGAAAGATTTTTGTCATTTTTGTTGTTTTTTTTTTTTAACGCGTAATGGCGGCGATCTGCGATTTTTTTGCGGTACTGCGACATTGCGGCGGACAGATCGGACCCTTGACTGACATTTTTGACACTTTTGGGGTTACCAGTGACATTTCTACAGTAATCAGTGCTATACATATGCACTGTTACTGTAAAAATACACTGGTAGTGAAGGGGTTAACTTTATTTGGAAGGGAGGGGCTGTGTGTGTCCCTAGGGGCGTGGTTTCTACTGTGATTGGCTGTGGCTCTAGCTGTAAGGACACTGATCAACGGATCTACATACCAGATCCGTTTTATCAGTGTCTTTGCAGCGAGGAGAATGACAGGCAGTTTGTTTACACAAGCTGCCTGACATTCTCCCTCTCCCCCGCCGATCGCCGAGTGGCCGGCGGACATCGGGTCCGCTGGTCACACGCGCGGGGGGGTCCGTGACCACGTGGGAGCGGGAGCGCGCCTCCGGGGGCGCGCGCTCGCTCCCTAGACCCTCACAAGCAAGCAACGTAGCCCTACGTTAGTTTGCCTGTGAGGGGCTGACCGCCGACGTAGATAGTCGTGCGGCGGTCGGCAAGTGGTTAAACAGCTCCTCCAGCCTCGAGCTGCGAACGCGTGAATGTGCGCATGCGCAACGCCAAATAGGCTCCAAAAATTTCGCCAGCGCGATTTTGGGTCAAATTTTTTTTGAATACCGCTTGGAAATCCGCTGTCTCGCCCATAGAAAATGGCAAAAACCGGCGGAATTGGAAAAACATGCACACTTCCAACAAGGGATCCCTTAGTAAACACCATCACATTCCATACACCTTTCCTGCTAACTCAGAAATCATAGCAGTCAAATCTACAGTGTTTATATAGAACCTCCACATTATCTGAAAAAACCCACAAAATATTACATTGGGGAATTGGTCGTCAGATAGAAAAAAAATAGATGTAAAACATATTTCAAAGAAAGATTATTAGCATTTCACACATATCAAGGAAATGTCACAATTTTGACAATATTTTATGTGTTTCCAAAGAATTTTTTTAGAAATATATTGCAAATACTACATTTTCTTCCATATGGGTATGGCCAAGTGTTACCATTTTAATACACATTTAACTGAAGGTATATATATATATATCTCATACTTGGCTAATTAGCAAAGTATGCCCAACAAACAAATAGAGCTTTAGCTCACGATATTGCTACATATTGACTGGCATCTTTTGTATTTTGTTCATGTCTTTAGATTAAAAGTTTGCTGATACACATGCCTTTTTCAAACATGAACAAAATTATTGATGTCAACATTTGGAGAATTGGAGATATCCAAGTGTTGCCCATACAGAGGGCTCCTTCCGGATTCGAACTTACAAACCTACAGCAGGAAGGCAGACTCCCTAATCATTGTGCTATTTCTCAGTGAGCGTTGGGTGTTTTCCTCATGCCGGCAAAATGCTCACATGGGAACAGGGGCCATTGAACTGAATAGGATTGGATTTTTTGCCTGTTTTGGGAGTTGATCCTTGAGCTGGACAAATCCCCCTCAAACGCCCACAAACGGGCTACGTTCACATGTAGGTGTTTGTGGTCTGTTTTTGGGGCTTTTTTAGGTGATTTCATATAACAATGCCTGCCCAAAAAATGCATGTCAAAACGCCTGTGAAAACGCCAGCCAAAACGCACATAAGAACGCCTGATATAATTGCCACGCCAAATTTAGGGATGTTCATGAGTGATGAGTCAGATTGTTGGCTTACATATCTGTTCAATCGTCACAATCTCACTTCCCAAATCCCAAAAGGTGTGTTTCAATTGTTTCCCTAAATATATATTTCTCTCTCTCTCGCTCTCTCATGTAATTGTATATATATGTATGTATTCCTGTATCTAAACATTCTAAATAATGACTAGCAAACTTGAAGAGAGAATTTTATCAATTCACATATACTATACACACCTACATACATACATACATGGATTTGGGCAGTTTAGGTCTCTCTCCTCCTCCTCATTTCTATTTCCCTTGTTTTGGCAACTGAGCATGCTCCAAAACACACAGGACACACACAGTTAATTTTTGGACTGGGCGTTACCATTCTGGGTGTGTGTTTGCTTGGATTATATATAGCTCACTCAGACATCAGGAAAGATTTGACCTACGAAGAGGTCCAAAATATTTGTGTGTCACATGCTTTATGGTTCACATTTGTGGCCCTTTGTTATTTATGGAGGTGAGATTTGGCTGTGTTGTGTGTTGACTCTCTGTAAGTATTTATTGCTGTTAACATAATTCTGTCAATCTGCACATGCATCTGTTGATTATGGGCTCTTTGTCGATGTATATGGTCTAAATGTTGTACAAAGGTTGTTTTTGTTTGAAAAATAGAAATCTGTGGCTTCAATGGGATACTGTGGAGACTGTGCCAAAAATATGTCATGTGAAATGTTTGAGCTGTGTATTTGTGTATTAAACAGCATGTTTACAATCTTTTTTACAAATGTCTTCATGTGTCTAAATAAAGTTTTCTGGTGTCCACAAATGTATGTATTTGTATTTCTTTTTCTAAGTTAAATATGCTTAATGGTTGTGTATGGTGACTATTCGCGAATTCGCGAATATACAAACCCGCATTCTCACATTTATACATGAAACCGGAAACGAAACTTTTGGTGCGTGCACACGTTTCCGGAAATTGTCCAGGCCCTTATCGCAATCATGGCTCCTGCGCTCTACACGTCCGAAATTGTGGCATTTGTGTGTAAGGTAAGGAGGGGGTGTGAATGTGCGGGATGGGGGGTGGGGGGCTGGGTGGGTCGCTTATCTAGCGGGTGTGCAAGAAACTTTTGGTCTGCTGATCTGCGCATGCACTTTCTGCCTATTAGACGTGATCTAGAAGCTTCCTGTTATAGAAACTTCCTAGATGTGAACCTGTTCCCTATATATATATATATATGTATATATATATGTATATATGTATATGTATATATGTATGTGTGTGTATATATGTATGTGTGTGTATATATGTATGTGTGTGTATATATATATATATATGTGTGTATATATATATGTATGTGTATATATATATATATATATATATATATATATATATATATGTGTATATATATACACACACACACACAAAATATATATTATAGAAAATATATATATTCGAGACAATATATATACTATGTATATATTATATACATTATATACAATATATACATTATAGAATATGTTATATACCATATATTAGTGTATATAATAGGGAACAGGTTCACATCTCTGATCTTTCTATATAGATATAGATAGGCATACCCTGCTTTAAGTACACTCACTTTATATACAATCGTGAGTAAGGACACAGCTTGTTCAGCTTGGCATGACACTGCTCACAAACCATAAGTGACAGGGATAACAAACTTAGGGAGCAACGAGAGGGTACCCAGGACTACACCATATCCATTCTGTGGCTGGGCAGCTTGCCTAGGTAATCTATCATGTCATAATCCTGGATCCCCTTAACATGCTCCCACATGGTTTCGGAGTAAGGCTATGTCAATGTGGCCAAAATTTACAATGGAGCTGGTGTATTTTCATGCATTGAGAAAAGAAAAAAGGTATTGCTTCACTTTAAGTACATTTTCAGTTTACATACATGCCCTGGTCCCATTGTGTACTTAAAGTGGGCTATGCCTGTATATAGATAGATTTGATTAGTTTCAACGTTTACACAAAATGAAACACAATTATCTGTGACAGATTGCTCTGACGCTTTGGAATCTGTCTAGATAAAGACAAATGTATTGACCCTTTTCATATATGCAAGATTAGAAACATTATATTCCCTAAATGCATAATGCCAAAAATTATTGCCTTACATACATCCATACACACTGCAAGCTCGGCCCCGTTTGTCTTGTCTGACACTCTTACCATCATAAGCTGGATCTGCACACAGCAGCTAATTGGTTCACCTGAGATGGAATCAGTGATCCCAAAAATCTGGAATGGTCATGTCTTCAAAGGATTGCCTTGAACAAATCACCTCTAAAAGAAACACATGAGTGTATAATCACTTTTCTTAATGGATCACATTCCCAACACACCCATCTCACACTGCCATATGATAATGAATGGGGGTGTCCATTGCAAGTTAAATACACCCCTAGATCACATTGCTTTGTTAATTTACAGATCTAACTGGAATTTGATGGCACTGCTGTGAACCACTATGCCATCAAATTCTGCTGGGGACCTTTAAAAAGGATTATGTGTGATTGTGTGGATAATTATGCCACCTTAAATTCGCATCTCCCACATACCATGTGCAACTCTTGCAGGAATTGCGAATCAAGGATAATTCAGCACAGCATAATGAACAGACACATTGAGGAGTGTAGGAGCACAGCGTCAGATTCCCCAATCACACTATGGGGTTTTAACTCCTCCATAATTTTGCCACTTTGGAAACCAAGTGCTTACTTTATGTATACTTTTTAGACGGAACTCCAATTTCTAATAGGGTGATATCATTGCATGAGATTTCCCCTCACTTCCTGTCTTAGTGTCACCAAGACAGGAAGTGAGGGGAATATCACTGTGGGGAAATAGCTTGCAATTGTTGCCTTATAATGTCCATAGTATATATAAAAGGAAAGAATTGCTGGCTATATCCCCACGGGAGATTCCCTCATTTCCTGTCGTGGTGACACCAAGACAGGAAGTGAGGGGAAATCTCATGCAATGATATAACACTGTTACATGTTCTAGTTATGTAGCAAACTTAAGAATATACAAAGCAAACCTCTTTTTTTTTCCATTTTGGCAAAATCATGGATTAATTACAAAACTATCTTTGTTTGTCCCGTGGCTTGCAGGAAAAACATTTTGCCTTGATTCCACCATCAACACAGACAGGGGAAACCCTCCTGCGGAGCCATTGTGTTCACCCTGTGATGCCCCTGCCAGGAAAACACAGTGATTATTGCTAGTGGCTACAAGAGATGCTAGCGATAAGTGTGTGTAAAATCTGACAGACTGGTTGTACGTTGTCCTCCAGGTGATCGAGCAATCCACTTGGGTACCTTCAGCCTGGCCATACATAGTTTAAATCTGCATCTCAAATGAAGCAATCCCATTTCCATATAACACTCCATAAAGGAGAATTGAGGGGCTTATCAGGTCTGCGTCAAAAATTAACAGCCACACCCAATCAGACAGCTCATGTTAAAAGGGACCTGAAAAGCAATCTGCATGGCTTGCTTTTCCAAGCATTGGCTAGTTTAGTGAGCCTGGACTAATAACAGTCACTGTAATGCTACCCATACTGCTGTCCTTTTAACATGGTGACAAAAGTTGATACCTATGCTACATGTGTGTAAAGTTACTTTCACCCTGCTAAATGGACAGCAATAAGGTTGTAAATACAGTGACTGCCTGTCCCCCCCTGATGGCGGCCCTGGGTGTGTCATGAAAGGCCAATTGAGAAAATGGCTATATCATGTAGAGGAAATCACCAGTGTGGGGCAACCTATGTCATGGAGGTAGATTTGGACATCGATGTATATGTATCACCAGAAATGGAATTCTTTGTTCTACAATATCTCAAAGACGACCTAGCATGTTATTTGAAGACTGTACTATTTTGGACATACTTGGACTCAAACATACACTGCTCTTTCCACAGCTCCTCCTCCTCTGGGGGTATGATAGCATTAATATGCATCTTCACCAAAAGCACAAGATGATGTGTCGTGTCCGGATGAGGCTGCAGCGGAGATTTCAGTTCCAGGCTGATATGGTGGATCTGCAGCGGGCCTGGAGTGATGCCAAAAGGCGCTCACCCAGGCTCCTGATAAAGGCTGTGGAGCAAATCTCCGGTAAGTAAAAATATACATTACATGTGACCAGATAGGTTACAATTTTTTGGGTAGGTGGACATGTGTTTAGCTATGCAACAACACTAATACCAACACACCCCCCCCCCCCTCCCTCTCGCTCCTACCTTTCCTACCTCCATCAAGTGTCTCTTCACAACCTTTAATACTACTATGTACATTCGTATTTTTTATGTTTTTTTTTTTTTCTTCTGCTTCTAGCCAAAGCGGACGGCCGGCACCCTCTTGTGCTTTTGGTGAAGAAGGGGAGGAGGAGGACGGCCACACTCCAATATGCCTTACGAGGCAGCGAGCCATTTGAGCAGCTGAAAATTGTGGATCGTAAGTAGAAAATAAAAATGGTAGAAATTTCAAATCTATAATCACATTTTACAGAGCCCCCTTTACATCGGAGTCTCCAGACTTACTACACTGTAAGAGGGAAGTGTGAAGACTCTGATGTAATGAGAGTTCTGGGAACCATTATTTGAGGGGGGAAGCTGTGGACTCTGGTGTAAAAGGGAACTCTGTGGTCCCCAAAACTCCCCCATAAATCTGAGCTTACAGAGACCCTCTTACACTTCCCTTCCTCAGTCCACCACAGTCAAGGGCACAACAAGTCCCACTGCAGAAGGCTACCTGCTTGGACTTGTAATGCTCTCTGTAGGGGAATGAGGAAATACTGCCTGCTATGCTAAGACTTGTAGTGCCCTCTGTTAGTGACTAAGGATTCCTCAGTCCTCAACATTCTAGGGCACTATAAGTCTCAGCATAGTGGGCTGTCATACCTCAGTCCCTCACAGCTCGGGTCAAAAACAACACAGTTAAACATCTAAAGGACAACTCCAAACAAAACTACCAATAATGGACAGAGTCCATATGCTCTATAATGTCAAATACCCGCTACCACTCACCTTCCACCTCCGGTGCTGTCATTGTGTAGGGCAAAGGGCTCCATCTACACCATGTTTGGCTTTCATGTCAGATAGGCAGGACTTGCTCAGCTCCACTCTCTTCCTTGGCAATTGACTCTGGCGTCATTGTGGATCTTTCCTCCTCTAGAAAACCCCCAGGGGCCCTCTCCTTGTCCCCCAGCCACCCAGGGCCTTCTTCTCCTCCTCCTCCCCCAACCATTTTCAGACTCTTCCAACTTCCCTGGGGCTACTCAACCCCTTTGCATAGTGGACACAACAAATCTATGACCAGCCTGCAAAATATCAAGTCTGGGCCTGGTTACCTGTATGTTCCGGGTCCAGGGCGGAGCTCTCCTCCCAGAGCAACAACTGATGATAGCAGAGTGAGTTGACCGGCCAGTCACTTCCTACTGGTGCAGGTACACACCTACCGATTCCTCCACATCTTAGGATAACATGATCAGACGGCCAATCCCCAGGCAGAGAAGGAGGAGTAAGTGTCAGCGGACAACAGACACCTGGCAGACGCAGTGAAGGGACTGCAGCACACTGCTGCAACTTTTTGATCCGAGGATTGAAAGCAATCTTTTACTTGGGAGATTTCCCTGACTGCGCCCTTCGAAATGTTGGTGCTCCGCCACTGGCCGCAAGGCCCCTGTAGGTGCGAGGCCTTAGGCGCCCGCTTAATTTGCATGGTGCCCTCCTGTTTTAAAACATGGTCAATGCATCTCATTGGTGTAAGTGCACTTCTATGTTCTGAATTGTAGGGGCATTGAGTATGGTGCTAGCATGATGAGAGGTTACTGCCTATTTGTGTCCATAAATAATATATAATGTTTTTCTTTTATTTTAGAAACCAGTGATCAGGATGTGGAGGCTCAGCCTTCTCAGGCCCCCTGTAAGTAATGTGGATGTGCTGGTGTGTTGTGTATTAGGTCGAACTTTGAGGAATGATTGTTTGTTTTGTTTTCTTTTGTGGTTGATGTAACTTCAGCAAGAGAGGAGCCTCAGGCAGGGCCAAGTCGCCTGGATCCGGGCCAGGAACACATTGGTGCCCAAGAAGAGGCCAATTGGTCTGAACCGGATGAGGACCTGGGCTCTCCTCAAATGGGAAGTAAGTATTCTACATGTGTTTGTGTGTTCAATGTGTCCTGGGAAATCTAAGGGCTGTAATATCTATATTTTGCCATTGGGGTTATGTAGCAGCTGACATTGAGGATGTTAGTTGTGGAGGACTGGGGAAGAGGGGCTGCTGCTTACCCAGTCCAAAGTAACTACTACCTTCAATGTTTCCCAACTACTTTCTGTGTGCCTTTATCAAATAGCTTTGGTTCAAGGATTGTATTTGTGTCTTTGTGTTTCTAGGAGATACGACGCCATCCCCCCATGAAGGGACACCATCCCCCCATGTAGGGTCTCCCCATCCTCCCCCACTCCAGGCTCCCCTGAACTAGTCTGTAAGTACCTAAAATTAGATTCTCACATGAATTGTGTGTGCTAGGATGATGTGTATCTAGGATAATCTAAGTTGGAGTCTAAGCAAGTGTAGTTTTGCTATATGTGACAGGAAGGTTGGTCATGAAACACTCTTGCTTAACCTTCATGTTTGAAAGGTGGTTTTGGGGAGCTTTACAGGACATGTTATCTTTTGTAAGTTATCTCAAGCCACCCTATTCTAAATTGGTGTTAGTTTCTCTACATTGGAAATGGTGTGCTTTGTACTTGTAAATTTTTTGTGGACATTGTAATTTAATCATGTCCTGATTTAGTCAACACTGAAAATGTGTGTTTGTCAATCTTTCATAAATACTCTTCCTCGGTAATGTACCACATTCCAGTTCACAATTTGTGTTCTTTTTGTGCAGTTTCTCCAGAGCCAGCCACGCCATCCACTTCAGGGGCCCAAAAAAAACCTGATGATGGTAAGTTGTGTGCTTTTCCAGTAATGTGTCTACTTAGTAAGTGGAGAAATGCTAACTGTGTATGTCCCCGCTCAGGCTTCAAGTTGTTCTAAAGGCAGCAGGTTCTTTATGTGAATGCATTCTATGCATTAGTATTCCAAGTGATAGGTGTGCATATTCCCCCTAAGACTTACTGGGACCATTTTTTACGGTCCAAATTTTTGCACTAATACTTGTCTGGAACAGACTCCCCCTCCTCCTTAACTGAGGTGACAGCATGCCAATATTGCCTCCTGATGCTGTCACTCCTAATCATTGAGACCATTGGAAGGGAGGGGGGCAAGGCTGGCTCACAGCCTAGTGCCTGAACAGGCACAGGGTGCTTGGCTTCATCTCATGTGCCTCCATAGCAAGCTGCCTGCTGTGGGGTCAAACAACAGGAGGGAGGTGCCTAGAGGTGTGTACAGGGGCCATGTAAAAAGGAGGATTGTTATTTCTCTTGTCCCCAAAAACCTAGAGAGTGTAAGTCTAACCTGATTAGTTTTCCGCAGCCCTCCCAAAATGATATGTTTCCAACACTTAGAACAGGCAGGGCTGAGGCACAAAAAACATCCGAAAAACACAATCAGCACCAAAGCAGGGAGTACGTATCCTTAACGCTACAAGCTTCACCCAGTAGAATGACGCTTGCACTGTACAAATCTGCATCACCACCATATCAAAGTCTAAATCTAACTGTCAGGGAAATGTGGAGGGGTAATGAGTGGGTGTTAGAGCGTTTTCATGACTGCGTAACCTACAGTTAGCGTGATTCGATTTTTAGATACATTTTTTATTTTCTATTAACACAGCTGGGATGGCGGAAAAACATAAAGGGGAGCAGACATATCTCCTCCGGCCAGAACTGGCCCTCCGAATTCCAAAGGGTAAGTCTCTACTATGTGTCAGGTTCAATCTATAGACAGTAAGAGGGAGAGAGAACGCTACACAAACTCCAATGGTGATAGAGATAAATGTGTGCACATGTATCGTGTTGACCAATTGAACCCAAAACACCTTACATTCTTCTAAATGATTGCTTGTGTTGACATGAAGAAAAGCCTTTTACTTAGCTTTGGTGGAACTGCTACTAACATTCCAAGCCATCTTATGTAACCTTTTGACCAATTTGCTGTGAAAGTTTGAGTTCAAGGTTTACAACAGCAATTTAGCATATTTGCTTCAGAGTGTTGATAAAAGCCAAACAATAGACTCCTAAGCATATTTGTTGAGGCACATTAATTACAATCGTTGTTTGGATCATTTTGGCTAAAACTAATTGTTATGTCTTTTTCTACCCAGGGCACACCCACCTCACATATGAGGATCTTTTGGAGTATGTGACATGGTGTATTGACCGAATTCTAGTTTTAGAAAACATTTCGGGGGTTGCTCCAGACCCAAAGGAGCCATTTGTGCGGAATGTCACCCCGTTAAAAAGATCATAGTTTTTTTTCATTGGTTTTGTTATTGTACCCAGCAATGTGACATTTCTCCCTTAAAAAAAAAATTATAATTAAAAATAAAAAATTAAAAACCCTTTTTTTTGGGACCCAAAAAAACAAAAAAAACAAAAAAAGCCTTGTTTTTGGCAACCAAAAAAAATATAAAAATTTAAAAAAACCCCTTTTTTTGGGACCAAAAAAAAAAAAAAAAAGCCTTGTTTTTGGCAACCAAAAAAAATATAAAAATTTAAAAAAACCCCTTTTTTTGGGACCCAAAAAAAACAAAAAAAAAACAAAAAAAAGCCTTGTTTTTGGCAACCAAAAAAAATATAAAAATTTAAAAAAAACCCTTTTTTTGGGACCCAAAAAAACAAAAAAAAACAAAAAAAGCCTTGTTTTTGGCAACCAAAAAAAATATAAAAATTTAAAAAAAAACCTTTTTTTGGGACCCAAAAAAAAAAAAAAAAAAAAAAAAAAGCCTTGTTTTTGGCAACCAAAAAAAATATAAAAATGTAAAAAAAACCCTTTTTTTGGGACCCAAAAAAACAAAAAAAAACAAAAAAAGCCTTGTTTTTGGCAACCAAAAAAAATATAAAAATTTAAAAAAAACCCTTTTTTTGGGACCCAAAAAAACAAAAAAAAACAAAAAAAGCCTTGTTTTTGGCAACCAAAAAAAATATAAAAATTTAAAAAAACCCCTTTTTTTGGGACCCAAAAAAACAAAAAAAAACAAAAAAAGCCTTGTTTTTGGCAACCAAAAAAAAAACCAAAAATGTTTACAAAAAAGCCTTGTTGTTTTTGGTAACAAACTAAACCAAAAATGTTTACAAAAAAGCCTTGTTGTTTTTGGTAACAAACTAAACCAAAAATGTTTACAAAAAAGCCTTGTTGTTTTTGGTAACAAACTAAACCAAAAATGTTTACAAAAAAGCCTTGTTGTTTTTGGTAACAAACTAAACCAAAAATGTTTACAAAAAAGCCTTGTTGTTTTTGGGAACAAACTAAACCAAAAATGTTTACAAAAAAGCCTTGTTGTTTTTGGTAACAAACTAAACCAGAAATGTTTACAAAAAAGACTTGTTTTAGTGAAAACCTCAAAAAAAATTATAAAACACATAAAATATGTTTATCTAGATAAAATTAAAGTATGTTGCTCTTTGCAACACAAATGTTACATTGGCAATTTAGTTCATTCTATTATATATTGTAATATATTTTTTGTACGCTACAGTTGGTAGACACCCACATGTGTTATTAAAACATTTATTTTATTACCCAAGTTTTCTTTTTGGTGTACACATCGAATGTCTTTTGTGTTGTATTTGTTTAGTCGAGTGGTGTGGTCTGTAATTGTTAGTATGTTGGCTTTGGTTTATGTTAGCCTTGAGACTTGTTTTGAAGCTACATTTGAAGGGAGACCTTTTCTTGGGTCGTTATGTGAACATTGAGTTATCTAAATTTACATGAAATCATATGTTTGGAGATCGAGAAGCACGTGTGTATAAATGCCTACATTAACCAGGGCCATTACTTGGCCACCAACACTCCTAAAAAACCAAAGAGCAAACACAAACTAATCATTTTGCATAAAATTTTATTTCATCCCCAAAAAAAGCACTATAATAAATCATATTGTGCCACCCTCAAATTAAACAAAAAAATGGCCCAACAAATTGGCCAATGTAACAATCATTAACAAAACTAAACCAAATTAAACAAAAAAACAAAAAATTAAGTTGGTGGTGGTGCCTGAAGCAGTGTGGTGAGCACTGTTAAGGTTCCTGCCATCAAATGGTGGGCCAATAGTTCCATCTGGTCTGGGGTTAGCTGTAGAGTTGTGGTCAAGTGGCCCATTAGGATCATATCTTGTGTCTGAGGCTGCTGATGATGCAGGGTGTTGAACCTTGGAAATGTCCCAGACAGAAGATGTTGTGCCAATAGTCTCATCTGCTCTGGGGTCAGCCTAAGAATTTGGGCAACGTGTGCCATTAACATGAGATGGGATAGTTGCTGCTCCGAGGCTATTTGATGCTGCTGGTGGTGCAAGGGTTGTGAAGATGTGTGGGGAGTGGTGGTTGATTGGTTGTTGTGGTCCACGGTGCGGGGGCAAACGACATGTCGCATTGGTGACAAAAAAGAAGAACGGCCTGGGGAGGAGTGAAGTGATAAAGGTGTGGAGGGAATGTAGTCAGGTGGAAGGGGTACTGTGGAACCAGTGCGCATTGAGGTTGTGCAGGAGGATTGCTCATTGAGGGGTGTGGGAGTCCGAACGGAGTGTGAAGTGCTAGGAGTGGCTACAGGAGGAATTGTCCCATCCCCAGCTGCCTGACAAGTGGCCAACACTGGCATTACCCTCCCACTACCACAACCTGCAGTGGCAGGTGAGTGAGATGTTTGGGAGGGCTCTGCCAATGGGGCATCTTCAGATCCAAACAGGCATTGGCGTGTGGCCAGCACCTGAGTGTCAACACTTTGCCGATCCCGTTGATGCTGGTCTGCTAAACTTACCAAGCTGTTACGCATATCCTGTTGAACCTGTAACATATCCTGGTGAACCTGTACCATTGTTGCTACAGATTCCTGTATGAGCCCGAGCAGACGTACTGCCTCAGTAGATTGCTGAGTACGCCTCCTTAACTCATTTTGGACCTGATACTCATCAAGCAGCCTCTCGGCTACATCCAGCATAGATGGACAAAGTTGGGTAGGTGACAATCCCTCTGCATCTAAGGCTACCTGAAAGCAGAATAAATAGACCAAATCATTATCAATTATCATGACTAAATATTTCAGATTAGTTTGACAACTTAACACCCCAAGCAGAACGTTGAAAAGTTTGATGTGCTTCTAATGAGTACTTGTTCATTGTAAGATTATCCAAGCTAGCAACACTTCTGATAATGGGTACATATTATATTGGTAGGACTAATATGACAAAGGCAAAAAAGATTCAACATGAAGGTGTTCCCAATTAACCCTGGTGTGGTAGGTTGTTTATGCTTTTGGTAAATCTGTTACTACACCAATGACTTTATACATCTACGTATGTTGTCTAAAATCTTGCCATCAATCGGCTAGAGGACAACCCAACCAAACGATACCCATGAATTTGGACCTGGAAAATCAAAGACGGGCCGGACTTTAAAGATCCTGGATGTTTTTGGAACATTAGTGGCACACCAAATTATAACATAATTCCCTGATGTTCAAGATAGAACTCTTGTTGTGCTGGTGCATCGTCAGAATGTCATAGCACTAATTTAACACACACAATGTAAGCCACATCTAGTCCAAAATCAATGCTACCATTGAAATGTTACATGTGCACCTTGTTCCCTTATATCACATACCACAGCACTGGATGCAGAATCGTCGCCAGCTCCTGATCCAACTCCAGCTGCAACGTCAAGAGGGGCCTGATGTTCTTTTAAAAACAAAAAAAAAAAACATGTTTAGTACATAACCTTAGTCAGTAATGATTATGGCCAGATTGCCCTCCTAGCTTCATGAATGAAGCATTGAGGCCAAACATTCAAAAGTGCTTTCCTGGGCTCATAGGACACTTGCTAAACCCTCCCAAAGGTTAAGAAGGCTTGGTCTGCCTACTAATGACGGCACCCATTAATGCTGTCAACTGTGTTTTGCAGGGTAAACATCTAAAAGGCAACACTCTTTCATAAGAAAAAACATGTGTGTTAATGGGGTTAATAAGATTCCAAAAAACATTATTTGGCTAGACATACCAACACCTTCCTCCAGGCCTAGCTGCACTGGGTGTGTTCCCTGCTGCGGATCTTCTGTAAAGGACATAGCAATATGAGCTATCTTGGAAAAAAAAACATCTACATTGTTTGGCACAGTATGATATTGGACCTACCAGGAGGAGGGTCAGCACTGATGTCAACACCTGTGAGTCCGTCTGGTTCGCCAAGCTGCATGGGCTGTGGAGGGGCTGAGATCCGTGCTACAGATGAACAAATTGCAGGTTGGGGAAAACAAAAAAAGGACAATTGGAAGGGCAAGTATCACATTCTATTAATGTCACACATAGGATAGTAGTTAATCTTTTCCAAACAACTCACACAATTGACATCCAAGATAATATCCTACCTCGGTGCAAAGCATCCGAATCTAAGTCCTCTCTGGTAAAGATGGTATCAGGTCCTATGA